>NC_091678.1:31257426-31565238 GCF_030179915.1 Drosophila takahashii | reverse complement strand
ATTGCACTGCTAATATTCTTTATATGGCTGGGGAGCTGATTCTATGATCGAATAGCATTTAGTAAAAATTGTCTCTCTAGGTCTTATGCAAGTTAGGTTGTTTGCTCTTCTAGAGGCTGTAAATTTGAGTTTTTCAAATAGATACGAAGGTTCTTTTTCGAAAATATTTTTTTTGAGATAAATTAAGCATCTTTATCCATTCATTAAGGTCGACATTACGCATAATGTTCTTATTATGACATATGTTTTCCCCACAGCCTTTGTTATATGACCATTCCAGGTAAGAGTCCTTTTGATAGTGAAACCTAAGTTTATGGCTGTTTCAACATATTCAATTTTTTTTTTAATGGGTTGATTCCAAGTCCATTGTTGCCGGCCCACTCATTTACACGTGCAAGATGCTGTGTCAGCGATTTGGCCGGTGCATGTTATTCGGAGAACCGGTCATCGACTCTGTCCGGTTGACTTTAGTTAACTACTCCCCCCTCAAGATTGAAGCCGCCCTCGGCCGACCCTATTGTGGCAATCACCTCCCTTAGTTGGATCGCTGATCTTCTGGCCCTGGTGAGTCGCTGATAGGTGAGACCGACACAAATCAATGCGCAAAATATTGCTCCTGCGATTAGCGCTACCATGTGTGTTCGATTGGTATTAATTTCTTCTCCGAACTTCTGAATATATTCCAAATTACGTTCACTTAAACGATGAAGGTAGGGAAGACTCAGAGTGCTTCGACTGATGGTGATATTTAGAGAGGGCGAATTGGCTACCCCTGCAGTCCTCTTCCGGACAGTGTCGTGATTTACGAACAGGGTTTCGTTAACGGTGGCGAGTTCATCGAAAGTGACAAGGTGCGTTCCATGTACCCAGACGCTGGTTCCGTTGTCTACCTGCACTTGGGCTGACCGGTCATTGATGATGATGATTCCCTCGTCGACGTAGGTGATTGGATGTAGATCACTTGGCTGGGTCTCGCAGTGCGCTATTCCACCAGCATGTAGCTCTCTTGCGCACGAGCTCTCCGCCGTTAGTCGACAAAAGGTGACTCCTGGTGCCACCGAGCAGTTCTTAATCGAGTGGACTTCTCCGTTGCACTCGGCTACTGTATTACCAACTAATCGTAACATCACATTATGGTGTGCTACGGGGAAAATTGTGATTTTCTTACATGCTAGTTTGACCTTAGGAAATTTAATGATGAAGTGTAAAATGTTATCGGATTGTAGAACTTTTACGGACGCAACAGACAAAATGTCCCTTATGGGAGTGTCGGTGGGCTCCTCAAGCCAAACATTCTCTAAGTCTGCGTGGTCTAATATATTTGGACTAACCATATTAATATTTGCAAGTGTGATCGCAAGTATTAAGTTCTGCAATTCCATCATGATCATCCTTTTCCGAGCAAGCAATGTCTCGTATAAATGACCAGTGTCAATTTGTGAATTTTTAGCTGATTTCAGGATTTGGTTGACTGTTGCGGTAAGCTTATTAATTTGATCTTCTACTCTATTGTTAATTTCCACCTGTCTATTGTTTGAGTTAATAAGTTGCAACTCAGTAAATTTGATCTTTTCTAAATCTTCTGCGTCTGGTGTTCCTGCCACGATCTTCTAGCCACCCTATGGTGTACGCCCAATGAGTCAAGTAAGTCTCGGAGATGAGCGGTATCCACGCTCAAAAGCTTTTACATGTGCGATAGGGGAAACATTTCGCTCATGTTGTCCGTTTCCTCAACTACGCGCCTATATTAATTAATGAGTGGGTGTTGCGGGGAACCGTCGATGCGGGGTCCCTCGCCGCTGTCTTCAATGATTAGCGGCCGGTTGGCCGTGCTGCTCTTCAGTTGCGAAGGGGAGATTGCCGTCTCCCAATAGTGCGTAGCCGGTTGGCCGCACTGCTCCTATGCTGGCCTAGAGACTCAGTCAGTATATTGGTTAATTAAAGATTTAACGGCTAAGTGCCGGAGTTTCATGAATAGGAGCTGGTGCTCTTGATTTATTGAACATCAAATATGAACTGAACTTAAGAATTAACAAAGGCTCATGCATGACCGGATGCCCGTGGCAGACCGCTGACCATGCACATTTTGCAGAAGTCATACGATCGCTGTCAGCCAATGGGACAAAGCCACGGCCCATAACGGCACAATATGTTGGCTCAGCACTTGGTTCCACATTTAGGGTGGAACTAAATTGAGGTGGACCATACATGAGTGGTATAAGAAGTGTAATAATAATATAATAATAGTGATTAATATTAATAAAGGGAATATGAATTGGCCTGCTCAGCCCAAGTTGGGAGTTGGTTGTTAACTACTCCCCCCTTTAAATTAGACGCCGTCCTCGGTGACAGCCAATTCGTCGACTTTCGTAATCGGGATGCCTCTCGTTTGCGCCTGCAGTGATGTTGGAGCAGGACCAGGCCGCATAATGTAAAGCTGACGGCAACTCCCGCGGCGAACCACATCTTAGGTGCACCTCCCGCCGACATGTCATCTCTGAGTTCCTGCATCAGACGCAGGTTGTGCTCGTTCATACGTTGCAGTAATAGCAAACTCAATATATGATCATGTCCCGTGATGTTGATTAATGGGGAGGCCGCGATCCCTGGGCTCTTTTTCACAGAGAAGCCGAGGTTCAAATACACGGAGTCATTAACCACCGCCTTCCTTTCGAAAGTAATAAGGTGGGTCCCTATTATAGTTGTTGGGGGACCGTCATCGATGGTGATCCTCGTGAGTTTTTCATTGACGATCATTATTCCGTCGTCCACGATTGTAAGTGGTTCCAGATTACTGGGCCGCGCCCGGCATGTAGCCGCCCCGCCTGCATGTAATTGCTTGGCGCAGGTGTCGTGGGGCGCCTTTTTACAAAATGTGGCCAAGTTGGTGGAGGCGCAGTCGGAAACTGCTAGGACTTCGTCGTCGCATTCCGCCACGATGTTATCTTCTATTTGTAGAATAGTATGGTAGTGCGCGACAGGGAAGAGCAGGACTTTTTTACAAATACACTTAACTTTAGGATACTGAACTAAGACATGGATAAAGACATTAGATTGAAAAATTTTAATCTTAGATACAGCCTAACTATGGGGACCTCTGTGAGCTGTTCGTCAAAGATAGATTTAAGGTCATTGTGATTAAATATAACCGGATTTATAATGTTGTTCTTGGCAAGTGTGATTGTGAGCATGCAATTTTGTAATTCTGAAATGAGGATTCTATTCCTGGCTAGAAGTGTTTCGAAAAGGTGGCCGGAGTCAACTAACCCGTCCCTTTTTTCCTTGAGGATTTTATTTACTGTATCTGTAAGTTGGTTAATGTGTTTCTGTATTGATTACAACCTGCCTATTGTTTGCTTCGATCAGTGCTGCTTCGTTAGTTTTAATTCTATAGAGGTCCTCCGCGTCGGGCGTGCCTGCCACGACCTTAAGTGCAGTGCCCAGGAAATCTAGGCTCCTGGCCATTCTATGGTGCACGGTTAATTCATCCAGAATGTTCTGGGCATGATCGACGTCCACTTCCAATAACTTCCTCATATGCGACTGTGGGAACAGCTCCAGCATTCTGACCGTAGAGTCAATTATGCTGGAGAACTTAGACAAATTTGTCGAGTGCCTAACTAGGCCATATTGTTCCCACACCAGGACATTCCCGTCCAGTACCGGAATATACTTCGCGTGAGAGAATTCGGTAATTCTCGCATTCGCTATGGATAGCAGTAAGATGAGTATAACGGCAAACCTGTGGACTTGGTAGTAATGTTGAGTTCTGAATAACATAAGGGCGAGTATGGATGGCGGAGATATTTATTTTATATTGTCCTTATGGACCACCCTCCCTTTAATGAGAACAGACGTTTTTAGGTCTGCTTCTATGCGCTCTTCCGAGTAGAGCGGCGTCAGCTTATTTCCGAGTCTTTTATTATTGCGCACGAGGAACTTTTTCCCAACTTCAAAGACTCTGTTTTGTCTTGAAGTGTTAATTCTATCGAGGTTGGTTTGTTGCGCCTTGTCGATCTTGGCTCTAATAGCCATGTTAGCCTCGTCGCTGCTGGCATGGATAACTTCTGCTGGCCTACAATCCGTGACTGAGTGCAACGATCTATTATATTCTACTGTAGCCCGCAAAATTAATTCCACAGTGTCGTCAATTTTTTTATCGATTTTGAGGCACCTGGCTATTTCTGCCAAGGTACTGTGGAATCTTTCCACTTGGCCATTGGAGCTACTGTGAAGCGGTGGCGCATTAATGACATCGATGCTGTATTGGTTTTTCAGCAAAGAATTAATCGTTTCAGAATTGAAGGAAGCCTCATTGTCACAATAGATGGTTTTAGTTTTGTGGTAGAAATTTACAAATTGGAGTATAGGGGCCCGTACATCAACTATTGCCCTAGAAGATAAGGGCTGTACGATGGCGAACTTAGAGAACTTATCGATGCAAGTTAGGAAGATCTTTTTGTAGGTAGAAAAAATGTCAATATGTAACATCTCCCCTACATATGAAGGAATTGGGGTGCTTCCTAACTCCTGTCGTTTGGGGTGGCGATCGTATTTGGCTTTATTGCAGACCTTGCAATTTGCGACGACTTCGCTGGCCAGCTTTGACATGTTGGGGAAATAGTAGTCGCGAAGAATTTGCTTGGCGTTTTCCTGCGCAGCCCTGTGGGCGCGGATGTGTTCGGCATTAACAAATTCCAGCTGTTCATTGGTATTTGTAATGTCAGTAACAAAGTTTTTACAATGCCAAAATTTCGTTGCAGGGAACTCCTGCCTCAAGGCATGTTGAACACAAGCTAGTGTCGGAAAGTCGCAGTGGATCGCGTTTACGACGTTGGCGTTGATAATTTCTTTAACAGATTGGACAAGTAGGTTTATGTTATTAAAGTAAATGACGTGGCGAGTTCTATTGCCAAAAACAATGAAGTCTCGCCGAAGTGGTTGGTTTGCCTCTTCCAAAATAATTTGGTTTCTGAAGCAGTTTAGGGGTTTATCCGTAGTCTCGATGGTGTATGAGAGCGAAAGCTCGCTATGCACCGTGGCAGCGTCGGACTGAGGCTCAGCCTCTAGGTTGTTCAAGTGTTGCCGAGACAGCGCATCGGCTACAAGGTTTTGCTTCCCTGGCGTGTAAAACACCTTCCCGTTGTTTTCGTCTATAAAGGCCTTCCATCGCTTGATTTTAGCGTTGGTGTTTCTGTCAGATACCGCGTAAGTCAGCGGCTGGTGGTCTGAGTGCCGTAAAGGTAGTTCTGTAGTTTGCCTATGGCCAAACTATCGCTAACAATTCTCTTTCGTTGGTGGCGTAATTTAGCTCGCAATCCTTAAGCGTGCGCGATATCATTGTAATGGGCCTCTTGTTCTGGGAAAATACCGCGCCTATTCCACTGGCTGAAGCGTCGGTGGTTAGGTCGAATGGTAATTTAAAGTCGGGGTACGTTAGAATGACATCTTCTGGTGCCAGGATATTGCGCAGGTGGTCAAACGCGCTGGGCTTCATCAAACGTAATAGGAACTTTTTTCGACGTTTTTACTGACTGTTCCGTTTTGCCCTTAGAGAATATGGGTAAGGGGCCTGGAAATGGAGGCAAAATTCTTGATAAAGCTTCTGTAATAACTTGCCAGGCCGAGGAAGGACCTGAGGCTAAAGAGGGTTTTAGGTTGTGGGAATTCTTGTATTGCCCTGACTTTTTCGGGATCTGTTTTTGTTCCCCCTCTAGTAACTATGAAGCCTAAAAATTCTACGCTTTCTTTAAAGAATTTATTCTTTTCTCGAGCCACCTTCATGTTGGCGTCGAGCAGTCGCTTAAGCACTATATCATAAGCACTAACATCATCGATGGCTCTTTGGAATATGCTACCTGCGTTTTTTAATCCGAAAGGTAGTCGACAAAATTCGTATTTTCCTCCGTTAACTGAGAACGAGGTTTTTTCCCGGTCTTTCTCGGCCAAGTATATCTGATGATACCCTGACTTCAAGTTTAGGGTAGTAAAGTATTTGGCTTTCCCCAAATTCGCTAGAATCATGGGAATGCTTGGCATAGGGTAGCGATCGGCAATTGTTTGCTCGTTTAGTTTCCTAAAGTCGATTACCAAACGTTTCTTTCTGATGCCATTATCGTCGGTCCCTTTTTTGTCAACTACCCAAGTAGTTCTGTTGTACGGGGATCTGGAAGGCCTGATTATGCCATTGCTCAGCAGTTCCTTGATTTCGTTGTTAACAAAGTCTGCTGCCCCCATGGGGTAGGGGTATAACCTGGAGTAGACGGGTTCGTCACTCTTAGTTCGAATAGTGGCGATGACCGAGGTGTTGAATGTTAGGGCCTCGTTAAAGGTCGAAAACACCTTTATTCTTTTCAGAATAACTTTTTTGAATTCGGCTTTCGCTTAATTTGGTACCACTATGTCGTCGATTTTTGTAAAATTCACGTTTTCGCAGTCAAAGAATTTTAGTTTTTCCGTAGAGTTGGCGAATTTTATTACGCCATTGCCTAAGTCCAATGCGACCCCTGCTCGCGTTAGCGAGTCAAAGCCAATTATGGCGTCGAACGTGCTTAGCGTATTTAACAAAAAAAAAATGGGGCGTTTAGCCCAAAAATGCGCATCATGCATTTGTGCTTGACGCTACTGGAGCCGTGAATAGAGCTCACAGTAAAGGGGTTCTCGACCGGCATTACGTTTTTTAGCTCCTTTACGGGCTTAACGTAATTTTTTTGCCGCCCCCGTGTCGGTAAGTATTTTTAATGTTCTATTAGCCAACTGTCGTTCGATGAACGGCAGTCGGGAGCGCTCCCTAAAAAATGTAGCAGGTCCTTAAGTTCGTCGGAGTCATTACCTTCTTCAATGCTGGCGACTTCCGCTTCAGCTGCGGCGGCGTAATCTGCCTCCTCCTGCTCATGGAACTGGGTTATGTTATTGACGCGCTGGCGTCTTTGCCCCGAATAACGCTCAGATGAATTCTGTCTTTTGTGATTGTTATTATTCTGAGGCTTTCCCCAATTAGTCTCCTGCCTAAGCCTAGATGTGGAAGGGTCGACCTCCATAGGCTGTACATTGTTATGGTCTGTAACTTCGGGGTCCCCGCGCTTCTGCCAGGGGCTGTCCTCCTGGGGCTTGCTTTGGCTTTGCTTCGGAACGAAGTGTGGATTTTTATCCTCTCCTTTCCATTGCTTTCCCTGAAATTTATTGTTACGCTTGTTTCCATCGTGGACAAGGGACTTGTCTTCTATTGCTTTTGCGTAGGAAGCCGCGAATGCACTTCTTTCAATGCTATTTTCGGCCTCCCGCGCTAGCGCAAGCGCAGACGGAAGGTCTTTTGGCTGCGCTGGCAGCACCAGTGCTCTAAGGGGTCTTTTCAGTCCAGCAATAAATGCGTGTAAGGCGTCGTCCCTAACTTCTTTATTCAGGATAGTTGCCGTGTCTGCAGTGTGCGACATAACTATTTTGTTCGTGACGAGCGTGAGTTTCCTCTTGACCTCGTCATAATATGCCATGAGATCGGCATCGCGTTGTTGAACCATCTCTTGATTTTGACGCAGTACGCGTAGGGACGTTTTGTCCGCGTATGTGCAATCCAGCCTAGCCAGAATTGCATCGAAATTTAGCTCTGTATTATGGGACGTGAGGAGCGATCGCGCATTACCACAAATTTTGTTTTTGATAATAACCACTGCTTCATAGTGGGTCTCGCTGCCTTTGTATCTCTTGAATACCTCATACGCATCTGATGGGGCTGCCTCCACGACACGTATTCATCGTGGCTGCCACTAAAGGTTGGCAGCGATTTTACAATATCTAATTTGACATCGCACTTTATGGCGGGGTCCGGTGTTACCCTTTCATAAACTTCTACTTGGGGTGCCTGCACAGTTAACGAGCTGACCTGATTTCTAACTGATTCAATTTCTGCCCGCCAGCGCTGCTCCTGTGCGGTTAGCGCGGCGTTGACAGCATTTGTAATGAGGGCCTGTACCATTTCTGAGTTCATTTCTGAGTCTGGTTGTGTCGTTGTGGGGCAAAATCCGATTTCTTCACTGTCGTCGCTCTCTACTTCTTGTTTAACTTCCCTATATTCCCAACTCATCGGCCGCAAATGGGGCTGGGTGAGTTAATCGGCAGTAATAAAGGCGACGATGGACAATTATTTAGGGGAGTAACTGCGCGGTGGGTGAAGCACAACGAATTTGAAGAGAAACTATAATAAAAAACCCGCTGAATTTATATATCTCGAGAAAAATTCCGGTTGGCTGGGTCGAAACAACAGGCTTAGTAATCACACAGGCACACTGGACACAAAATTTCTGTTTTTTTTTTTAAATAAACGCATGCAAATCGAGTATAATCATAGAATAATCAAGGGAATAGGGGAGGGGAAAATTTTCCACGCGTAATAACCACTTAAAATTGCAAACAAATATATATTTCATATAACTGCTTTGTGTATTTTTAAATTTAAATTGCTAGCTCTGGCACAAGTTTGTAAGTAAATATGGAGAATTTGTGTAGGCACTTATCTGTCACAATATTTCGTATTGACCTGGGTGACCTATCTTCGTCGCACAGTCACTTACATTCTGTTTTCCTCAATTAATGAGTGGGTGTTGCGGGGAACCGTCGATGCGGGGTCCCTCGCCGCTGTCTTCAATGATTAGCGGCCGGTTGGCCGTGCTGCTCTTCAGTTGCGAAGGGGAGATTGCCGTCTCCAAATAGTGCGTAGCCGGTTGGCCGCACTGCTCCTATGCTGAGATAGGAAGGTTAGGGTGGAAGGGAAACTGTCCTTCGATACCGCTGGCCTAGAGACTCAGTCAGTATATTGGTTAATTAAAGATTTACCGGCTAAGTGCCGGAGTTTCATGAATAGGAGCTGGTGCTCTTGATTTATTGAACATCAAATATGAACTGTACTTAAGAATTAACAAAGGCTCATGCATGACCGGATGCCCGTGGCAGACCGCTGACCATGCACATTTTGCAGAAGTCATACGATCGCTGACAGCCAATGGGACAAAGCCACGGCCCATAACGGCACAATATGTTGGCTCAGCACTTGGGCCCATTAGGGTGGAACTAAATTGAGATGTACCATACATGAGTGGTATAAGAAGTGTAATAATAATATAATAATAGTGATTAATATTAATAAAGGGAATATGAATTGGCCTGCTCAGCCCAAGTTGGGAGTTGGTTGTTAACTTATTCAGACAGATTTGCCGAGTGCCTTACGAACGCATACTCTTCCCAAGCCAGGATGCGACCATCAATGATGGGAATGTATTTCGCCTGGGAATAGTCAGTTATGTGGGTCGACGCCGTAGTTAGAGACAAGATGAAGAGGACGACTTTGAACCTGTGAATGAATTCGAAGCTATATTTTTGTTTATGACAAGGTTGCCCACCACCAACGGAAATTAGCCTAAACTTAAAAAATATGTTTTACCATCTATGCCTATAACTATTAAAAGTTGGGCCAATTGGCTACGAAAAGAATTAAAAATTTGTGCCAAGTGGCTAAACAGAAATAAAAGACATTGTTTTTTCTGGTTGGATAAATTATTTCAGGTTGTCTTTGTGGACCACCCTCCCCTTAATGAGGGTCCCCATGTCCGCTTCCACAGTTTTCTCCTCGCATAATGGTGAAGGCTTGTTGCCTAGCCATTTGTTGGATTTTACCAGGACTATGTCGCCAACCTTGAACACCCTATTTTGCCTAGAAGCATTTTCCCTTGTTCTCAGCTTGTCCTGGGCCTGTTTTATTTTATTCTGTATTTCGTACTGTGGATCACTTGATTGTGTTACAACTACGTCGGCTGGCCTCTTGTCGATGACCGAATGGATAGACTTGTTGTATTTAGCAGTGGCCAGCAAAATCAGTTAAACGGTGTCGCTAATGCCTTTGTCGATTTTAAAACATCTGGCCAGCTCTACCAGAGTGCTGTGGAAGCGTTCCACTTGTCCGTTCGAGACGCTGTGGAGAGGCGGTGCATTCGAAATGCTAACGCCGAAGTGATTTTCCAGCATGGCCAAAATGGTGTGCGAGTTCAATTATGGCTCATTGTCGCAATATATGACTCTAGCTTTGGGGAAGACGTTAAGTAGTTGTAACAGAGCCGGTTTAAGATCCTCTATGGTTCTAGAGGGAATTGGCTGGACCATTGCAAACTTTGAAAATTTGTCAATGCATGTCAGAAAATATTTTATATCCATTTCTCCCACCTGAGATGGAACTGGCGTTTCGCCGAGCTCGTGTTTCTTAGGATGACGGTCGTATTTTGCCTTAGCGCAGGTTTTACAGTTAGTGACGATTTCATTTGCTAACTTGGTCATTTTTGGAAAGTAGTATTCTGAAAGTACTTGCTTAACATTTTCCTGCGCTGACCTGTGAGCTCTATTATGCTCGGCTGTGAGGATTTCCCGTCTTTCATCGACTGCAAAAATATCCGTAACACGGTATTTGCAATGCCAGAACTTGGTGGGTGGGAATTGCCGGACCAATACATCCTGAATCATCGCCAGCGTGTGAAGATCGCAGTGAATGGCGTTTACGCCTTTTGGGACAATCGCGTCTGCAAGCTCCTCAAGCAACGACTCCTTGCATGTGAAGTCAATGCTATGTCGTCTCTGGTTTCCGAAAAGAACGAAGCTGCGTTTAGAGGAAAAGCGTGCTTCCTCCAGAGTTATCTGGTTTTGAAAGCAGTTTAATGGCTTATCCGTAGCTTCAATGGTGTGCGTGAGTGACATTTCACTGTGAATAGTGGCCGCACACGAATAAGCAAGTCGGGGTTCCTTAGCATCACGTTGTCGGATGCCAAGATATTTCGTAGTTTCTGGAACGCTTGTTGTTGCGCCTCACAGAACTGAACCGGAATGTTTCGTGACCTGTGTCTACTAACTGTTCCGTTTTCCCCCTTAAAGATGTCCGATATAGGCCTCGCTATTGCTGCGAAGTCCTTAATGAAACATCGATAATAACTGGCTAAGCCTAGAAATGATCGTACCTCAAAAATATTTTTGGGTTCCAGAAATTCTTTTATGGCCTTTACCTTTTCTGGGTCTGTTGTAGCACCGTTACAGGTGACTATAAACCCAAGGAAGCTCACACTTTTCTTAAAAAAGCTGGACTTTTCTCCCGATACTCTCATGTTCGCATCGTACAGGCTCTTAAGAACCCAATCCACGTGCCTAATGTGAGCGTTCTCATCCTCCGAAAAAATGATTACGTCGTCAACGTAAACATAGCAGAACTTGCCAAACTGCTCCCGCAGGATGTCGTCGATGGTCCTCTGAAAAATGCTGCCTGCATTTTTGAGGCCAAACGGTAGACTGCGGAATTCGTATTTCCCCCCATTCACCGAGAAGGCAGTTTTCTCACGGTCTTTTTCCGCGAGAGTAATTTGGTGGTAGCCGGACTTTAAGTCCAGCGTTGAGAAATACTTGGCCTTTCCCAAGTTTCCTAATATCATTGAAATGTTCGGCATGGGATAACGATCAGGTATTGTTCTTTCGTTTAGTTTGCGAAAGTCCAACACTAACCGCATTTTTTTGTTCCCATCCTCATCGATTCCCTTTTTATCCACAGCCCATCATATTGGGTTATTATAGGGGGAGACCGATTTTTGGATTATGCCGTTTTTAAGCAGATCGTCAATCTCTTTGTTGACGAAATCCGCCGCCCCCATGGGGTAAGGGTACAATTTGGTGTAAATGGGCTCTTCATCGAGAGACCTGATAGTAGCTATTACCGACGTATTATATGGCAGGGCTTCATTAGGGTCAGCGAAGGACTTTTTTCTGTCCTTTAGCATTTTCTGGAACGCTCCCTTTACTAAAGGAGGTGCCTCTGAGCAGTCCACCTTAGTAAAGTTGACGTCTGGGCAGGTGTGGAATGAAATCTGTTCCACCACTGTGCCCCATTTAAGTTGACCTGAAGCCAAGCATAGTGATACCCCTGCCTGTTTTAACAGGTCGAGGCCTATTATCCCGTCAAATGTTTCTAAAAACATAAAAATGTGGCATTCGTGTTAAACAGTGCCACACAGCATTTCTCTGTGATTTTGGTCTTGCCGTGAATGGAATGAACTGAGAATTTTGATTCTACCGGGCGAACGCCTTTCAACCCTTTATGCGGTCTAATGAAATTTTTGGACGCGCCCGTGTCAATGAGGAACTTCATGTTCACCCCCGCTACTCTGCGTCCGATGACGGGTAGCAGGGATTTTCCCCTAAAAAATTTATTGTGTCTGAGTCGTACTCGTAAATTAAGTCATCGTTTATTCCCGCAGCTGCGACAGAGGCAGCATCGGCATATGATTTTACGACTTGTTCGTCGTTCTGAACGACATAATTAACCCTCTGTTGTTTCTTTGGGTTACCCGTCCGATCGGAAGTGGCGGGTCTTCTGTTCTGATAAGTAGGGACTTGAACAGGGTGGATTACCTTGGAGACAGATGGATCTACATCCATGGGCTCCTGCGTATTTTGAAACTTGTTGTTGCGCGGCTCATTATGAACCTGCGCTTTGAACGTTTTGCTATAGTGCGGGTTTTTGCCGGCACTATTTTGTGGCTCCGCCTGTGCGGGTGTCTTGTCCTGTTGACGACTTTGAGTCTTTGGACTTGACTTTCGCTCCTCTTGGCTTCTTGCGAACGTAGTCGCGAACTGACATCTCTCGTGGTTTGATTCCACCTCTTGTGCCAGGGCTAGGGCCGATGGCATATCCTTCGGCTTTGCCGAGAAAAGCACGTCAGTGAGACTGCGTTTTAGGCCCGAAATAAATACCCTTAGCGCGTCATCACGGAATTTTTCACATAGAATTTTCGCCATACTTTGTTCGTAGGACATGTTAACCTTGTTGGTCAATAAGGTCAGCTTTTTCTCAACCTCATCGTGGTATTGTAATAGGGTTAGGCTATCCTGCCTGAGGGTGCCTAGGTCTTGTTCGATGAGTGCATCGGTCTTTTGTCGCTGTAAGTAAAATCAAGACGACTTACGATCGCGTCGAAATTTAACACAGTTCCAAATGAGGATAGTACTGCGTCGGCAGGTCCCCTAATTTTGCTTCTAATAATAATTACCGCCTGATAGTGGCGCGAACTACCATCATATCGTCTGAATATGTGATATGCGGCCGTGGCCGCCTGTCTCCAAGAAACATACGCTTCTTGTGCCCCCGCGAATTCGGGTAGGCATTTGACTGCGTCGAGGGGCTCGCTACACTGAACGTCATCCCTGATTTGTATAATTTATAATTTCTGGGGCCGGCGCCGGTGCTTGGGCTGCGGGGGGTGCCACGCGTAACTCTGCCACCTCGCTGGCCAGTGTATTGATAGTTAACCTTAGTTGTTCCTCCCTTTGTCGATTTAAGGCGGCCTGCTCTGTCAACGCATTGTCAATGGCCGCCTGTACAACCAGCCTAAGTTGCTCGGGATCCATCCCACTACCTGCTGGGGGGTCTATTCCCGCGTTTATCGATATGCAAACGTAAGCAATTAAACAAAAGAACAACAAAGACAAAAAGACAACGAGGAATGCGGGGTCATATTTCTTTAAGACGGCGAACGGGTGGTTCCGTTCACTAAATTCAAAGCTAGCGAATATAGTGCTAATAGTAATAATAAATTGATATGAATTATTTGGGATATAGCGTAAATAAGAGCGTTGCGTTGTATAACTCTTGTTGGGAAAAATTTATCTGCAATACCTAAATCGTCAACGAAATTCTGATTCCAAAATTCTGAGTCCGTTGTAACTCTTTTATTTATTATTTATTAAGGCATTGATTTTTCACATGGAGTTGCAGAATTAGTTTTTATAAGTAAAAAGTTATTGTTATTTTTAAATTAAACAAATTAAAATTTTTTTTTTTAATTTAAATTAAGTTTTTTCCTTTCTTAGAACATATATATTTTTTTTAACTGTTTTATAACCTTGTGCAGATTAGAAAATATTTAAATAAGGGGCTCACTTACTTTTTTTTTTCTGTGTGTGTGTGGTGTGTTCCCTCAAATTTAATCCAAAATTAATTTACGTTGAGCGCCAATTATACTTTTTGGTAGCTGGCCCGGCGGCGGTACCGTTCCTGTACGGGCCAGTGGTAAAAGGGGCACCGGTAGGGTGCTTGCTGAAGGTGAGGGGTACCGGCAGGGTACCTGCAGGAGGCGAGGGGCGCCGACAGGGTCCTTGTCGTAGGTGAGGGGCACCGGCGGGGTGCTTGTTGTAAGTAAGGGCACCGGCAGGGTGCTTGTCGTAGGCAGGGTTATAGCTGTCTGCTAGACAACTATGATCGCTGATGTGCTGGACGGAGAGTAACCACTGCGTGGCTGTCGTCCAAGTGGTTGGGAGCTGGCTGCTGGCAATATAATCGCGGATGCAATGGATGGGGGCAGCTGCTGTGTAACTCTCTTCCGAGTAGTTGGGGGTTGGCTGCTGGCAACTTTAATCGGTGATACACTGGATGGGGGCAGCCGCTGCGTAACTCTCTTCCGAGTAGTTGGGGGTCCGCTGCTGGGCAACTATGGCCACCGATGAATCAACTGAAGATTATGGTGAGGGGATAACTGTCCCCCTATGCCCCTGGCCTTAAGCTCAGTGGACGAATGTAAATAAGTTTGACGGCGAAGCCGGAGTAAAGTCAACGAGCAGCGTGCTCTTTATTTAAGATACGAAACAGTACTGAATACAAATTCTCAACTTAAAGCTAACAGAAGCTAACTCATAGCGGCCACGCAAAAGTGCTGTGTTTGCCGGCTATGCATGAACATCCGGTCAAATGCTGTGTCAGCGATTTGGCCGGTGCATGTTATTCGGACAGCCGGTCATCGACTCTGTCCGGTTGACTTTAGTTAACTTATACATTATTGATCAGGATCAATATGAGAGTATGTCTGTTTCAATACCGTTTGCGAGCTGAGTTTAAAAGGGATTTAAAACTTTCACAGTCGTCCTAAAACATGTGTACTCAAATCAAGTTTGAAAGTCGACCCGAAAGTCGATAGGGCGAAATCGGTCAAAAATTTATGTTTTTCAGGATATTCCGCGCAGTATATGAGCTATTGACATAAAACTTTTTAAATCGTATTTTTTAATGCATACCTTGATCAGGGTAAAAGAGCGTTCCGATTGGACGTATATATCCTGTAGCTCTTATACACTGGTAAAAAAATGTTAAATGACACTATTTAACCATTGTTTCAATTAATTTTACCAGCGAAATAGATCCTAATATGGAAATAGTAAAATCGTATATGACGCAAAGTTAATAATTATACCCGTTACCCGTAGAGTATAAGGGTATATTGTACTCCTGCAAAAGTATGTGACAGGTAGAAGGAAGCGTTTCCGACCACATAAAGTATATATTTTCTAGATCAGGATCCCTAGCCGTCTGTTTGTCTGCCAGTCTGTCTGTCTGTCTGTATGAACGCTAAGATCTCGGAAACTACATAATCTAGAAAGTTGGGATTTCCCACACATATTCTTGGGCTTCCTACGAAGCGTATGTTTGTTTCACCGACGTGCCAGGCCCCGTTAACGCACACAATCGCCATACACGATTTTAAAATGAGTCTGGCGGCCACATCTTTTAAGATTTAAAAAATTTATAAATGCAATTGTATAGTGTTTAAAAATACCTATCGAAATGTAAAAGACATTTTTTAAATCGGACCATTCATTAAAAAGTTATGCGCACTCAAATTTTTATTTCGCCATCTCCCTCGCACTGCTGGCTTAGTGACGGGTATCATATAGTCGGGACACCCACCCGACTATAGCGTTTTCTCTTGTTTTTTAATTATTTTTATAGTAACTTCAGAGATTTTTGTATTAGATTCGACTCTTTTTTTGACCCAGAATCTTTTGCTTTTAATTTACAAATTTGTTATACCCTTGCAGGGGATATTATAATTTCAGTCAGATGTTTTCAACGCAGTGATGGAGACGTTTCCGACCACATAAAGTATATATATTCTTGATCAGCAGCAATAGCCGCAATAGCATCTAGTCATGTCCGTCTGTCTGTTTCTATGCGAACTAGTTTAAAAGTTTAAAAGCTATCGCGATGAAACTTTCCCAAAAGTCTTATTTCTACTCCAGGTAGTACATATGTCGGAACGAGCTGGATCGGACCACTATATCTTATGGCTCTCGAAGGAATATATGATCATTATG
This sequence comes from Drosophila takahashii, assembly GCF_030179915.1. Classification (NCBI taxonomy): domain Eukaryota; kingdom Metazoa; phylum Arthropoda; class Insecta; order Diptera; family Drosophilidae; genus Drosophila; species Drosophila takahashii. Next base: position 31,549,077 of record NC_091678.1, on the reverse strand, counting down.
CGTTTTTCGTTATGAAGTAGGCATTTTGATTTATGACATTTAAAATCGATTTAGCGTCGATTGTGAACGGTTGTGTTTACCTGTGCTCTGAGTTTTTGATTTATTTTTGTGATTTTTTCGCAAGTGTTTTGTGTTTAGCTTACTAACAAAGTTTGCCTAACAATCGCGTTAGTGTTTTAAATAGATCTCCCTGTTTAACGGGTATGTGGTTTTAGTTATTTTAACAATTTCCATTAGATTTGTTTAATATCTTAACTTTGTTGGTGTTATTTTGAACTCTCTAAATTTGCTCTTGTATTCTCTCTCTTTTTCTCTCTCTCTTTTCCGCTCTATTATAACTGTAATTTCGCTCTCTCGGAACCTGCCAAATTTCTTGTAGACCCTTGGGTGCTTTTCTCATAGTCTCTCTCTCACTCGCTTTACATTGTAACTGTTCGTTCGTTTAGTTGTTGGTGCCCCACAAGCCACGCTCAGTCGATTAAAAACTTTTTCTCTCGCGCTCTCTTGCTCTCGACTTAATTCTCGATCTCGCGCTCTTATACTTTTGTGTTTTTTGCGGTTTGATCCCAGTGCCAAATTTACTCGAGGTATATTTTCCACATTTTATTTTCTATTTCTTTAAATAACCTTTTTTTCCTATAAAATGGCCCTTATCTATACAAAGAAAAGTTGTTCTCTTCCGATGTCAACCAAAGATTCTTTTGTTATGTGTTGGCTCTGCGATTCGGTCATGCACGTCAAATGTGCAGGATTTACTGGCAGAGTTAAAGACTTCATTGAAATGCGTACCGGTCTCATGTGGGCATGTGAGTCCTGCAAGGAAATGACAGTCGAAATGAGCAGCTTTATGAGGCAGACTCGAGACGGACTATTGAACCTTTCTCAAGTTTTCAAACAGCTCAATAACGGGTTCAACTCAGTTTGTGACCAATTTAATAATAAGAAATTATTATTAACCGAATAATTGAACTCGGTAGCTGCAGCAGTTTCGTTCGGCACAGGGGTAAGCGAGCCACCTGTGCCTATGGTAACAGCCAATTCCGGAGGTGACCCTGTTTCTGGATGCCAACCTGAGGCACAGAAGTCGGTGCTGACCGTAGATACAGTAGGAACCGCTTCTGGGTCCCAGCCGAGTGAGGTTCAGACTGCTGCTGGGGGGCGTAAGAAACTTTCAGTTGTTCCACATAGGAAGCAATTGTTTGTTTCTAGATTTACCCCGGATACCAAATCTGAGGGTGTTATGGAATTCATACGTGAAAAATTCCCATCCGAGGACATTGAAGTTGAACAATTTCGATTTTCGTACGCCCGTAGGATATCTTCTTTTAAAATATTTGCTCCGCCTGATGTGTTTAATGTACTACTTTCTGAAAGCTTTTGGCTTAATGATGATTTGGTAATAAAAGAATTTGTTCCCAATAAACCGAGAACAAATAACAGGCCTCCCACTGTGCCTAATAATCGGCTTTCCACTGTGCCTAATAATAGGCCTTCCGCTGTGCCAAAAAACTAACAGGTTTATTTTTGGCTTATCAAAATGTTAGAGGACTAAATATGAAGCTACCAAAGCTTTATGCTGACTCCTCTGCATTTACTGAAGATATTTTGGCTTTTACGGAAACTTGGCTGAAACCAGAGATATCTGACTCTGAAGTTTTGTCAATAAACTTTAACACCTACAGTACCGATCGCTTCTCGCGTAGGGGGGGTGGTGTACTGATTGCCGTTACCTCTAGGTTAACATCGGAGAGACTTAACATTCATATCCCTAACGATATAGAATTTGTTAGTGTCAAAGTTTCCATTCAATCCTTATCTATTTTTGTAACCTGGTCTTATATTCCTCCTGGCTCTGATTTAATAATTTATGAGCACCATCTGTCTGCTAAAAAATCTGTTCTATCCTTTCTTTCCAACAGAGACCTTTTGATTGTTTTGGGTGACTTTAATCTCCCTAATATCTCTTGGTCTCTTCACACTGACTCACTTGTCGCTACTCCTTTATCCGCCCATGATTTTGTGGATGGCCTTTTAGAATTATCGTTACAGCAAGTAAGCTTTATACGAAATTCATTAAATAGACAATTAGATCTAGTATTTGTTTTAGATCCGCATGAAGTCACTGTAGCTAGAATTGACGCACTTGTTGTACCTGAAGACCGATATCATCCAACTTTGGAATTGACAACTGGCCTCCCTGTACTGATACCCTTTCTCCTTTAGTTCCTCAAACTAACAGGAGATGCTTTCGTAAATGTGACTATAATAAACTAAACTACATGATTTCGCAATATAATTGGACTGATTTGTACAATTGCATGGATATTGACAGTGCAATTGAACTTGTCTATAGCGTTTTAAAAACTTTTTTTGACGAATGCGTTCCTGACAGTCTTCCTCCGAAGCTAAACAGGCCTCCTTGGTTTAACAATGCGCTTCAAAGACTTAAAAATCTTAAGTCCAACACTTATAAAAAGTATAAAAATACGGGTAAGCCATCTGATTTTGCGAAATATGTTGTGGCTCGTTCAGATTTTAATGTTCTCAACAGTCATTGCTATTCCATGTATTTAAATCGATGTAAATTCGAGTTTTCAAATGATCCGAAGCAGTTTTATAACTTCGTTAATGCCAAGCGTAAGTCTTCGGCATTGCCTTCATGGGTACGTTTAAACACAAAAGAGGCATCGTCGGATTCTGAAATTGCGGATTTATTTGCCGAGTTTTTCCAAACTACTTATAGTTCGGCTGCTTGGTCAAACCCTATCTACCCTAACCCCTTAAATAGGGCCAATTGTATTTTTACCCTTGTAATTACCGAAAGTTCTCTTTTAAAGGATTTAGCAACAACAACGCCAACGTATTCTCCCGGTCCTGATGGACTCCCTGGGAGTGTGCTTAAGTTTTGTGCTTCAACCATTTGTAAACCGATTCTTAAACTTTTTCATTTGTCTATTTCATCATCAGTTTTTCCAACTATCTTGAAGGACTCTTTTATTATTCCACTCCACAAAAAGGGTGCGAAGGCGGATGCCCAGAATTATAGAGGCATTTCTAAATTGTCGGCAATTCCTAAAGCATTTGAATGTATTATTACTTCTCATTTGCAGCATTTATGTTCCTCGCTAATATCACCGTGTCAGCATGGTTTTGTTAAGCGAAGATCGACCACCACCAACCTTCTTGAATTGTCATCTATTGTTATAAATGGATATAAGAATAACATGCAGACTGACGTTATATATAAAAATTTTAGTAAGGCCTTTGACTCTGTTAACCACTCTCTCCTTTTATTCAAATTAGATCAGCTTGGGTTTCCATGTAATCTATTAACTAGAATTTCAAGTTACTTGAATGGTAGGACTCAGAGGGTTATATTTAAGAGCGCTGTTTCTAAAATGATCAACGTGACATCTGGAGTTTCTCAAGGTAGTCATTTAGGCCCTTTGCTGTTTACTTTGTTTATTAACGATCTTCCCTCTATCGTAGCTCATTCTCGTGTACTAATGTACGCTGACGATGTTAAGCTTTGTTTATCATATAAAGATGTAGGGTCCGGTTTCAACTTACAGTCAGATATTGATTGTTTTCAGGGATGGTGCGAGTACAATCTTTTAAATCTGAACTGCCTTAAATGCAACGTTATGACTTTTTATAGGGGTAGTCCTACGTTTATTAGTTATTCTCTTCAAAATACACCACTCGGCCACTGTAAATAAAGCTATGAGTGCTTTTGGGTTTATAAAGCGTTGGTCAAAGGAATTTGATGACCCTTATACAACCAGATTATTATATACCTCCCTGTCCGTCCTATTTTGGAATATTGTTCTTCAGTTTGGAGTCCACAATATCAAGTGCACATCGACCGTATTGAGTCGGTGCAAAAAAAATGTCTTCTTTTTGCCCTTCGTAGTTTGAACTGGGATCAAAACGTAAGGCTACCTTCCTACCAGAGTAGATAACTATTGCTTAATTTACCTACACTTAAAACCCGTAGAATAATTCTTGGTACTATTTTTATGCAAAATCTTATAAAAGGTGATATTGATTCCGTAGAACTGGTAAACCGTTTAACTTTTAATGTTTTCGTTCAGTTTACGTTTGGCAGTCAAAGCGATCGGTCGTGTTTTCTCCCAAATCGAACTTAACAGCGTGTCAAGCTTAAGTGACAAACAAACATTCGAACGCAGCTATAATTAGATCCCCTTATCAATTGATTCTACCGTTGTCTCGTGCATTCGCCCACCAAAGCAACTCAAAAGCGCTGCTAGCAATGCGGGATCCTCCAGACATCTGGAGGGGAAAGCCTTCACCTACCAGTAAATTCTTGGTCGTAACCAGAATTAATGATGAAGAAACCCAATCCGAAGTCCCACCAACCCTAGCAGGTGTTTCACCATTCACTATTAAAAAAATCATCGATCTTACATGTGGAGGTGAAGTAGTGAGCTGCAAGAAAACACGCGATGGAAATCTCCTCGTTCAAACAAAAGATCAACAACAAGCCGAGAAATTAATTAAACTTACCAACATCCCTAACAACATACCAGTAGCAGTATCCGAACATCGTACGATGAAAGGGATCAAAGGGAGTAATATATTCAAACGATCTTCGAGGTATAAAAGAAGAAGAAATCCTAGACAATTTAAAGTCCCAAAAAGTCTCCGAAGTCAAAAAAATTATGAAGACAGTATATGGCAGCGACCCAACCGAGACTGGACTTATCATTCTAACATTCGCCAGACTAGATTTGCCCGAATACGTATATATTGGATACGAGAGAGTCGAAATTCGCCCTTATATTCCTTCCCCAATGCGATGCAATAACTGCCTACGATTGGGACATCTACAAAATTCCTGCAAAGTTTCAGAGAACTGCTATAGGTGTAGCCAAAGCAACCACATCGACCTGGCTAAAGGTGAAAAATGTGAGCGTGCCGCAAGCTGCATAAATTGCACTGAAAAAAACCTACCTAACTCCGACCACCATCCCAGAGATAGAAAGTGTCCAGTATTTCTCACGCACAAAGAAGTACAAGCCATCAAAACCCTTCAAAAAGTTGACTACAAAACGGCCTGGAACATCCTCAAAACCAGACATCATCACGACGGATCCTTATACGCATCGGTTGCCAACGCCTCTAATCAAAGATATTCCCGACCTCAACAGCTTAGCCAGAACACACCATCCACTTCAGCTTCAACCTCTTACAACACATCACCAACAACAAACACAGGCAGAAACATAATTACTTACGACGACAAGGAAGACAAAGCAATGTCGACAGACCCTGGAGAAGAACCTACTATCAACGGTAAAGCAAACAAAATAAACATCCTGCCAAGAAACATAAGCAACAAAACTAAAAGACATTTTATTAATAAGGATAAATCGGCCACTATGTTAACTAGATCTATGATTAAAAATATCACTAGCTCAAACGCAACAAAAAACTAATAGCGAAACCTAGCGAACACTCCATACCAAAGATTTACTAAGACAGATTTAGAAACCACAATCCCCCACCTAACAACACCTACACTGATCACAGGAGATTTCAATGGATGAAATACTCTCTGGGGATTCCCCAAAAGCAACCGCAGGGGTAGAATCCCAGGAGACTACATCCACGGTAATAGCTTTATCTATTTTACAATTTTGTGGGATTCACAAATCAACACACATACATTGTATCCAGGTCAACACTACTAACACAATGGTATCAAAACCAGAAGATATTGCTTCAGCTTTTGCCAAACATTGGTCATCTCAATCCGAAGATCAAAACTTCTCTCAAGCATTTCTAGAAGCAAAGCACAACACATACAGACAAAACAACGATGAACCACCAAAAGAAACAGCAGACTTCATGGAACGAGACATTGACTATCTTGAATTTTCTGTAGCTTTAAACAGTCATTCCCAGGCGTATTACCTATACGCCTGGGAATGACAAAATCAATTATACAATGATTCAGAAATCTGCCAAAACAGTTAAACTTAGAATAATAAACTTCTTCAACTCAATCCTAAAATCATTTATCCCTCAGGCCTTTTAAATTAGTACAATAGTCCCAATTCATAAACCTGGCAAAGATAAAACAACTATTGGATCATACAGACCTATCTCCCTTACCCCTTGCATCTCAAAAACGCTTGACAAAATCATCTCCAAACGACTCTGGTGGTTTGTTACTTCCAACAAACTTCTGAACAGTCGTCAAATTGGGTTCAAAAAGGGAAAATCTGTGACAGACTGTCTATTATATGTAGATGCTCTGATCAACAAGGCCCTTTCAGAAAAAAGACACGCCTCAATCATATCTCTTGACTTTGAAAAAGCGTTCGAAAAAGTAGGTTTACACACGATTAAAAGTCAATTGATAAAATGGGGCTGTGGGCCAAGATTACTCAAATACGTAACCCAGTTTATGACAAGTCGAAAAATCAGAGTTAAAGTCAACCACAGCCATTCTCTAATACAACAACTCCACAACGGGATCCCGCAAGGATCCCCTCTATCTGTTATTCTTTTCCTCATCGCATTTAACAGCCTATCAGACATAATAAGCAAACACAAAAAACTTAACTTCACAGCATTTGCAGATGACTACAACATTATAGTTGACCTTAAAAAATAGAAAAACCAATCTATAGACCTAAACGATCTTTTTGAGGACATCAACAACTGGAGTAATTTGTCTGGAGCGTCGCTATCGCTCTCCAAATGCAAACATATGCACATTTGCAGAAAGCACAACTGTCACTCTCATCTTTTTTCACAAACAAACTCGATATGCACAGTACCGGAACTAACGATGTTAGGCTTATCCTTCGACTCAAAATACAAATGGAAACCCGATATAAACAAGTTAGCAAAATCCCTAACTAATTTCGTCAATATAATTAAATGCCTCTCAAACGATAAATATCAGGGACCGAAAATAATCATTATTTGAGATTTTTATTTTAAAAGGCCTACTGAGGTTTTTACATATTTTAATCAACAATTTAACTGGTTTTTATGCACTTTATAGACATGAACAAATAACAGTTAATTTGCTTTCCAGATTTGTTGAAATGCATATACTTTGTGGACAAGAGTAAAAAGAACGTTATTTTTGACGTTTAAAACAAAATATCACAGTAGTCTTTTTAAAATAAAAATCTCAAATAATGATTATTTACGGTCCCTGATAAATATAACACTCAACCACTGACCTTAGTTGAAATTGTCAAAAGCATTTGCCTGTCAAAAATAGACTACGGCTTACCATTATATGGTATTGCACCGAAATCTCAAATAAAACCAATCCAAACCCTTCTTAACAATGCACTCCGTTCAGCACTAGGAGCCTTCTGCTCAACACCCGTTATAAACATGTATCTAGAATCTAACATAGCACCCTAAGACATTAGAACTCATCACCTTCAAGCAAAACTCTCTAACACTATAATGAAATCGACAGATACTCCTTTAAAATCAATAATAGACAAAATCACTAAAAAGAATACGCGAAAATACAGAAACTCAGCACTACACAAAAGCATCATGTCCTGTGTTAACCTTAACATCCCCGTTAGCCCAATAAAAATCTTACCGAAATCGAAACCGCCTTGGCATTTAAAACCTGACGCAATAGATTTACATCTGAGTAAATACAATAAAGGAACAACGAGCATGTCAATATTAAGGAAAGAATTCTTGGACATAAAAGCAAAACTGACAAATTACACACTTATTTACACGGACGGATCACAAAACCAAGACACTACTGCATACGCCATAACCACAGAGAACAATATTCTAAAAAGAGCCATTCTACCAAACTACACCTCAATTTACACCGCAGAAATTATCGCCATACTCGAAGCAGTTGAGATAGGTCGTTTGATTAAAGGAAAAATTTGCATCTGCTCGAACTCTCTATCCGCAATCCACTCGATTCAACACATCGAAAATTCCGCTTATTATCCATCGAAAATTCGTGGTATAATAAATAACGCATACCCAAAATTCAAAATCATGTGGGTTCCGAGCCACGTTGGAATTAGTGGCAACGAATTTGCTGATGAATCCGCAAAAAACGCAACTATCGCACCTCTGATAACCTCGCATAATTTAAACCAGTCCGATATAAACAGATTTTTAAAAAAACATTTCTACAATACCTCCCTTAATCTTATTCAACACTCTTCCACCTGGTACCAATTAATTAACAATAGCCATACAAATTTAAAAGACTACACAACAGCAAAAGAGATAACCAAACTATCTAGAAAAGACCAAATCCGCATAATTAGACTACGTCTGGGTCACACCAGACTCACCCATGAATATAGATTTTCCCAACCAACAAGCAACCCCTGTAAATTCTGTAACCAAAATTCAATGACAATAGAGCATATTCTAAACGAATGCACTGCATTCGACAACTACAGAGCCAGCATCCCAAATAAAAACTTAATCCCACTCCTTTCCAATCCCACGACCACTAACCTCCTTCAACTTCTAGACTTCCTTAACAAATCTAACATATCTAGCTCTTATAATTAAGATATCTTCATAACCTGAAATGTAACTGAACTAGACACTTAGTAATTAAGAATCGAACACAAAAATGAATTTATTAACTTTAAGCAGGCCTAAAGCCTTAGTAGCTATAGCTGCCCATTTTCTGTAGCTTTAGTTTTTTAACTTTAAGCAAACAGAGTGTAAAATAAATAATTTTAATTAATTATTAATTTGCCTCTATGTACATCAAATTTTACTCTGCATGAGCCCTTTCGTGTTCTATGTAAAAATTATAACAATCTTTATCATTTAATTTGCACTTCAACATCTATCCCCGTATTAAAAACTAAAATTTTATCTCATTTGCTTCAATTAGTTGTAGTATTTGTAGTATTTGTTTCATATATTTTCCTCGCGAACTCGCATTTTTGGCCTAATTGATAAAGGGTCCCGCGCGTAACAAGCACATGCTTGGTATCGTTGGGCCACTTGTTTGTACGGCTCGTAGTGCATCAACGTCCATCATATAAAAAAAAAAAAAAACAAAAAAAAAACAAAAAAATGGCAAATATTCATCTGATATACCTGAACAGGACCCATCGAGATAAAGCGTTTGAAGCTCTCAAAGAAGGAATGCATGTATTTTAACTGCAAAAGTATACAAACTTCGGCCTGCCGAAGCTAACTTCCTTTCTTGTTTTTTTTTTTTTCAAGTGAGCGCTTAAATATTTACTTAAGTTATGAAAACGGAGTTTTTTGTTGTTATTACATTTACAAATATTAATGTGAACTTACAAAAGCATTCTGCCTCGATAGGAAATAATATGGGCACGGCTCAGGGGTCGAGTGCTAGGTTCTGGTACTATTTTGTTCTCGAGGGGTATCAGGTTCGAGTCCTGCTAACAACACAACTTATTATTTTTTTTTTGTTAATTAGTAGTCTTATAACTAATTAAATACAATATTGTTCTTAGACATGTTAAATATGCTTCTTAAAAACTTTTTACTTACTCTGCCATAACCGGTTTTCGAACCGGGGTCCTCTCATTTACAAGTGCAAGATCTCTGTTACAAACATCTATACACTCATTTATTCTTTTTAATGGACGACTCACATACATTTGGACATCATCCGCATACAAGTGAACATTGCATTCAGACAGCGCATTGGGAAGGTCATTAACATATAAGGAAAACAATAGGGGACCAAGAACAGACCCTTGGGGTACACCACGATTCACATTTTCAAACGCTAGACAGTACAACGAATTGACGACGATTTTGTAGGTACGAAGACACAAGTTTGACAGAAACTTTAGAAAACATGAACATGTTACGTAACCTGGCGTTTAGCATTGCATTGTCAGACATAAACTTATTAATCTGATCAGCCATTAAATTCTCAAAGACTTTGGAAAGATAGGGTAAAATGGAGATGGGCCTATAATCATTGTTTGATTTTGGAATTGGAATTATTTTAGCCGTTTTCCAACAACCCGGAAATGTGGAGGTTGTCAATGCAGTATTGAAAGTATGCGTTATGTATTGGAGGATTTTTGGCAGCAATATTTTTATAAACTTTGGGTTTATGTTGTCGAGCCCAGTAGCGTCACTCTTAATTCTAAGTATACTTTGAAGGACATCACACTGGTAAACACACATAAACCTAAACCTAATATCACAGTCAATTCCAGGTACAAATTGTGGGTTCAGGTATTTATTTTCAGAGATTTCAGGTACTGTGCAGCTTAAGAACTTTTTATTAAGATCATTAACATCTATTTCTTGCTCAGCTCGTGGTTTGGATTAGCACATTCCAAGGTTTTTGATTATTTTCCATGTCTGAGTAGTAGAAGCATTATTAAATTTACGGGAATAGAAATTTCTTGGCGATATGGGAAAGTTTGGTCACTTTTTGTCTCGATGCCTTAAACACCTGTATCTCTTCCACTTATTGTACGCTCCGTCACGCTGTTGTATTGGGTTTTTTATGTTTTTATGGAACCATGGTTTTTCAGAAGGACGAATAACTTTTTGACGGACAGGTGCAAGACAGTTATATAAATAACAAATATTGTGTTGTAAAAGGTTAACTTGTTCGTAACCTTCGAAAAGGGAATATATGTTATTCCAATTGCACAAGTTAAAGTCCAAGGGCCGGTTTCTCGAGTCCCTGTCAAAGTCCCTGATAGCTATCTGTTCAAAAAACTTAAATACCAGATAAACTGTTCGTAAAAGCAAATCCGCTTTCTCGACTACTTTAATTTATCTGAACGAGAAACAATTACAGAGTGCTGTTAACGCACAGAATTGTGCTGTGAAGCGCAAAAAATGGCGTGCTTCGATTATTTCATCAGCTGTTTGGGTATAATTCAAAGGAAAAGTCAGCTGTGATTTCGTTTTTTCTTCATAGTTGGCTTTGGAAAATCAGCTGTCATTCTATCGAGCCGAAAACGCTTAACAGCGACTCCGAGTCCCTGTCAAAGTTAGCTCTCACATTGGTGCTCGAGAAAGCCAAAATGCCTTAGAAGGGACTTTATCTGTTCGAGAAATGTTAGCCGGCACTCGGGAAACCGGCCCTAAGTCCAAAAGGTCGTAAAATCCCTAAAAACTATTGCATGGTCAAGGTATTGTTACTCCAGTAAATCGGATTTATTTTTTGTTGTTAATAAAGTAAGAAGAATCGCCAAGTTGACTACTTCTACTTATAAATTGATTAAATATTGGAGTCGCCAAGTTGACTTCCAATAATTTCGTAACAGATCGCCAAGTTGATAAGTTACTCCTTGAAACAATGTTCAAGTTGTTCGGGAAAACGGTCGGAGTTTTATTCGAGCCAGATTTCCCTAGTTATCTTTTCTGTTAATCAAATGATAAAAACAGATTTAAGACAACATAAAAAATCTAGATGATTCGATCGCCAAGTTGATCGAGAATCTGTCTAGTTCGTATGTGTAGAAAATAGTCGCCAAGATGACTATTCAGAGTCAAGGGGGCCACCATGGCGAAGGTATCGCATGGGGGTTTGTTAGTTATAAATACATTGCATCACTTAGGTTCTAAGATATACAGAAATACAAAGTCATACAATTTGTCTCCCATGCAAGGGATTAATAGGCTAGGGTAAGTAAAAATAGAATGCTGGAACGGCAGGTAGCGGGGTTTGAGCTGGCGCTGGCTGTGGCTGCTGTTGACATCTTAGGGACTCAAGTGCAGGCGCTAACATGGAGGAACCAGGACCATTATGTACATTATGTACAACCGATGTTACTTGACCAGAGGATACTGGCGGTGCCGTTATAACGGAGGATACCGACGGTATCGCGTTGGCGGATTGTGGAAGGTTGAATTGTACGGCACCAGGATCAGGCTCAGGATGAGAGCCAGGGGCCAGGTCTGCACATATAGACTTAGGAGTTACAAAATTAAGCACTGGAGCAGGAATTGCCAATCTAGTAGGAGACCTGGCTAATTTCATGGTAGGGCATAATAATAAAGGACCCGGCAGTGGAGGCACAAGGTTATTCGATGATACGCAGTTTTTATCGATTTCGCTGGCATTGGCAGAAACTAATGAAGCGTACATTAGTGAGCTATTGGAGGAGCCAGGATCCCTCACGGATAAGGGTGGAATAGCAGGAGTAAGATGGTTCATTAATTGGCCAGTTGGAGGAGAATAAATCTTTGTTGGAGTTTTCTTAATTGTTTTTAGCCCATTAAACTGGGACTCAACGGCTATCAGCTTCTCGTGAAGTTTGCCGCATGAAGGAACGCATCTCGTCCGTAATCTCACGGCACGCGGAGCAGGTCCAAAGAAATCCAATTCTTTTGGAAATAAGATCACCAATACGACCATTTACGCCGACACCGGCGCACTTACAACGCGCAGTATTCTCGCATAGCCAGCACAACAAATAAGTTTCGCCAGCAATAATGCCGTTGAACTCGCATTTTTTGGCTGAGCAGGATAGACTCATTTTTGAATGCACTCAGGTCACTGTGCAGAGCAAAGTAAGAGCGGCGAAAGATTAAGGCAACGCTTGGAGAGCAGCGGAATCAAGAGCAGCAAGCTAAAACGTTCGTAAGAGCGTAAGTTAACAGGAGGGCTTGCACTGATCGGTGAATTTTGGCGACACGCACAAAGCGGCGTAATAGTGGTAACGAACCGGCAGCTCCGAGAGGCGTACAGCAGGAGAGCGGGAGAATAGAAACAACAACACAATACTTGCTGTGACAAAGCAGACGCTTTGTTATTGTTTGCTGGCTGATGTTAAAATTTGGTTTGTTTATAAATTAAACAAGTTTATATTAACTGTCCGATCTCAGATATGATTTGAACAGTAGGAGTATAGGAACCACAGAACTTGTAGGCTAATTTAGCGATTAAATTTAAAATTTTATCATTTAAATAAACAAAAGATTCTGGAGCAACAGAAAAACACGACCGGCTTAGGCGAAGGTTGTACTGTTGAGTCGGCAACTTAAATATCGCAGCCGCGACCATGCATCTTGTCCTATTCGCACTCACAATCCATCGCCCCGTACTCAACGCGCCCAAAACCGCGGTGGCGCCGATGCGCCCCTGCAAGATCGCGAACATTTTCGAGAATTTACCGCTTCGAAAGCCGCGGTATTGTCATCTTTTACTCTCTTGCACGTCTCCGCTGCCAAAGCCACGCAGTTAAGTTGCGCAGTTGTAAAAAGTTGGCGAACGGCGAAGACGTGCGAGCAGACGAGGAGAGCACAAATGTAAGATATTATGTAACTGAATTACCACAAATGCTAACATGAAATAAAGATTTCAGTTGTTATTTTTCTGATCGACTGTTTCTGAAGTGAACTACTCGAAGGCTGTGTTTTATGTGGAAGGAACGTCTCTCGCACCAGTCGCGAGCCAACAAAGATAATGGTCGGAGTCGATGTTGGGACCCCGACAGGATCGCACGTCGAGTATATTAGATGTGTGCTAGTCACAGATAGGTGCAAATATTTACTTATTATATGACTTAAAACTAATTTTATATATAAAAGAAAAACTAAACTAAGTCGCTTTCTAATTTTACTCTGATTTACCTTATAGTGTTTTTAAGGTGTGAGAGTAGCTTTATTTTGAATTGCATTGCACTGCTAATATTCTTTATATGGCTGGGGAGCTGATTCTATGATCGAATAGCATTTAGTAAAAATTGTCTCTCTAGGTGTTATGCAAGTTAGGTTGTTTGCTCTTCTAGATGCTGTAAATTGGAGTTTTTAAAATAGATACGAAGGTTCTTTTTCTAAAATAATTGTATGGAGATAAATTAAGTTACGCATCTTTATCCATTCATTAAGGTCGACATTAAATATTTTTTGTGAAAATTCCGAGACATGATTTCTTAGTGGTAGGTTGAATACGTACCTTGCTATGCAATTGAATACCACCTTAATTTTGTTTTGGTTGATCGTGTCACAATTTGAAAAAACTTATAAAACTTAAAAGCACTGGAGCAATACATTTTTTGGCCATCATTAAACGTATATGAGTGGGCAAGCAATTTTTGGTTACGCATAATGTTCTTATTATGCCATATGTTTTTCTGACAGCCTTTGTTATATGACCATTCCAGGTAAGAGTCCTTTTGATAGTGAAACCTAAGTTTATGGCTGTTTCAACATATTCAATTTTTTTTTAATGGGTTGATCCCAAGTCCATTGTTGCCGGCCCACTCATTTACAAGTGCAAGATCTCTGTTACAAACATCTATACACTCATTTATTCTTTTTAATGGACGACTCACATACATTTGGACATCATCCGCATACAAGTGAACATTGCATTCAGACAGCGCATTGGGAAGGTCATTAACATATAAGGAAAACAATAGGGGACCAAGAACAGACCCTTGGGGTACACCACGATTCACATTTTCAAACACTAGACAGTACAACGAATTGACGACGATTTTGTAGGTACGAAGACACAAGTTTGACAGAAACTTTAGAAAACATGAACATGTTACGTAACCTGGCGTTTAGCATTGCATTGTCAGACATAAACTTATTAATCTGATCAGCAATTAAATTCTCAAAGACTTTGGAAAGATAGGGTAAAATGGAGATGGGCCTATAATCATTGTTTGATTTTGGAATTGGAATTATTTTAGCCGTTTTCTAACAACCCGGAAATGTGGTGGTTGTCAATGCAGTATTGAAAGTATGCGTTATGTATGGGAGGATTTTTGGCAGCAATATTTTTATAAACTTTGGGTTTATGTTGTCGAGCCTAGTAGCGTCACTCTAAATTCTAAGTATACTATGAAGGACATCACACTGGTAAACACACATAAACCTAAACCTAATATCACAGTCAATTCCAGGTACAAATTGTGGGTTCAGGTATTTATTTTCAGAGATTTCAGGTACTGTGCAGCTTAAGAACTTTTTATTAAGATCATTAACATCTATTTCTTGCTCAGCTCGTGGTTTGGATTAGCACATTCCAAGGTTTTTGATTATTTTCCATGTCTGAGTAGTAGAAGCATTATTAAATTTACGGGAATAGAAATTTCTTGGCGATATGGGAAAGTTTGGTCACTTTTTGTCTCGATGCCTTAAACACCTGTATCTCTTCCACTTATTGTACGCTCCGTCACGCTGTTGTATTGGGTTTTTTATGTTTTTATGGAACCATGGTTTTTCAGAAGGACGAATAACTTTTTGACGGACAGGTACAAGACAGTTATATAAATAACAAATATTGTGTTGTAAAAGGTTAACTTGGTCGTCAACTTCGGAAAGGGAATATATGTTATTCCAATTGCACAAGTTAAAGTCTAAGTCCAAAAGGTCGTAATTGATACTTCTAAAATCCCTAAAAACTATTGCATGGTCAAGGTATTGTAGTTCAAGTGCATAGGTCAAGAATATTAAGTCATGTTTTAAAAAGGACGGGACAATAAGTTGGTCATATTTAGCTATTCTGTCTGTGTCAGACACAACAAATAGGTTTAGGAGCGAGTTGCGAATTTTGGTAAAATTTGTTGGGGATACGGAATTTACTAACTTCATGCCCAGCGATTTAATGTTCTCTGCGAGGTGGGACTCCTTTATAATGTCGCTATTAAAATCTCCTGTTATAATAACGTCTTAATAATTTAATGACACGTCTGGGAAAATAAATATTTAAAAACTGCTCATAGTTAATCCGGCAATTTGGTCGGTATATACATCCAATTGGCAGTTTATCGGCATTTCTTCGACATCTAATTTCTACAAACAAGTAATCAATTACACTGCTAGTCGGATATTTACAAATAAACGTGGAACTTAACTTTTTACTCACATATATTGCGATGCAAATTATAGCCATCACATTCAACTAAGACATCACATAAATTTGGAAAAAAAAGTTTCAGACACACATACTTACTAATATAACAAGTGCGGAACACGCTGAGGGTGAACAAGGTTAGGTTATCTACTATTCCTAGCCCTACCAGCTATTGATTGCGATCCTTTGACCATCACGCTGATTTAAATTTGTGGTGCTTTCCAAGTTAGAAATTCTAACTTGTACTAATACTAATACTTATGTTTATCGGCGCGCAATTTAAACATAAATTAAATATTTCATAACGTTATGGAAATATTTTTTTTTGCTTGTTGTTATTATTGTTGTGTTATACAAATTAAGCAACCATGACCTAGAGTTCGTAATAGTAGTGTAGTTTTTTAAGAAATGGATTGAAGTTTTTTTATTTTTTTTTCTTTTTTTTCGTTTTGTTATAAGTTAGTATTAAGGTTCAGCAAAACAATCATTTTATTAGCAATTGGATCAATGGGCAGTTAAAAAAAAACTAAACAAATTTTCGATGGTTTAAGCGATATATCGAGGTTATCAACCATCGATTGTGAAAACATCGATGTACCCACCATCGATGGTTTTGCATCTCTACCTCGAGCCAGTCGATAACCATTTTCTCGATCTCGGGAGGAAGTTGGAAGCCAACTAACTTAACACAATAGTCGAGTCCGCTAAATATCGAACCCTTGATATCTCGATGTGAATGAAAGATAGATCTCTCATTAGCCCTGCTATCAGTAACGCTCCCTACAGTTCTAGCCGAGGCAATGAAGTGACCCTAACCGTCCCCACTTTTAATTCGATCGTTACCAAGTGAACAGCGATCTCACCCGTTGTACTGATGACCCGAGCATAGACAGCTGCGCCATAGGTTCGACATAAAATGTCGGAAAATTTATTTTTGTTTGCCAGGTGATGATTTAGTTTTATTTTAAACTTAGTTTAATCTGTTCGAGGCAATATATATTTGAATAATCACTGTATTTGAATTATGTTACACTAAAATAAACCTTATTAGTGCATTACAAAATATCATGCGTGTATGGCTTAATCAGTTAGTGTGTCTACAAGTCCAAAGAGCGACTTTTCTCAAAAAAAGTTAGTTTGTTTTAATTCCATTAAAATATCATTTACCGTATTTAATTACAAAACAAGAGAGAACGCTATAGTCGGGTTGGTGTTCCGACTATCTAATACCCGTCACTCAGCTAAAGGGAGTGCGAGGGAGATGGATATACAACATTTTTTGATAGGTTGAGATTTTCCACACATATTCTTGGACTTCCTACGCAGCGCAAGTTTATTTCAGCCAAGCGCCACGCCCCCTCTAACGCCCACAATCGCCCATTAACGATTTTAAAATATGTCTGGCGGCCACACCTTTAAAGATTTCCGAGAAGTATAAATCCAATTTTGTTGTGTATATTTATACCTATCGAAATGTAGAAGACATTTTTCAAATCGGACCATTCATTAAATAGTTATACGCAATCAAAAAAATGTTATATATCCATCTCCCTCGCACTTTCCTTAGCCGAGTGACGGGTATTAGATAGTCGGGACACGAACCCGACTATAGCGTTCTCTCTTGTTTTTCTATTATTTTTTTTATTTTTTCTTTGGGAGCCATATGATATAGTGGTCCGATCCGGATCGTTTCGACATATGTACTACCTGCAATAGAAATAAGACTTGTGGGAAAGTTTCATCGCGATAGCTTTATAACTGATGGACTAGTTCGCATAGAAACGGACAGACGGACATGGCTAGATGGGCTCGGCTATTGATGCTGATCAAGAATATATATACTTTATGTAGTCGGAAACGTCTCCTTCACTGCGTTGCAAACATCAGACTGAAATTATAATACCCTCTGTAAGGGTATAAAAATATATATAAAATACTATACAAAGCTTTAGGGAATTTGTACGAGGTGAATTTAAATTAAATTATATTTAGTCTGACCACTATTGTATTTTTCATATCTTTTAACAGGCTTCACTAATTTTGAACCACAACTATCCTGTAAAAGAGCACACGGTGCATACCCCCGATGACTACATCCTTACTATTTACCGAATTCCAACGACCCCAAAGAGAAATCATCAAAACCAGACGGCCGAAAAACCAGTGGTCTTTTTGCAGCATGGCATCCTGTGTGCTTCAGATGACTGGATTATCAACGGTCCAGAGACATCGCTGGCCTACATGTTTACAGACGCCGGCTACGACGTGTGGCTCGGAAACGCACGCGGCAACACATACTCTCGCCAGCACAAGCATATCCATCCGGATACGTCTGACTTTTGGCGTTTCAGCTGGCACGAGATAGGGGTCTATGACCTCGCGGCCATGTTAGACTATGCGCTGGCGGAAAGCCAATCAAACTCTCTGCACTTCGTGGCTCACTCCCAGGGTACCACCACATTCTTCGTACTGATGTCCTCTTTGCCTTGGTACAACGAGAAGATGCGTTCCGTGCACCTACTGGCGCCAATGTATATTTTAAAAATATATACACAAAATTATTTAAGCTTATATTTATAAATAATTTGATTTAATTTCAACAACTTTAGAGGGTTCATCCAGGCAGTTACACGGACTACGAGGCCATGAAAGCTAAGAAAGCTAAGACAAATATGGAACTTTGTAAGGAAAATTAAAATTGTTTTTCGGTTCCTTGATCTCAGCTTTCATAAAAAAAACAATATATTTACCTTTTACCTTTACCTAGGTACTGGGAAATTGAAGTACCTTCACCTTACCTAGGTATTTATTTCCCAATACCTTTTACCTTACCTAGGTAAAAAAACAAAGTACCTTTCCCAACACTGCTTGCGACAGCGGTGTTTTTTTGGCCGTTTACAGCTGTTAACTGACACAACAGGGCTGTAATGCCCGTTTTTCCCAACGTAAAAATTCTATATAAAATCGAACCCTGCATTGATTTTTGAGTTGATGGTCTTATTAGTTGGCTTAAAGATGTATCTTTAAGTAGAAGTTATAAAACTAATTTCGGTTTTCAGGCGTGTATTTTTAACGAAGCCATTTACGCCAGCATTTTTGCGTTTTTTCCAACTTTTTCAACTTTGAAAACTTGTAGCTTCTAAACTAATGAATGAATCTCAGTGCTGTGTATAAGAAAGTTGGAGGGCATTCTATTGCCTGTGAAATTAGTCGAGTTGGAAATTAAAAAAGCGTCAAAAACGTTTTATACACTTTAAAAAAAAGCTGTACCATACAAAAAATTAAAAGTGCCCATTTCTTACACAGGGAGATGTACCTTAACCGAAAATCAGTTTCATAAAGTGCGTATTTCATCATTTTTTTTTGTAATCTGGTGTTATAAGACAGAAAAAGAGAGAGCAATATATGAATATCGGCTTCCCTTTCGTGCACGATAGATTTCGTCCGCAGTCTTCTGCGCTGCGCCGACTTCTCTGCTGACGTCGGCAGCGGCCGTTCGTTTGGCCTAATGAATTTGTCATGTGTAACCACTCCAGAACTGAAGGGAAGGGACACCCTAATACATACTTACGGGGAGACCGTGACGTCACATTAGGCATAGCCAAATTTGAAAATATTGGGGACTTGGTTATGGATGCTGAATCTCCAAAAAATTTAAATGCAGTTATTTGCGGGCATGCTATAAGATTATGAACATCACATTTTTAAACCAATTTAACAACATTTATAACAGAAAAATGGCAAAAAAAAAGAATTAAAAAAATCAAATTGAATTTTATGGCACTTTGGGGTCGTTTTTTGTTCTAATTTGTTCCACCCACGCGGCTCCTAATTATTTTAGTAGTTAATGTGATTGTTTTTAGATTTTTATGTCAATCCGTTCTGGGTGAAATATGCTACTGACCGTTTTTTAGAGGTCCAATTTTATATAGTTTAGATGACAAATGTTTTGGAAATAGTGCAGTATTCCAAGGATGTCCCAAGAGCATAAAGGGCAGTAGCAGTAACCTTATCCAATGGATTGGCTAGGCTAGAAAGGATCGGAAGCGACCTATTGGTCGTTGCAGGGCCGGCTCATGGGCCTTCTTCCCCGCCTCCATTATCTTGTCACTAGTTTCTTGATCACATGCTGTCGCCATTTGTCCATCAAGGCGACCTCCTGGTCGCACTTTGAGCGCAGGAACAAAATCTGCTTCGACCATTGAAGTTAACACCACAGCCATTCAACTGTCCCCCCTACCATCATCGACACCTCGATGAGCCCCTCACCACATCCACACATATCGCCGCACATGCCGGCGAAATATCTGCTGAGTACCCAAGTCTCGCTTCCCCCCGGCCCCCTGCCGACGAAGTATCTGCTGAGCACCCAAGCCTCGCTTCCCCCCGGCCCCCTGCGCAAAATCAGCATTCTATGTGCCGTTGACTCTCACGATATCCGGTGCCGGCCCAACGGCCGATCGTCAGCAGAACTGGGCCAACAACGACGAAGTAGTGCAGCGATGGAAATTGCAACGCTTGCAATCGCCGACGACAAGCTACAGCGCAGCGCAGCCGCTGCAGTCAACCCGCTGGAGACAACAACACTTTCCGGGACAGGTGACCACAAAGCTACAAGACGACGCCGGCAGCGACGTCAACCGAGAGCGCAGCGAAGCTAGCCGGCACCGAGGAAAAACTTAGGAAAGCAGTCTGGATCCGGACGGCGAGCCAATCAATTGCATTGAATATTAAATTAACTTTAACTTTAATTTTAAATAAATCATTATAACGTACCCAAACGAGCCTAAATTGGTATCCTATTCTGGGAGGCAGCTGGGACCCTATGGAAATACCTATCCTTAGGTAATGATTGGCACCTGCCCTAGGGGACAGGATGCTGACAGGCTCCTGCCTGGACAGGCAGAAGTCTTAACTTTGATGACCATTCAATATCCAAATGACACACGTGACACTTCCTGATTTTCTTACATCCACCGGCTGCTGCCCCTCATCTGATTTTACTTTGCTCCTTCTCGCGCACAATGTACTCGTGGGTGTTTATTTATTTATTTCTTTATTCGCCAACAGTAAAAAAACCTTAACTGGCTACTAACTAATACTAAATTAAATACTAAGTGAGGCAAAATAATTATACAAGTTTTTCTTGATTAAATCTCTGGGGGAGCATGGATCCAACCGCATGTGAGATGGCAACTTATTATAAAAATGCAGGGCTCTACACAACGGCTCATTGTGGGCATAATTGGCTCTGTAAGCCGGTACAAAAAATGGTTCAAACGTTCTTAACGATCTACCAGGCACCGATAACCCTATGCTGCCCAGCAGTGCAGGGCAGTCGATTTTAGAGGTCAGCAAATCACATATGAAAACTAATGAACTGGTAGTTCTCCGATCTTCTAGGGAAGAAAGGTGAACAAGCCGACATTTGGCAGAATAAGACGGGACCGGGTCATTGAAATTTAAAGCTAGAAGGGCAAAACGTAGAAACTGTTTCTGTACACGCTCAAGCCGGTTAATGTGAATAGTACCCGTCGGGTTCCAGATGAACGAGGCATATTCCAGTTTTGACCTAATGAAGGCTGAATATAAGCTTAGCTTCGTGTAGGGATCTTTAAATTGCGCGGCATTTCTTTTTACAAACCCATACATAGCGTAGGCCTTGGGAATAATATAATTAATATGTTCAATGAACATAAATTTACTGTCAAACATGACTCCTAGGTCCAGGGATTCATTTCTCAGAGACAGAATATGGGAGTCAATGGAATACGAGAAAAGGATATTAATTATTCGTTTACTGTACCTAACGAAGAAACATTTTGACAAATTAAGTGGCAAATTATTACGAGAACACCAATTTCCCACCCTTTCTAGGTCATTTTGAAGAAGGTCACTATCGGAGATACAATTCACAGCTCTAAATATTTTAAGATCGTCAGCGAACAACAGAAATTCCGAGTTCTTTATGCAATAGCTAATATCATTTATGAAGACGATGAACAGCAACGGACCCAAAGCACTTCCCTGAGGAAGGCCAGAAGTTGCCACATATGGGTTAGAGTAAACAGCATTGCATTCAACTCTGTAAATCCGATCATCTAAATAAGATTTGAACCAGCTAAGTAATAGTGAGTGAAATCCCATTTTCTGCAGTTTAGCTAATAAAGCATTATGGGAGACTTTATCAAATGCTTTAGCGAAATCGGTGTAGACCACATCAACTTGATGATGACTGAGAAACGATTCCAGCTACTGCTGTAGCGGGTCGTGTCAGAGAATTATTAAGATTGATATACGATATGTAAGACCGATTTCTGCAGCAGATCATTTTGCTTTCTATTTTCTGGACTCCCGGCTACAGTTTCCGACGCATTTGTTTGCCGCTACCCGATCTTTCTTTGGATTTCCAGCAAATACTGGCAATAGATGCTCACGCAGCATAGCGTGGGTTATTGCTTTCATCATTGCAGCAATGTTTTTACACATATATTCGGTGTGCAAATGCTGTTCTGCGATTTTAATTATAAATAAATAATTATTCAAATCTATTGTTTTTATTGTTTAGCTCGCGACTAACAATTTCACAGAACAGCTCAAACGCTTTTAAAATGGAAGCACCTCACGTTCACAAAAAAAAAAATTCACAATAATACCAAAAAAACCATATAGTGGGAAAATTCCTTTAGCTGAACTGAGTACTAGCCTTAAGAAATAAATCGGCAGTGTGCAAAGGGTATAAAGAAATATAAAAAAAATTCCAGATTTCGTGAGTGAATTCTGATGAATGCCATTATACCTACTGCACACAGCCGATTTAAATTGCAACATTGAATTGCGTTCAAATAAAAAATTATATCATCATAAACAACCCGAAACCGAAATGATAGGACGTGCAAATTAAGTTTTCCCGAAAAGAAAATGGAAAGCAAATCAATGCTTAAATACGTGTGCCAGAACGAGACTGGGAATAACGCTAAAACTTCGCTTCATCGGAAAGTGGGACCGCATTTCTAGTATTTCTGTACTATTAGTCAGTATTTTTAAGAGTGTAGTTTATTTCAGTTCTTATTTTATAATATTATTGTTGTTGGTGCACGACCAAAGAGCTGTACAATGTGATATTGCCTATTTTGTAAGGATTGGCATTGGCCAATATCCAGCCTGTGTTCTATTTGGCAAGACCTGGCAACTGTTGTACCAAAACATTATACGACTTTAAATTGACTAGAATGTTTGCTTAAAAGCGCAGGAAGTTGTTTTAAATACGGGTCAAAACGGTTATTATTTGTGGAAGTTCTCGTGGCTTCATTGTTGGCATACAATAGTTGATAACATTCCGCATGCATGCATTTTATTTCTTTTCTTCTCGGTGAAACTCTATTTTCAGGTCCTCTCCCATTGGTTTAGGGGTTGCTTATGCCGCCGCTTAAGCGACTCTCTATGTGAACACGAGAGAATAGCTGATCTGAGTACTTTTACAGCCAGGGTATTCCCTAAACTGTTGAATTGCTGAATTGTTGAAAATTCAACAAAAAATTTCAGCAATTTAGGGAACGACCCAAAATGGTTCCTGTTGAATTTTCAAACAGCTGTTATTGGTTGAAAAGTTTCACGGAACTTAAAGCATGTAAAATTTGATGTATTATTGCTAGTTACTGTCCAAAATTGTTACCAAGGTAAAAAGAACCACAAATATGCTTTCTAAGTTGAATTTAAAATAAATAATGCGTACTGGTGATACTAAAATATTACAGAGTTGCCACGACTTTTAAAAAAAATGTGACAACTCTGGCTTTTCAGCAATTCAACCAAATTTTCAATAGCCTCGAGGCTGTTGAATTGCTGAAATTTATGAAAGTTGACTTTGTATGGGACAGCTGATTAACAGCTGACCAAAATTTAACAATTCAGCAATTCAACAGTTAAGGCTTAGTACTCAACCCAACAAAAAGTCGTCCAAAACAAAAAACTTCATATGAAAAACAACGTCAAAAAATTTTCTTTCATATGAAGTTTTTGTTTTGGACGACTTTTTGTTGGGTTCAGTACTAGCCCTTAGGGAATACCCTGAGCGATTCGTTCTTACGTTAAAAACACGGCCCCCGCTCAAATGTAGTGTGAACAGGATATTAGACTGGGCGGTCATACCTAAAAACATGCGATAGGAAATTAGTGGAATGGGGCGTAGTAAGATGGTAAACTCGTCGAAAAAGGTAGGAAACACAGTAATTATGATAATTATGAATAGTTGCATGTTTTTGAGTTGACAGATTATGAAGCACAGCGAGTTCATAAATCGAATTCGAAAAAGCCTCTACTATGGCGTGGGAACAGAGGACACAGACATGGAGGTTTCCCTTCCCTTTGCGGAGTACGCATCAGAGATGTTTTCGAAGCCCCATCAGGGCCACTCCTTGCATCGTCTAAGTTGTGTTGCTGCTGCAAAAGTGCAGGCCACGCCTTGCTCCCTTATTATGGCACTGATCTACCTAGACCGCTTAAACGTCACCGATCCAGGCTATAGCTGCCGAATCACTCCACAGGAGCTGTTCGTCGTATCACTGGTAAGCATCAACACCTGTTGATCGACCTGCTTCGAAAATCAAGAGCAGTGCGTGTACGCCCATGGTTCTAATATGAGCAGCTCCAATACCTTCTAAATTCTTGCAAACCTTTTTTCTTACCCAATGATTTAAACAATCAAAATCCTTTCAGATGATTTCCACCAAGTTCTATGTAGGCCATGACGAACGGTTCTATTTGGAAGACTGGGCCAATGAAGGCAATATGACTGAAGACAGACTTAAGGAAATGGAGCTCGAGTTTCTTTCAGCTTTGGTAAATAGTACAAAGTCTGCTTTACAATAATATAACATGTTTGTTCTAGGACTGGAATATATACATATCCAACGAAATGTTTTTTAATAAGTTAAGCCATATTGAACGATCGCTGGCCGAACGGCAGGGATTGCGGAGAGGGTGGCTTACTTATAGTGAGTTGGCACAGCTGCTGCCCTGCTTTGAATGGACGAAATTTCTAGTAAACAGTGTATCCGTACTAGTGCTAAGCTATGCAGCAAGTGTGATAACTTTGGCGGGAGCTTTTTACATTGCCAGTCAAGTTCCAGGAACGTTATGGCATCGTGCGGTTAAAACTACACCAGAAACACGGTCAAGTGTTTTAAATCTGACGAATCCAGCTACTACTGCTATAAATGGCAAAGTCTCTGCTTTGATATTAGACGTTGAAGAGGAACTCTTGAAACTTAATAAGCAAAACTGCGACGAAGCAAACCTTAACAAAATGGATTATTCGCATGATCAATCTGGACCTAATCCCCTATTAATGAGAAGCTTTCCAAAATTCCAATTGATTTTGTCCAAAGAAAATACAGATACCTGGCTTAACATAAAATCACAGTACAGCGACCACGAAATCGGAAATAATTTGATAACTGTTCGCAGCCTACAATTGGAAAACCACTGGAAGCATGCAAGAAATGGTTCAGTTTTTTGGCAAGTAATTACCGCAGCAGTGCAGCATTCTTTTTTAAGGCGATGGCCTGAGGTGTGGTCAAAACGTCTCTGAAATAAATAATCGCTAATTAGAAACATTTTTGTTGTTTGAACTACTGGTTTTTGTATTCGTGCAAAATGCAAAAGGGAGAAGGAAGCGCAACCGAACTTATCTCTAAAGATTATATGAAAGACCGATTTTTAAATGGATATGACCACATTTCAAACCGTAAGAGCTAGGCAACCAAAGTTTTGCACATTCCATAGGGGGCCTAACCACCTACTAAGATCCGATAAAACCCCAAACAGCGCCAACATCAAGGCTAGGCTGACTGTCCGGGGCTACTTATTTGCGCTTTATATTGGGCCTAGCGGTGGCCGGGCCGTGCCAACTTCCACACTTATTCGTAGCTACCCTGGAGAACCAGGGCGCTCGCTATCCGTAGCCTGCGACCCGTTCGGTAGCCTTCAGCTCGGCACCCTCCAAGCCATCCCACTAGCTCATTGGCCGAAACATAACATCAAAATTTGGTAGAAAAAATTATATCTATTTAATGCTTAACTTCTAAAGTGGTTGGAATTTTAAAATTTGGATTTTCGGACTTTTAGGTTTTGAAAAGGCCTAATTAGAAATGAAAAAGACATTTCGAAGTCCCACATAACTTGCGGGCTACATTTAAAGATAACTTTTGGATTTAAAAAATCTACCGTTGCTCCAAACAAGATAAATAACACTATTCAACATCAAAAATTTACCGCGATGGATGCTATATTTTTGGATTCGTTACGAATTCCCAATTTAGGCTTAGTACTCAACCCAACAAAAAGTCGTCCAAAACAAAAAACTTCATATGAAAAACAACGTCAAAAAATTTTGTTTCATATGAAGTTTTTGTTTTGGACGACTTTTTGTTGGGTTGAGTACTAGCCCTTAAACTGCGTTTTCCAAAAAGTTGCCCGACGCAAGGATTCTTAGCAAAATGACCTTAAAGTTCGAAAAAATCTGAAACTGGCCAACTTCCCGGAGCTCTCAGAGGCAAACGGACTCATGGTTTGATTCGATGTTAAAGTTTTTTAAAAGTTTTTTTCTTTATCTTTCAAACCCCATACTTAGAAAAATTTTAGGATTTTAGGAGAAATAAATTCTTGTCATTTATCTTCTTCTGGTAATATTGTATTGGTTATAATAAATTATTATATTATTGCATTGATTATAATAAATTATAATTATTGGGTTTGATAATTATAATTATAATTATAATTTTACTATTAGAATAATTGGTTAAGAAAAGTTACAACAACAAACTTTTGAAAACACAGGGCGGTAATACTACTACGGTTTTGACCGCAGCTACATATATACTTTTATGTTTTTTGACTACGTTTTCTAAAATTTGTTTCTTCCTTAAAAAAGTCCTCAAATTATTAAAAGTATGGGGTTTGTTAGTTAGTTTTTAATACTGGAACAGAAGTGCAACTTAAATGTTATAATTATTACATAGAACGCGAGAGGGCTCGTGCAGACTAAAATTTTAAGAACTTCGTGGCAAATAATAATTTCGTGTTAGTCTAAGGGGGAACATTAAAAGTTAGGCGGCTCACAAGTACTACAGATTATGCATAAAAATAGTACCAAGCATTTTCTACGATTTGCAAGTGTCGTTAAATTAAGCTTTAAAAATTTACTCTGGGATGAAGGTAGCCTTACGTTTTGATTCCAGTTCAAACTACAAAGGGCAAAACGGATACATTTTTTTGTACCGATTCTATGCGGTCAATGCTCACTCGTATTGTTGGCTCCACACCCTTTCCCAAGGCAATTTATGCACAACGATAGCTTTTTTGCGATATTGAACTGCTCATTTACGTTGAGGGCAGAAAATGAGGGACATTTATGCGATTATTCCACTACATTGTTCGGTTCATTCATTAGAGCAAGGTGCGAGCAAGACAGATATATGTCGGCTGCAATGAGCAATTAATGACCAAAATTTGTAAAATTGTACTACCTGGACCGATGAGCAATGAGCAAAATTGAATCTAAAAAGTAAAATTTTGCTCATCATAGGATAAATTATAAAAAAAGTATTTTTTTTGGAGAAGCTACTGAGAATGACTGTCTTGGCTGTGATTAAAAACTAATCGAGGATCTCTCTCCTCGCTTTCTGGGTCTAGGCGCTCAATTTTGGGTTGGATTTGGGACTCTTGCCTAAAATGAGCTTCTTGCACCTGCGCTC
Organism: Drosophila takahashii; assembly: GCF_030179915.1. Lineage (NCBI taxonomy): Eukaryota > Metazoa > Arthropoda > Insecta > Diptera > Drosophilidae > Drosophila > Drosophila takahashii. The sequence goes on along the minus strand of NC_091678.1, from coordinate 31,521,495 downwards.
GGCAATCCAATTCTGCGACATTCATCCAAATATCAGTTTCTACATGTTTCTTTGGGTTCTCATCAGCATAAGTATGCTGTTTTTTTTTTTTTTTGCAAAATAGTATCTAAACGTTCTTCCGATTTGCTCATTTTATTGCTTCGTAATTATTTTCCAAGTACCGCCTTTCCACTGGTTATGTGTTCCCTTGCTGAGCGTGACCGTTCGTAGGAAATATAGATAAATCAGTATCACTTTCCAGTGTAATGTGTTGCCAGAAGAAGAATGTAGACCAAAAGGGAGACCCAAACATGCGCGGATCCACGGGGGGTGATATGGGTGATATATAACCCACTCGGGTGAAAAATGAAAGGAATTTTGGTATTACAAAAGTATGCAACAAACAAATTGTTCTAATATCACCCCCCACAACAAAATCCTAGATCCGCCACTGGACCCAAATGATTATGTTTCGCCACAAACGAGTTCGCCGAAGTTTTTTTTTTTGTAATGAAATTTTAATTAAACGTTTATCAACCAAATAAATGGTTATAAAACGCATATTTAGAACATATAAACAAATAACTGGAAACATAATTGAGTGTGGGAATAAAAATTTTATAACATTAACATTTATCATTCATAACATTACATTATTGTCTCAGGACGCGGGTCTGATGACGTCCTCTAGCCCAGAGATGGCCAGGGTGTCGACGCTTCAGTATTCTTCTGGTGGATGGATTCGCTAAGAATGCAGCTAATCGATTGGAGTGAGCCAGTAGACGGTCAATGTAGCGGCTTAAGTGCATGTTAATTTGCTCGCTCACTGAGGGAATGTGCAGGTCATTGGCTAGGACCTCATTTCTTATGTACCACGGTGCATTCGCTATGATGCGCAGGGCCTTGTTTTGTAGTCTTTTAATCCGAATGATGTTTGAATACGAAGCAGTGCCCCATATTTAAATGCAGTTTGTTAGCGAAGGAACTACAATCGACCTATACAGCAAATCCTTGTTGCTGAGGCTGAGTGCATCCAGTTCATCTTTCGAAGTTTGGCACGACAAGTCTGATTTCAAGTCGTTTATTGATCTTATTCCACCAATTAAGAGATACATGTTGCGCTTCGGTAATGCTTACACAAATGTTGATAGAGCAAATAATTTTGCAATAGATTCCAAGAAAAACAATAAAGGAAGCTAGCTTCGGCAAGCCGAAGCATATATACCCTTGCAGATCATTATATTTATTTACAAATCGCAAAAATGTTAAATTTCCTATTATTTCACATTAATTTTTCGATCGATTCTATGGCAGGTACATGATATAGTAGTTCGATCTTTTTACAATTAAAATCGAAATTCGGAAACATTTAAAAATGGTCATATCCCAGAGTAAACAAGAAAGGAAGCTAGCTTCGGCCAGCCGAAGCTTATATACCCTTGCAGATAAAGCAAAACACCTATAGTTTAATGCTCACTCAGTGCGGTTCAAGGGATAATTTTGTTTTTAAGTTGTCAAAAATCAAAACGCCTACTTCCTACAAAGTTACAATTAATTTTCTTATATTTGTTTGAATATTCCTATGGGAGCCTTAAGATATAGTGGTCCGATCCGGCTCGCTCCGACATATGTACTACCTGCAATAGAAAGAAAACTTTCGGGAAAGTTTCATCGCGATAGCTTTTAAACTGAGAGACTAGTTCGCATAGAAACGGACAGACGGATAGACGGACATGGCTAGATAGACTCGGCTATTGGTGCTGATCAAGAATATATATATTTTATGTGGTCGGAAACGTCTCCTTTACTGCGTTGCAAACGTCTGACTGAAATCATATTACCCTCTGCAAGGGTATAAAAACACCGAAGCTAGAATTTTTTTAACGTTTTTTTTCCGATTCTTTCTATGGGAGCTATAAGTTATAGTTGTCCGATCCGGTCGGATCCGACATATATACTACCTGCAATAGAAGGAAGACTATTGGGAAAGTTTCATCCCGATAGCTCAAAAACTGAGAGATTAGTTTGCGTAGAAACAGACAGACGGACAAACGGACAGACAGACAGACAGACAGACAGACGGACATGGCTAGATCGACTCGTCTTGTGATGCTGATCAAGAATATATATACTTTATGGGGTCGAAAACGTCTCCTTCACTGCGTTGCAAACTTCTGACTGAAATCATAATACCCTCTGCAAGGGTATAAAAATAACTTCATACAATAAAAATCATTCAATACGAATATAAGGCAGGGTCCAAGCACAAGCTCCTTAACAAATTTGATTACACAGGCCAACAAAAGTTTAGTCCAGTCTTGCCACCATTTTATTTCGACAAATGAGGCTTTTCTAATCATTTATTTAAGTTAGAATAATTTTATGATTATTTTGAAGGGAGAAAGAAAACATAGAAAACATAGTCAAAAAACATAAAAGTTAACAGCTGCGGTCAAAATAGTAGTAGTGTTGCCGCCCTGTGTTTCAAAAGTTTGTTGCTTTTGGGTTGTTTTTTGATGGTTAAAATTTTCAGGAACACACCTGATTATGTATATTTGGATATGTTTTGATTTTCTTATACAATGGTCGGCATAATGATTTTCACAGATTTGAATGTTAACTGTACTCATATTTTGAACTAATAATACAAACTTTTGGCACCTAAAGAAAGAGCACTTCAATTCCGTTTAAATGAAACAATAATGTTCTTAACCCATCAAGCACCCTTTGAAAAGTTAAAAAATTTTTTAAAAGTCAAATTTTAAACTTTTTTTTTGGGGTCTTTTTAAAAACATTCTTATTTAAAAAGGCAAAGAATAATTGAATTTTTTTTTCATTTATTGTATTAAAATAGGTTCAAAGTAAATTAAAAAGTTTTCTTTGCCTCGATGCGAGGGCTGTTCAAAAAGTTATAATTATAATAATTATACCCTTGCAGAGGGTATTATGATTTCAGTCAGAAGTTTGCAACGCAGTGAAGGAGACGTTTCCGACCACATAAAATATATATATTCTTGATCAGCATCACTTGACGACGTCTGTCTGTCCGTCCGTCTGTCCGTCCGTCTGTCCGTCCGTCTGTCCGTCCGTCTGTCCGTCCGTCTGTCCGTCCGTCTGTCCGTCTGATTCTACGCAAACTAGTCTCTCAGTTTTTGAGCTATCAGAATGAAACTTTCCCAAAAGTCTTCTTTCTATTGCAGGTATTATATATGTCGGATCCGATCGGATCGGACAACTATATCTTATAGCTCCAATAGGAAGGATCGGATAAAAAAAACCTTGAAAAATTCTTCTTCTTCTTGAAAAACTTCGGTGTTTTCTCAAATATTACCTTCTACTCTTGGAAATATTATTATTTATATATTTCTGAATTTCGAATTAAATATTTAAAAAATCGGATCACTTTATCATATAGCTGCCATAGGAACGGTCGAAAAATTAAATGGAAATTATTAGGAAAAAAATTATATCTTTGTTGATTTTTATTACATTCTCTTCTACTCTGGGATATGACTATATTTAAATATTTCCAAATTTTGATTTTAATTTTATCAAGATCGAACTATTATATCATATAGCTGCCATACAAACGATCGAAAAAATAATGTGAAATAATAGGAAATTTAACATTTTTGCGATTTGTAAATTAATATAATGATCTGCAAGGGTATATAAGCTTCGGCTTGCCGAAGCTAGCTTACTTTTTTGTTTTGTTTATAATTTTTTAATTTTTTTGACAAAATGGCGGCCATTTACAAAAAAAATTCAATCCCGGGATTTTTTTTGTAGTTTAGTGTAAAAAAAATAATAAAAAAAAGGCTGTATCTTCTAAAGTATTTCGAATTTCTGAAAATCCTTTTAGGGGCATATTCACAAGTACCCAAGCTATAAATAAATGCAAAAAAGAAAAAAAAAAGTTGCTGAATGAGAAGACCCCCTTAAAACAAAAATGCATCAAAACATTTTTGTTTTAAGTCCCAGGAAAAAGTTTAAAATTTGACTTTTACAAAATTGTCTAACTTTTCAAAGGGTGCTTAATGGGTTAAGAACATTTTTGTGCCATTTAAACGAAATTAAAGTGCTCTTTCTATAGGTGCCAAAAGTTTATATTATAAGTTCAAAATATGAGTACAGTTAACATTTAAATTTGTGAAAATACTTTTGACCACCCCTGTAGGCAGGTTTAGTGTTTTTTTAGTGTTTATTCTTGGAATTTTTTATTATTATTGGGAGTCACTTATTTATTTGTTCTTTATTTGTATTTCTTTTTATTTTTTGGGGTCATATTGATATTGTATACCCGTTATTTTGTTAATAACTTTGGAAATCATTTTATATTTCACCGTTATCTTGTTAATAACTTTGGGAGTCACTTTTTATTTTACCGTTATAACTTTTTCGATATCGGCCTCAAATACGCCTGATTTTATTAAATCACTTTTTCGATGTTTAAAGGCCTCGAAAACGCCAAAAAAATAATAATTGCTCGATGGCAAAATTATATTTATTTTGTAATTTGTCGATTTCTTGACCACTTTCACAACAAACTTTGACTTTATTGTTGCAATAATATAATTGAATAAATTTAGTATTATATCAGAAAAGATTCTTTTAAATCTTTTTGATTTTTTAAATTTTTTACTCTGGTTCTTACCACTGCACTATGGTCCAAAAATCGATTTTTTGGCATGAACTCTAAAAATTGAGTCACAGACTTAAAACTTTACACATTCTGTTTTTTTTACAAAGAATAGTATGCAAACAAATTTTTGAGTCTGTGCGACCACGCCCTCTTTTGCCTCCCATACAAGCAAATTCATAATACTACACTGTGTTAAAAAAAATTACCTTTATTTAATTACCTCGATGAAATGTTAAAAATCCTATTTGCTTTAACTGGTTAGTGCTCTAAATGTGCTCTCGAAAAAATTCTCACACGCAAGGATTCTAAGAAAAAAGGACACTAAAGTTGCAAAAATTCAGTTTTTGGCAAACTTTAAACCTATTTTGTAGACGAACGGATTCTTTGTATGTAATGTAACTCATAACATTTAAAAAGTGCAACTCTGTATCTTTCAAACCCTACACTCAAAATAATTTTGGTAATTTTTTTAACGAAATTATAAGCAAAAGAAGACATATCCTTTTCTTTCTCCTACGAATGCTTAACAAAGAAGGATTCAAAATAACTATTTTTTTTATTTTTTATGTTTTATCATCTTTTAAGTGGGAATTCATAATTATTACAGAAATCCAATCCAAAAAAATTAAATTTTCGATTGTTGCTGCACCAAATATCCTAGTGATCGCTACAAAGAAACTGTAAGGTCTCTGAATACTGTTAAATTGCGTGAAAAGGGGAACGAACGGGGAAAAAGTGTTAATTAGCGATGGAAAACGACATATATATGTTCAAACTTGCGTACTTTGTTTTTGTGGGCAGACGTTGGGTCGTTTGTTTTATTCCACGAAACACGTAGAAAAAATGTTAATTTTCTATAAAAATTTCACATAAATATACTATACACACTAAATATTACAAACCTTGATCTTCCATTTCCATAATTTACTTAACTTAGTCCGGACATAGTGCACTGCTGGGGGAAAAACAAGAGTTGCAGATTTTATTTTTTAGGTGCTGGCCTAAGTTCTGAGTCTCTAACCACTGGCGAAGGAAAACTGCAGAGTTGTCAAATGACCAAAATGAAAGAGATGAATTAAATTAAATTAAATAAAACAGTTTTCAGTTGAGTTCTGTATTAAAACTGAATTTTATTTTCCCTGCTTAGGAAACTAACTTGAAATTCGTATTCTGGTCTTATCTGTGGCCTACGCAGAGGCTGCGTCTGCCTGTGCGTTGGGCCCCCTTACAGGAACCCTTGGTGCAGTGTAAGAAACATCTCAAGTGATTATCTTCGATTAGGCTCAAGTGGCCTGCACTTACAGATTACACAGGTACACAGCCAAAAATTTCCACGAACCATTTCTAGTTTTCCATGATAATTGGGTGCTCCTGAGTAAAAGTCCAATACAAACGTATGTCCCATCACCTACAGGTTCCGCTGTATAGCTAAGAATACGAAAATCTAATGTTTCCCGACAGTTCGAATTATGTGGCCGATATAATTTGACTTACCTTAAATATTTTCGCTGAAATCTACTACATCACGGCATTCCTAAAAAAATAGTCCCCATTGTCAACCATTGCCCATGTCTTTGGAATTCGACGCCAAATTTGAAAATCCCAAAATTGTAGAGATTATTCTGATGGAAAAACAATTCTGAGGATTAAATCTTGAATGGAACTAATTTTAACTATTCATTGTATCTATTGTTCATTGTATGCTTTAATTTCGGTTTAATGCGTTTTCATGAGGACATTTTATTGGATTTCTTATTCTAATAAAACCGATTATTTGATTTCATTAGCTACTCCTAAATGTTGTCAAATTTGGAATAAGTCATGGCAACCTCTAGAACTAAGAAACTAAATACGTTCACTGAACATTAGGGTGGACTTATTTTGTATGAAATTTCTAAGGCCATGCTCTCACCCCTTCATATATAGCCTTTTTGTATCCTTAATCTATTAAAAACAGAAAAAGTAAAAAATAATTAGTTTTAGGCGGTGCGCAACGGCTTTAAAGTTTATTACGCATATTTCAGATTCATCTAGATGCCGTAGACTTAATTTTATACTTTGACAGTATTTTAAAAAGTATCTTAATCACTTTCCCGAGCTTTTTAACAAGGGATGAAGTCGTTGATAAAATTCGAGTCCCTGAGAGACAATTACAGCTTAAAAATAAAAAGAATAACGAATAATCAAGGACTTTTAGAGTACAACTTATAAATATTACGGTCTCTGAAAAATAAGAGTCAATATCGTTGTATCCTAAGCCAGCATTTCTTTGACGAAAATTTTTATTGGCGAACGCAAAAGTGATAGTTAATCTTCAAAATTGTAAAATAGAATCTCTATTTTATTGTGAATCACAAAAAAAAAAATGGTGAGTCCGGAATCGAACTCGGTCCTATTTGTTCGGAGACAGAAGCTCTACTGGCTAGGCTACATCCAACTGTTAATATTCATGAAATAAATTTCTACTTGACTCTTTTATTCGAGCGAAACCAAAAAGTTGACATGTTAAAATCTGACAAGAAATGAAATGGGGAAAATTCCTAGTTTTACACTTAATTTTTAGCGAAACTTTAGGGCCATTGCGCACCGCCTAAACGATGAAATAAAATTTTTCTGTTTTCGCATAAATTTATTGGACACAGAAACCTACCATTTAAGATGCTGAGCTCAGTTGACCTTAAAGAAGTCCACCCTACTGAACATACATAGAGATTTGTACATGTTTACTCCCATTTTGTAGGATGCCATGACTTAATAAAAATTTGACAACATTTAGGAGTAGATAATGAAATCAAAAAATCGGTTTTATTAGTATAAGAAATCCAATAAAATGTCCTCATGAAAACGCTTTAAGCCGAAATTAAAGCATACAATGAATATTTAAAATTAGTTAGATTTAATTCTCAGAATTGTTTTTTCATCACAGAAATTGTGAAAATTTTGGGAGTTTCAACTTTGTTGTCGAATTCCAAAGACATAGACAATGGTTCACGATGGGGACTATTTTTTAGTAGTGCCGTGAGAGTATGTCTTACCGAAAATAATAAAGGTTAGTCCAATTATATAGGCCACGTAATTGAAAATGTCGGCAAACATCGGTTTTTTGTATTCTTAGCTATACCGCTGGTACCAGGGCAGTGTAAAAGTGGTGGCCTGCGATAATCAGCGATCAGCTGACCTATACAAACAGGCGGTAGCACAGCTCGGAGCAGTTTACGAAGGGGCGAACATAGTGGCACTAGATTGGTGTGACGTCCCCGGTAGACCACGAGCCAGAATTTCCTCCCAGCAGCAATTGTATCACCGGAGGACATCCTTTATATGTTGCAAGAATGCAACCCACATCTCCCCACAAAAGACTGGAAAGCCGTTAAGGTGGAGGAGCACGTAGGAGACGTGAACCAAGCGATCGTGGTACTAAATAAGGAGTCTGTCGCTCCCATAGAGGCTGCTCGGGGAACGCTCAACTATGGTTTCAGTGCCATACATATAAAAATCTATAAAGGGGACTCTAATTCCTCGGGAAGTCCTGCCGGCAACCCAGCTGAGCAGGTGCTTGCGGAAGAAGTGGAGGCCCCTGGCATGCCGGAGGACGGCTACTCAACCGACTCGTCGCTGAGCAGAGAGATGCGAGCAATGGGACCGGCAATCGATGAAGTGGACCTGAGCGACTCGGAGGCCGACGTTACTGTGGTGGAGGTTGCAGCTGGAGATGTCGCTAAGACTCCTGCAGATAAACCTACATCACAGTAAAGCAGCGTCCGCTGCCCTTTTGCTTCGCCTGGCCACAGGCGAAGCCGACGTGGTCTTAGTTCAGGAACTCTGGATAGCAGGAGGCAGGGTTGCTGGACTGGGAACAAAAGATTACAAGCTTATGCCTGACCTCAAACAAGGTAAAATTCGAACTTGCATTTTAGCCAAACGGCATCTTAGTACATTTCTGCTTCGCAATTACAGCAACGGAGACAACACAGCAATAAGCCTGGAGCTGCAAAGCGGCTCTATTAGGATGCTATCGGCCTACATGGCTTTTGAAAAGGTAGACCCCCAGACGCGCTAGTCAGAGGACTGGTACAGGAATGTGAAGAGCTTAAGAAAGGTTTGGTGATAGGATGCGATGCAAATGCCCACCATACTCAGTGGGGCTGCCCTATCAACAACGACAGAGGTGAGTCTTTATTCGATTTCATTCTAAATTCGAACTTATTTCTTTGTAACAGGGGAAATACCCCTACTTTTATAACAAAAACGTGCCAAACGATCATAGATCTAACCCTGGCATCAGATTCACTCATAAGCACAGTCAAAAACTGGGCTGTCTCCGACGAGCACTCATTTTCAGATCACAGGTTTTTAGAGACAACTTTGTCCCTCGTGTCACCTACGCCGGTCAGCCTTGCCAACCCCAGGCGGGCAAACTGGAATAAATACAAAGAAATTCTATCGAGCTTCCTCCCCAGGGAGCCACCAGAAAGCACTCTTTGCGCTCAGGAGCTAGATAATATAGTAAACAATTTCACAGAAGCATGCAACGCGGCATTCACAGCTGCATGCCCGTTAGGAAAACCTAGAGGAAAGAAAAAACCTCCTTGGTGGACCCAGCAATTATCAATTCTCAGAGCGAAATGCAGAAGCCTGTTCAACAGAGCGAAAGCTACAAATGAGGACATCAACTGGCAAAGCTACAAAAAGGAACTAGCCACATACAAAAAGGGCATCAGAAAAGAGAAGAGAACTGCGTGGCAGAACTTCTGCTCGGATATTGAAAAGACAACTGATGCCGCAAGGCTCAGAAAAATACTTTCTAAGACAGCCGTATCCTTGGGCTATCTACAAAAGGCTGACGGATCATGGTCGGACTCTAGTGAAGAATCCCTAAACCTACTCCTAGACGCTCACTTCCCAGGGAGCCTGCAAACAGGACATCCCCCAGGAAGACACACTGGAGAAGGAATAAACCTAAATCTCCTACTATCAGACCGTAATATAAACTGGTCCATTCATAGTTTTAAACCGTACAAATCGCCGGGACCGGACAATATAACACCAGCACATATTCACCAAGCAGGACAGCTAGCTATAAACTGGCTAAGAAAAATCTTCCAGACCATTCTTGCAGTAGGAGAACTACCTACAGCGTGGCGGGAAACGAAAGTCGTTTTCATCCCTAAGGCGGGGAAGGCCACCCATACTACAGCGAAGGATTTTAGACCGATAAGTCTGACATCATTCCTGCTAAAAATCCTAGAAAGACTGATAGATCTACACATTAGAGACATTATTGACCCGACACAGATATCAGAGGCGCAACACGCATACACCAAAGGTAAGTCGACCGAATCGGCGCTACACTTGGTAGTAAGCAACATCGAGAAATCACTCAGTATACAAGAATACACCTTGATCGCCTTCCTTGACATAGAAGGAGCTTTCAACAACGTGCTTCCCACGGCAATAACAGAATCCCTAACTGAACTAGGGGTTGAGCCACCGCTGGTGGGGCTGATCCACACATTGCTGATAAGCAGACTGGTCACGGCCACACTAGGGACCTCGACCCAGACTAGACTAGTGAACAGAGGCACTCCGTAAGGAGGTGTACTATCACCCCTCTTATGGAATATCGCGGTAAATAAACTACTGCGGATTCTTAAAGGAGGAGGCTGCAAAATAGTGGCATACGCAGACGATGTCGCTATCATCTTTAATGGTAAGTATTCACAAACGCTATGCGATCTTATGACCGCAAAACTAAAAATACTATCGCAATGGACTACAAAAAACGGACTTGGGGTAAATCCCTCAAAAACGGAACTAGTCGTACTTTAAACAACTGTAATCTCTCTTTTAGCGAGCACGCAAGATACTTGGGGTTAGTATTAGATAAGCGTCTTAAATGGGGCTTAAACAACCAAGAGAGAACCAAGAAAGCAACCATTGCACTTTACTCTTGTAAAAAAGCAATCGGGCTAAGATGGGGTATGTCCATAAAATCGTCAATTGGATATACACAGCGGTAGTCAAGCCAATCCTACTATATGGAGTGGCTCTGTGGTGGACCGCTTTACGCAAACAATGTATCTTAACTCCTCTTAACAAAGTACAGCGCATGGCGGCATTGTGTATTAGTGGAGCCCTTCGAACTACCCCAAACGAAGCGCTGAATGCGATCTTGAACCTCCAGAGCCTGGACTTAGCAGGCATGGAAAAGGCGAAATCGGCAGCCATTCGGCTAAGGGATACGGGGCAATGGAAAGCCCAACTATATGATCAGATTCTTCAGCATGACAAATTGATCCCGCCAAAAACGTATCTATGTAAAACCCGTGAATACAGTCACACACCCTTCGAAGCTCTGATCCCAGGCAGGGAAGTATGGGATCGAGGTCGACCGGGCTCAATAGACGCAATCGGTTTTTATACAGACGGCTCCAAACTAGACGGACACGTAGCTGGAGGCATATACTCCGAGCAATTAGAGATCAGGCAGTCATTCAGACTTCCTGACCACTGCAGTGTCTTCCAAGCGGAAGTGTATGCTATAATGAAGCACTCGTCTGTATAAGGGGTTTAAACACCCAGAACAGACACATAAACATATATAGTGATAGCCAAGCGGCTATTAAATCAATCTACTCGACGAATACTAACTCCCGAACAATAGCAGACTGTCGCATATCTCTCCACGAGATGGCTAGTCAGTTTACTGTCAGCCTTATATGGGTTCCGGGTCACCGGGATATCGTAGGCAACTGTATAGCAGACGAGCTAGCCAGGCAAGGCACCACCATACCTCTCCTTCCAGAAAAGGAGAATGTTGGCGCATACGCCGGCAGGCTAAAAGCCCCTAAAAATGATTTTTGTAGAAGCTGCAGGAATGAGGAAGAAGAGGAAACGGTGGAACACCTACTCTGTTCATGCCCAGCCCTGTGCAGGCTTAGCCTAAAACACTTATGATATCCTTTCATAAATGACCTGACCGAAATATCGCAGACTAACCTGAAGAGTCTAAGCTCTTTTATTAAATCCTCCGGATAGCGGACTTGCTGATCGACCAACCTACAGGCTGACTCTTATCGGATAGGGGACCCAAAAATAGAGATCATACGGTATCACAATGGACCCACAGAGGTCTACGTGTGCCAGGCTATAGTCTGCCAGCCGTCCTAACCTAACCTAACCTATACCTAACCTATACCTAACCTATACCTAACCTATACCTAACCTATACCTAACCTATACCTAACCTATACCTAACCTATACCTAACCTATACCTAACCTATACCTAACCTATACCTAACCTATACCTAACCTATACCTAACCTATACCTAACCTATACCTAACCTATACCTAACCTATACCTAACCTATACCTAACCTATACCTAACCTATACCTAACCTATACCTAACCTATACCTAACCTATACCCCTGATGGAAAATAATTTTGTATGGGATTCTTACTCAGGAGCACCAAAATATCACGGAAAACTTGAAATGGTTCGTGGAAATTTCACAAAGTTTAATTTTGTGTACCTGTGTTACAAGTGCTAGCACCGCTTGTAGGGTTTACAATTACACAGAGAAAATTCTGAAGTGCTCATCTGAGTAGAAAATGTTCTTAAAAATATAAAGGCCTTTTTCAAGTTAAAAATGTTCTAAATGTGCTTGAATTAAGTTGAATTAGTTCTTAAAATCTAGTTGAGCTTAAATTTTTCTTGAAATTAGAACGAATTGTTATTATTTTAGCTCATGGTTCTTAAATCAAATCGATTTTGTTCTCAAAAACCACAATATCTGAAAAAGTTCTTAGTTTGAGAACGAAAAAGACTAAAGAAAGAACAAAAACAAGAGAGAAGGCTATAGTCGCGTTCGTGTCCCGACTATTACATACCTGTCACTCGGCTAAAGGGAGTGCGAGGGAGATGGATATATAACATTTGTTTGATTGCGTATGACTTTTTAATGAATGGTCCGATTTAAAAAATGCCTTCTACATTTCGATAGGTATAAATACACATCTTAATCGGTGTGGGCGCCAGACACATTTTAAAATAGTTAGTGGGTGATTGTGGGCGTTAGAATGGGCGTGGCGCTCGGCCGAAATAAACTTGCGCTGCGTAGGAAGCCCAAGAATATGTGTGGGAAATTTCAACCTTCTAGCTTTTGTAGTTTCCGAGATCTCAGCGTTCATAGGGACAGACAGACGGACATGTCTAGATCGACTCGGCTAGTGATCCTGATCGAGAATATATAATTTATGGGGTCGGAAACGCTTCCTTCTAGCTGTTATATACTTTTGCACGAATACAATATACCCTTTTACTCTACGAGTAACGGGTATAATTAAGTTGCATTTCAACTTAAAACAAGAAGGGAAGCTACCTTCGGCCAGCCGAAGCTTATATACCCTTGTAGATTAAAGAATGCTTACTCGGTGCAGTTCCAGGGATTCCAGATTCAGCGTCTCTAATTATTTAAATTTTGTTTTTAAGCAGTCAAGAATCAAAACGCCTACTTCTCACAAAGTTACAATGAATTTTCTTATATTTGTTTGAATTTTCTTATGGGAGCCTTAAGATATAGTGGTCCGATCCGGCTCGCTCCGACATATGTACTACCTGCAATAGAAAGAAGACTTTCGGGAAAGTTTCATCGCGATAGCTTTAAAACTGAGAGACTAGTTCGCATAGAAACGGACAGACGGACAGACGGACATGGCTAGATGGACTCGGCTATTGGTGCTGATCAAGAATATATATACTTTATGTGGTCGGAAACGTCTCCTTCACTGCGTTGCAAACATCTGACTGAAATTATAATACCCTCTACAAGGGTATAATGATTCAAAACTCTATTCTCTAATTTTTGTGGATTTCCTAGAACGCGTTAGGATGCTTTTGTTTGACACCTAGCACGCATTAGACCATTTTCCTTTGCTCCAATACGACTTTACCATTAGATTTGCCCTTTTCGTCTTATATATAATTCCGAACTGGTTCTAGCCCTTCATGAACCAAGGCCAAGATCGAGATGGTTCCGAGGCATTATTTGTCCACAGATGCCTTAAAATTATGTTCAAATATGGTCTTATACTGAGAACGAACCATAATACCCCTAGACGATGCACAGTGTAAGATTTCGCCAATCTAGCGGGACTTTTAGCAAAAGTTGAACTATTTTTGAGGTCGATGAGCTTTAAGCAGCAGTTTTAGAAATGTTCAACTATTACGAAAACAGGCACAAAACAAAACAAACAATTTTTTTTTGGAAGATAACGGTTTTTAAAGTTGGACTTTAGAAATACATGCAAAATTGCACTGGGAAGCGAGCAACAGTTGACAAAGTTTAGTCTTATCAATTGCATCGCGTGATTAGTGGGAGCAGCCCAATGTTATTTTTCCCAGAAACTTTAGACAATTTTTATTCCACTTTCAAAAAAAAAAAACTTTTTTTTGGGACAACAATTTTGAAAAGAGTGCCAAAAGGTAAGTGTATATTTTCGTGTTTCTCTTTTTTATTCTATCCTATTCTATCCAACCAGAACATAGCATTCATTCTGATTCAGAATCTAAAATAAAATCTTGCCCATATTTTGCCCAAAGACCTTCTATTTAGAAATGAGTGAATTAAGCCGTGCTGCATTTTTCGAGGTTTGGTCGAAAAACATAAAAACCACTCAGCGAGACGCTCTTGTAAAGCACGCAGTAATGGTGTTTGGCAATGACATTGATCACTCCAAATTGAAATTAGACTGTCTTTTGAGTTTCAAAACCGATTTGAGAAATCTAGGAGAGATAAAGCCAGGTTTTTTGCTCATAATGCAAGTGGCCTTCAGGTCACATTAAATGGCGAAGTCTGTCGCATTGATGTCATTGCTTCCACCTCAAGTACAAGAGGGAGGTCACAAAAAGTCTTCTTTGAGGGTTGTCCTAGAACACAAAAAATGAAAAGCCAAGAATTGTTGCCTACGATAGATGAGGATCAATTGCTATCAGCTGCAGAACAGGCTTTGCGGACGGAAGGAAAACGGGATTCAGCTAAATTAATTAATGAATTACCAAATGCTCCCCCGTCCATGGGGACTATAATTAAGAAAGCTAAATTATCTTCTAATAGCACTGCAAAACACCTTTCAGCAGATCAAGCACTTGCCCTTCTGATAGACAGTAAATTATCAATGCACCAGTACAATACCATAAAAATTTCTGTCCGAAATTATATCCATGTTATGATCTCGTTAAGGAGTCAAAAATGTTATGCTATCCTACTGGTATAAAGGTAAGAGAATCCTATGCTATGCCGTAAAGCGGCTGATAAGTGCTCAAGAAGACATTTTTGAGTCACTGTCTCCACTAGACGATGTACACATGAAGTTTGAATTGTTACCATTTAATAAAAAAAAATGTTAAAAATATAAACCAAATTTTTTTTGTTTTTTCATCAATTATCTTTAATATAAAACCTTATTTGCAGCTGCTCAGCTTATAACTTCGAAGTTACAGCTAAAAACATGAGCATATAACCAAAAATTCAACATTTTCAAAAAAAAAAAAAGTGGCCTCCAAAAATTAAAAATAACATTTTTTAAGTTGGCGAAAATTTTAACAAAAAATACTAAAATAGTTAAAAGTTTCGACTTTTTTTTTTTAATTTTTGTTGGGGTTTTTAATTAATATATATATTTTTTTTTTTAATTTTTAACGCCCTTAAAAGTGCCACGCCCATTTTTTTATGTTCAACATAATCTTTGGGCTTTGAAATATTCACTCCAAATTTGAAGCCGATATCTTTAAAAATACGACTCCTATTGATTTAAGTCCCCCTAGATTGGCAAAATCTTACACTGTGCGATGTATGTGTGGGAAAGTCTTGGTGTGGGGTAATATTGTATTGACTAATTGGATAAAAAAGTCACAACAACAAACATTTAAAAATGCAGGGCGGCAACACTACTACGATTTTGACCGCAGCTGTATACTTTTATGTTTATACCCTTGTAGAGGGTATTATAATTTCAGTCAGATGTTTGCAACGCAGTGAAGGAGGCGTTTCCGACCACATAAAGTATAAATATTCTTCATCAGCACCAATAGCCGAGTCTATCTAGCCATGTCCGTCATCCGTTTCTATGCGAACTAGTCTCTCAGTTTTAAAGCTATCGCGATGAAACTTTCCCGAAAGTCTTCTTTCTATTGCAGGTAGTACATATGTCGGAGCGAGCCGGATCGGATCACTATATCTTAAGGCTCCCATAGGAAAATTCAAACAACTATAAAAAAATTCATTGTAACTTTGTAGGAAGTAGGCGTTTTGATTCTTGACTACTTAAAAACAAAATTGGAGTTCCTGGAACTGCACCGAGTAAGCATTACTTTATCTACAAGGGTATATAAGCTTCGGCTGGCCGAAGGTAGCTTCCTTTCTTTTTTGTTTTGACTATGTTTTCTAGAATTTGTTTCTCCCTTTAAAAGAATCCTAAAATTATTCTAAGTATGGCGTTTGAAAGATAAAAAGCGTATCTTCAAAAAATTGTAACATCAAAACAAACCATGAATCAATTTTAGCAGTTTTCGAACTTTTTAATCCTTGTGCTAAGAATCCTTGCGTCGTGGAACTTGGAAATTCGTAACGAATTCAAAAATATATCATTATTATTCAAATTGTATCTCTATAAAAATTATATTGGGTGCGTTTAGCAGAACAACATGATATCTGATCACAGATGGATTTCTTACGATAGTTCTGCTGAACGCACATGATTACTAATCATGATGCAAGAATTTTGCATCAGTGATCAGGTATCAGGTAGCGTAAAAATAGTACGCTACCTTTTCTTGATACATGATACATGGCTTCTGGCATGAATAAAAACCATAAATTCGCTGGAACTCTTTATAAACGTTCTGCCATTTCTGATTTGTATGTATCTACGTTAGCTGTGGTCAGCAGTTGCGGAGGCAGGAAAAATATTTTTGTTTTAAATTTCGCGCGCACTGTTTGATATATTTGTTTACTTTTACGTCATTGCAATGCACTATGGGACATTTGACCTGATTTTTTGGCATTAATTAATCATTCCAAAACAAAGCAACTTTTTTGATTTTGGTTTTTTGAAATACGTTTATAATAATTAAATAAATCTTTTTGAGAAAAAATTAAAGACTATAATACATTTATTAAAAAAAAATTTTTTTTTCCTAAACCTACAAAAATTTTTTTTTTTCTTTTATGGTTTCTAATAATGAAGAATTTAATTTAAACAAACACAAAAACATTTTTTTGAAAACTTTTTTCTTTGAAGAAGTATTTTTTTTTTCCTGTAAAATTCGACATTTTTGTATGCCAAATACTGGATATGCCGTATAAAAAAATATTTTCCATGAAAATAAGACGCGGAATGTTTTCAAATCAAATATAATGTCATGGCAAAGACTTTTGCATTAAATTTATTTAACATTCCATCTTACAAAACAAGAAGAAGACAAATAAAGTGTTAATTTGACCATTTTTGGCAGTGCCGTAAAAATTAAATTTCTCTTAAAGTCGCAAAAAGTGCACATTAAGACTGGATGTCCCGAATCGAGAATTGACCCCCCTTTAAAATGATTCAACCCATAGGCTCAACAAATTTCAACATTTTTTCTAATCTCTATTCAAAGTTGAACTTTCTTTTTTCAAACCTTTAAGAGAGACTACTTGGTATATGAAGCCATTGCTACAAATACACTCACAAAATAAGCATCACGGTAGTATTAACATAAAGTAAAGACAGTTTTAATGAATAACCATTTCAAATTTTATGGTTCTACGTCTTGTCGTTGAAGAGATATTAATTTATATATGCCCTGCAAAATCAAGCAAATTATGAACACGTTATGTTCGCTTGCTGCGCCTGACTTTAACAGCTGTTATTTTAACAATGGACTGTTAACTTAACATTTGCGGTATGTAACATTTAATTTTGATCTATTCTTAATACGTTTCCAATAATGTTTCAAAAATTTGAATACTTGTAAAAAACACATTTATGCCAAAAAAAACCGGTCAAATGCCCCATAGTGCAATGTATCATGAGCGTTTAGGAGAACAA
Source organism: Drosophila takahashii (assembly GCF_030179915.1). Classification (NCBI taxonomy): domain Eukaryota; kingdom Metazoa; phylum Arthropoda; class Insecta; order Diptera; family Drosophilidae; genus Drosophila; species Drosophila takahashii. Next base: position 31,503,781 of record NC_091678.1, on the reverse strand, counting down.
ACTTGATTACTGATTACTGATCCATCAGTGATCACTGATCAGGTATCATGTTGTTCTGTTGAACGCGCCCTTTGTGCTTTTAGTTAATTGAAAGGGTATACATAGGAACATTGGCACGCGCCAATTGCGACGATGAATCAAAATAAAACGAGAAAGGAAAATCATGACTTGCTGTATTTTTTGACTGTCAATCGAAGAGAACAACAATTGTACAAGTAAAGGGTGTTTTTTTTTAGAAGTATAGAACTTTAAGTTGGCATTACTGTTCAAGATGGCGACCGATTTAACAGCTGTCAAGTGATTTATTATCAGTTTGGTTTGGCAATTCATCATGATTAGACTCACACCTGGACAACGCTTGCAAATAGTGCATTTTATTGAAAGACACGTTTCGTGAGCGCCTAATTTCACGTTTTGGAACTGTAAATTGGCCTCCAAGATCTTGTGGTTTAACACCGCTAGACTACTTTCTGTGGGGCTATGTAAAGTCATTGGTCTATGCGGATAAGCCACAAACGCTTGACCATTTGGAAGACAATATTCGCCGTGTTGTTGCCGATATATGGCCGCAAATGTTGGGAAAAGTCATCAAAAATTGGACGTCCAGATTGGACTACATCCGAGCCAGCCGTGGCAGTCATATGCCAGAAATCATATATAAAATGTAATGCCACAAGATTATCTTTCGAATAAAAAAAATGCATGTCAATCGAATAATCCATCGTTGTTTTACTGCAACTTTAATTGATATACCTCTAAAAAAAACACCTGTTATTTACCAAGTGCATTGAAAGTCACGTAAGTGGCATTTTAATTCATTTAGAATTTGATAGTAATTACATATGTTACTCGTAGAGTGAAAGGGTATATTGTATTCGTGCAAAAGTATGTAACAGCTACAAGGAAGCGTTTCCGACCCCATAAAGTACAGATATTCTTGATCAGGGTCACTAGCCGAGTCGATCTAGCCATGTCCATCTGTCCGTCTGTCTGTTCGTCTATCCGTCTGTCTGTCTGTATGAACGCAGAGATCTCGGAAACTTCAAAAGCTAGATTTGAGATTTCCCACACATATTCTTGGGCTTCCTACGCAGCGCAAGATTATTTCAGCCGAGCGCCACTCCTCCTCTAACGCCCACAATCACCCACTAACGAATTTAAAATGTGTCTTTCTTTAAAGATTTCCAAAAAGTAAAAATGCAATTTGGTTGTGTATATTTATACCTATCGAATTGTAGAAGACATTTTTCAAATCGGACCATTCATTAAAAAGTTACGCGCAATCAAAAAAATTTTATATGTCCATCTCTTTAGCTGAGTGACGGGTATTATATAGTCTCTTGTTTTTCTTATTAATCCTTATCCTTTATCGAAAAAAAAAGTTTCGATCGATTCTGAGATTTGACCCAAATGGGCCTGTCACGTTTCACGTGGAACTACCCATAAGATAAATAAGACTTCGGCAATATATTTAGATCCAATGGGGGACGTTGAAATTGTAGCCTCCTCTTGAAATTTAATAATATTTTATAATATGTACGTTTACTTCGAAATGCTTAAGAAAGGTAACGAATTAATACCAAAAATGAGGGTAATTTGCGAACCGCTTCATAGTTTTGAGGATCAATACTTTTTAGTTCTGAGTAACACAGTAAGGCAGGTCTCAGATATAGAAGAAAATTTAAGAAGTAAAAATTTAAAGTAAAAAAAAGAAGTAAACGTGCTCCATTTGGTTTTATGGGATCGCTTTATCACATTCTATTTGGAATAATGGATGAAGACGACAAGATACAAATGGAGGATAATATGAAAAACTTATTAAGCAATCAGCATAGCCTTAACGAGATAAGTAGGAAACAGACTTCCTTAGTCGATTCTATGACTAACATTTTAAGGGGTTATATACCTTTTTTTTTTTCAAAAAAACGAAAAATTTTTTTTGCTTAAACCTAAAGTATATCCCCTAGAGAACATCTTCCCAAATTTTCATAGAGATCCGAATAATAGTTCGATAGGAAAACAGCGTTTTGACGCGCTAAATAGTTGCATATACTCAACGTGAAACTTTTAATGCGATTATCTCAAAGTCGTGTTTTTCCAAAAGTGCCTTCGCTGTGACCACGATTGCACAAGAACTATTTGATCGATTTTCTTAAATTTTTTTTTTTAATTATTCGTAATGATTGTGCCGAGTTCGTGAACGATTCAGTTTTTTTGCGCCAATTTTGATTTCGCAGATCAGAATTTTTTAATAAAATGTTTAGAACTCGAAAAATCAACTTTTTGGAAAAATTGTTACTGTATGCAGAAAAAACCAAATATTCTTGAAAATAATCGTTCACGAACTGGAAAAAATACTATACTATACTATACTATACTATATCGTGGTCACCGCAAGCCGGTGATATTTTTTCAAGAACAAACGCTTGTTGTTTCGATAAAAACATGTACTATCAATAAATAATAACTTCAGTGTCATAAAATAATTGCTACACACCGGAAAAAAATCCAAAGTTCCCCCAATTTTTTCGCTCAAAAAAGGTATATAACCCCTTAAAGAAAACGAATTTTAAAGAAATGAACGAAAGAATCAAGAACATGACGGTGGTCTATCAACTTTTTTATGATAAGCAAACAGCTAAGTAACAGTTAGAACGTCTGGTGGCTCGCGCAATGCTTCTAAGGCTCCAAAAAACTATATTTTTTGATTCACTACCAAAATGTTCGAGGTTTGCTAAGTAAGCTCTCCAAACTATTTCTAGATAGTGCTACTTTTGATGCAAATGTTATTGCTTTCTCTGAAACCTGGCTTAACTCGACTGTAAATGATAGTGAAATCTTGCCTAACAAGAAAAGAAGCTAACTTCGGACAGCCGAAGCTTATATACCCTTGCAGATAAAGTAATGCTCACTCGGTGCAGTTCTAGGGATTCCAGCAAAGATATTATAAACAGTGTTTATATTCTCTTTGGATTCGAGATTCAGCGTTTCTATTTTAATTTTGTTTATACATAAGTAGTCAAGAATCAAAACGCCTACTTCCTACAAAGTTACAATGAATTTTCTTATATTTGTTTGAATATTCCTATGGAAGCCTTAAGATATAGTGGTCCGATCCGGCTCGCTCCGACATATGTACTACCTACAATAGAAAGAAGACTTTCGGGAAAGTTTCATCGCGATAGCTTTAAAACTGAGAGACTAGTTCGCATAGAAACGGACAGACGGACATGGCTAGATAGACTCGGCTATTGGACCTGATCAAGAATATATATACTTTATGTGGTCGGAAACGTCTCGTTCACTGCGTTGCAAACATCTGACTGAAATTATAATACCCTCTACAAGGGTATAAAAACTACTTAATTTATAGAAATGATCGTCCGTGTCGTCGTGGTGGGGGAGTCCTCATTGCGTTTAAATCCAACCTGACTTCAGAGCTTATTACCACTCCTGACTCTTCAAGTATTGAAATTATTTCTGTCAAACTCTCACTTCCAACTTCTAATATGTTGATTCTTGCTCCAATATACTCCCAGGTTTTGAAATGAATATGTATTTACTCCATCTGTCTGCGACACGTCATGTATCTTCGTTGGCTCATGATAATGATCACCTCGTTGTTCTTGGTGACTTTAATCTCCCAAATGCCTCTTGGTTTTAGTGAAATGAATCGATATCAATGACTCCCAGAACTAAAAATGATTTTATTAAATGCCTTATTGAACTGCCTTTGCTGCAAATAAATTGGATTTTCAATCACAATGAGCGAATTCTAGACTTGATTTTTGTATCGGATAATTGCGACGCAGCTGTGTCTCGTGTCCCTCCTCTATCTCTTCCTGAAGATAATCATCATCCTACCCTCCAGCTGTCTTTAACAGGGGTTTTCAACTCATACCTAACAGATGTTCCTTTTGCGGACGGTGTAGCTTATTTTTATGGTGTCCTTTACAATTTGTTCGATAAATGTGTACCCCTTTCTAGTGGAAAAGCTCCGTACAGCTCTCCGTGGTTTACCCGTCAACTTTCCTATCTAAGGAACAAAAAGTCCAGACTCTTCAAACGATTTAAACTGTTTCTGTTTTTGTTTTCTGTTGTCAAATCTGACTACTTAAAACAAAATTCTGAATGTTATAATAACTTCCTTGCACGCTGTAAAAGTGACTTTAAAAGTAACCCAAAACTATTTTATTCATTTGTAAATGCCAAACGAAAATCTCAATGCTTTCCTCCCTCCACGTTTTTTAATTCTGTGGTCGCTTTCGATGAAAACGGTATTTCTAACTTACTTGCTGATTTTTTTCAATCTACTTATACTAAAGCTGATAGTGGCAATGATTTTAATTATCCTCATCCTTTGCCTCATCTGGACTCAATTTTTAATCCGGTTATTCTTGAAGCTGATGTTCTCCAGGGCTTAAAGGCACCAAAACTCACTTTTTCAGCAGGACTTGATATGGTCCCTAGATTCATTCTAAAAAATTGTGCAAATTTTCTTTCCAGCCCTCTAACAATCCTGTTCAACATGTCGTTAAATCTATGTAATTTTCCGTCAGCTTGGAAGGAATCTTTTATCGCTAACTATCGTGGGATTGCTAAGCTCAGTGCTATTTCTTAATTATTTGAAAAATTAATAGCTTGTCAATTGCAGCATCAATGTCGGTCGCTTATTTCGCCATGTCAACACGGCTTCACCAGGTGCCGATCTACTACCACTAATTTGCTTGAATTTACCTCATTGGTAAACCGTGGCTTTCTTCATAAGCAGCAAACCGATGTTATTTTTACGGATTTTTCCAAAGCTTTTGACTCGGTAAACCATGGCCTACTTATTCACAAACTTACCCTTATGGGATTCCCTCCAAAGTTGTTAAAGTGGCTACATTCATATCTCACTCACCGCTCTCACAGGGTAAAATATAATGATATAACTTCCAAAACTATAAATGTTACCTCTGGTGTACCTCAAGGAAGTCATTTGGGACCCTTATTATTTGGCTTGTTGATTAACGACTTACCTCAAGTTATTAAGTCCGCAACTGTTTTAATGTTTGCTGACGACGTTAAACTGTGTTTGTATGTCATTACCTGATTCTTGTTCTCGTCTTCAATTAGATCTTGACTATTTACAGACTTGGTGCAAACCTAATAATTTATTTCTAAACTAATTAAACTAAACTAAACTAATGTAATTTTATGACATTTTATCGTCGTAATCCGTCATGTATTCATACTCTATTGACAACAATGTGCTTCAACGTATTTTTACTGTACAAGACCTGGGAGTTTTATTTGAGCATAAACTTTGTTTTAATGATCACATATCATTAATCTGTAATAAAGCTAGGAGCCTTTTAGCCTTTATGAAGCGCTGGTCTAAGTAGTTTGATGACCCTTATACAACCAAGCTTCTATATGTATCTCTTGTTCGGCCATCGTTAGAGTATTGTTCTTGTATATGGTCACCCCAGACGGTAACTTGTCAAAATATGTTGGCGTCCATTTAAAAGCAGTTTTTGTTATTTGCTCTAAGAGGTTTTAACTGGGACGCCGGCCGTCGGTTGCCATATAATAATGCCAGATTGCGTTTACTAGACTTGCTCACCCTGATCAACCGTAGGATTTTTCACGGTGTTATGTTTATACATAAATTAATAAATGGTGATGTCGACCCCTCCTTTCTCCTTAGTTCCCTAAACTGGAATGTACCATGCAGTACAATTCATCGGTATCACCCCCTGTCTCTGCCATTGTGCAGGTCAAATTTTGCCCTTAATGACCCTTTCCGTCTTCTTTGTGATAAATATAATGATCCCAGTCACGTCTTGTTGTATGGAGTCTCTTCAGTGTCTAATTATAATATAGTACTATCGTGGTTGTCATCAAATATGTAGTTTAAAGTGCCTACCACTCGATGTGAGCAGGGGCATATCGTTAAAAAATTCCCCTTATGTGGTTTGGCGCACTAGTTATTTAACACAAAATGTATATTATAAATGTTTTACAAGCAGTCCATTGCTTAATAAATACAATACAACACAATACAATGAATGCGAGAAAATTCAATAAGCCTATTAAAAGACACAAATCATGGCCGACTTAATACAAACATATTAAGACCTACACTCATAAAAATTAATTTATAAATTTTGGAAATCTCGCCATTGAATCGGCCTACCTTTGAAAATAGAAAAAAAATTTCTTGTTATAAGAAAATTTGCCTTTGAATACAGAAAACCTTTCTTGATGGAAAAAATTCAAGAAAGAATTTTTCTTAAAAATAGAAAAATGAAAATCTCATATGTTTGTTATGCCGTCGCAGCCAAAACATTTTCCACGTATTTAAGGACAAAATCACCTTTGAACATATGAATAAAATGACCTTAGAATATAGAAAAGTAGCTATTGACTTCCTTCGGCTGCCGAATGTTAACGACAAGAAAAACGAAGTTGGACGAAGGGTCTACTCGGCCCGACTACTACCCGGCTACCGACTTCTCTGATCACCCGAGCGTCAGGTCAGTTGTGAAAAAAAATTCGTAAGTGATGGACGTGATTTTCAAGCGGATAAGAGGTGAAGCCTTTTTCCAAATACTCAAAGGTATGTAAATATATAATTTTTTGTATAGCGCGCGTACAATTGTATGTATGTAATTAAAGGATAAATTCCAAATCTCTTTACCAAGCTTATACCAATTTAGTTGAATTGTTTTTTAGCTAAGAGCTACGTACATACATACATTTGTACATAAATTTGTGGGTGTAGAGTTCTAGAATAACTTTATCTTATTACTCGTAATTTATTTATTTTTCAGAGTGAAATTACCTGCAGTTGCATCAGCCAAATAATTTGTTTGGCGAAGCTGTAATTTTGTTTTAAAACCTTCTAAGGTAAGAAAAATAGGTTGTATTTGTTTGACATACTTATGTATGCATGTAAATATCTATGCATGTACGCGGCTCACCCGATCTGAAACCCGATTTTCAACCCTTTCATATTCTGCTCCTCTCTCTCGCTCGCTTGACCTACGCGTCGCGACGTTTCTCTCTTCTCCTTCTTAAAATTGACATGATCTGCCCTGCTTACATTCGGTCTCCCTTCGCGCAAAGTACTGCATGTAAATATATATGTATGTATGTACGTGTCTCTCCCGTGCCTCTCTCTCTCCGAAATTCGATTTTCAACCCTTCATTTTCTACCTGTCTTGCTCCTATCTCTCGGTCGTCTGACCAACGTGTATGTATTTTGGCTATTATTAATATTACATTAATTCAAAATAGTTGTTTATCTAAAAACAAATCATTGATATCCCAATAACTCTTTTTTTCTAGATGAGGAAAGGCGAAAAATATTATTTCTTAAATCAAGAAATAAAATTTCTTGAAAGGAAATTTGAACAAGAAAGAATTTTTCTTGTTTAAAAGGTGCCTTTCTAAAAAACCCTTTATTGAAACAAGAAATTTAATTTCTTGAAACAAGAAAGAAAGCACCTTAGAAATAAGAATCGCCTTTCTTGTTTCAAGAAATATTTTTTCTTCTTTTAATGGTGGTTTTCTAAAAAAGGACTTGGGCCGAGGGAAAGTCATCCGATGTTCAGGCACCAATTTTGCCGGCATAAGCTCGCCGGATGGGGTGGGTTCTTGGAAAGACTTTCTCCTCTCCAACATAACGAGAATAAATATTAAGATGCCTGAAAAATAGTAAGCGTCCATAAAGTCCGTCGGTCACCAGTCTACATTGCCCCACAAGCTCAGCTGTCGCTTGATCGTAACACGATCGGGCAATGTTTCGGCCACAATCCCTCCCCTTCACACATTCGTGTGCCAAATGGATCGTCGCGGGCCGCGCAATACGATCCCCTATTGTCAAGGTTGTTCGTCAAAAGTTATGTCATTATTCTTCACCTACTCCACTTATCGCGTCAGCACCCCCTTTTTGAAAACTTAGCACTTCATGATTTTAAGTTCGTTTTCACATTATAATTTTATTGAATAAAATATTGGCTAGTGCCGTTTATGAGTAATATTATTATGGAGAATACATATGCGTTTAATTCTAATTGACCAACAAAGTTTGTTAGCGGAGAGTATCGAATTTACCACCCGTATAAGGTGCACACGTCAGCAAATTGCTGACTATTCACGACTACAAACGTCGCTTTGAGGCTCTTGTTTTTGTTCATGCAAACACAAGGCTGATACTCGCCGCTGAAAAGTCAATTTTTTATTATATTATATAAATTACAACCAAAAGGGTATACTGATTGATGTAAACTATTGTAATGCCTTGAGGAGGCCTAAAGTGGAATTTTTACTTTCAGATAGTCAAACAAAGGCACGAATGTATATATATATGGTTGATAAAGGAACCGTGTTCCGACAAACTTACCCCTTTACTGGTCCTGGGCGATGAGATCTCGACGCGTTGGATCCTGGGCTTTTTGAAGAAATTAGAAACATATATATATCTACGTGCAAACACTATCGTTAAAACACACAACAAAAAAAAAGTCTCGTTCTTAAACACAATCACTTATTGTATATATATATATATGTATGTAGGTATGTATGTTTATGCACGTATGTCGGTGTATCCCACGGCGGCACACGTCTGGCTTGATGAGTGGCGGGCAGCGGCGTCTCCGATGTCTTGCTCACTTCGCTTGATATTATTGCTGTTGCACTTGCATTCATAAATGCCTGAGTTCACAATTTGTTTATCTTTTTGTTTTGATTCACGTTTGTCTGTAATTAAGGCATTTAATTGCCTTTATTTTTCTGTCACTTTGTTATGGTTTTTGGGTAGGTTTCTTGCACTTTATTGTCTTTTTAGACCTGGCGGCATATCGCCTGTTCCAGGGCGTGCTTTTGATCCCGGCGTCCTTGCACGGATCGCTTGTACATCTTGATCACTTTCAGGATGATGAGGAAAACAAACATAGCGATGACGATCTTCAGATTATGGTTCACGTCCTGAATGTCGTCCTTGTGATCGATTATTTTGACGGTGTTGATCACATTGGCCGTACTGTGGTCCACCTTGGAATTAGTTCCTCCCATGACGGGGTCCTTGATAAAAATATTTCTTCTTTAGGACGAGGGTGTAGTAGGACTTCTTTCCAGTATATATTTGCGGACTTCAATGGACTTCCTTCAAGGATATGTTTGCTCATCGACGGCAAACAGGACTGTCTTCAGGATTTCTGGTCTTGGCTGTAGTCATTGGCGGCTTCGGGAATATAGTGCCCACACTATATTGCCGTGAGATCAGAGTGAACTCTGTCTGTCTTTTCTACCTGGCTACGGTGTTTTATACCAGTGTAGAGCTTTTTCTAGCCTCCCGTGATATTTGGGTTATTTAGGTGTTCCCACCTATGATTTCCCCTATCTGTAGCGTCAACGCCCGACCGATGCACTTTGCCAGCTGCCGGTGTATTGTTACCAGTAGGTCGATCGCGGTCGTTGTTCTGACCGAAAAGATCGTCAAATTGCACATTCCTTTGCTTGTTTCGGTGAGTCAACGGGTCGAATGCCCCTCTCCCTTTGCCTTGAGATTCGCTGGTTGTTTTCTACGTGCATCTTTCTCCATCAAATCAAATGAAGAAGAGGGCGTACGTAACAGGCTCGAAGATATCGATGTGGAAACGCATGGAATGACTTCGCAAAAAGGAATCTTCGTACGAGCATCGAATAAGTGCTTGGTTTCTCCTTTTTTTTTTTTCTTTTCCTATTATTTAGGCGCCCTTAAACGTGTGGCTTCGACCCACTCCTGCACCAAGAGTCTCATGTTCATCCGACTGCTCTAACCGGGCTATTGTCAAACTATTAATTATAGGCCTATACGGATAATTATGTTGGTGGGGTTTTTTGATGGGGACTATTGTGCATAGAGGTTATCTGAAAAAAACTTTCCGTCGCTGGACAGAAACATACATACATATACATACATACCTGAAAAAAAAGACAAAAGTTACAACAAAAATTGATACCTGTAAAAAGAAAATATGCGCTGTAGTCAGCAAAGACAAGGACAAGACAAAAATATATCGTATTGCCGTGCACGAGCATGGGTGCTGCGGCCAGCCAAAATTACCCACCTCTCCGCTTGGATTACCATCGCGGTGTCGAGGTTTTGCTTATTGCACTTTTCCCCCCAGAGATGACAAATATTTTTATTTATATTTTTATTGTTTATTTATTCATCTATTTATTTTTTTTTTTGCACATAGTTTTTACGTCCTGGTGTTCATAATCTTCCGGAAATCCCTCCGGGCCTCCGCGCACCTCTCCGGGTCACGCCTGGCGTGCTTGTCTGCTGCGCGGTTCATGTGTCGGAGGAGCCGCTGCTCCTCCCGCTGCCGTCTATGGACATCCGCTCGCACTGTTGCCATTTGTCGATGAAACCTCTTAAGCAAGTCCTGCTCCCGTTTTCGGCTTTGCTTGAGTTCTTTTAACTCATGATGAAGAGGTGCGTTCCTCTCCCATTCCTCGGCTTCTCGAAGTATATGTATTTCGAGCTGCTGTACCCGATCCTCTGTCAACTCTAGGCTCCTCTCGAGCCCAGAGAGACACTCCATGATGGAACCTAGTTCCGTCAGCTCGCGTTGAATCGTACGCCTTAGTGTGGACACATAGCGAGCTGTGTTCACAATTTGGCGGTACCATCCATTAGCCTGCATGGTTGTTTTCTGGTAAGGTGTCGTTGCCTTGTCGGGTTTATATAGCGGACCCGCTCTCCCGGATTCCATGTTCCCTAGTCCAATTCCGACGTTCTGAGCTTTTCACTCTCTTGCACTTTGGACGATCCTCGGATTTCACCCAGGGGTCAAGCGATGTAGAGGTCTTTGGCATGGAATATGCCAACGCTCTTTCCACCAACATTTCCCAGCTCATATAACGCCTTGCCTTTACGCTGGAGTACAACACATCGAATTCGATTCGGGCCAAGCTTGGCATTGTATCCCTCAGCTTTGTTACTCTGCCGGTAGTTTTTTCGGTAGACAACTTGTCCAACGGAAAATTCCACCGGTTTGCTACGGGTGTTATAGGCCTTTTCTGCTCGTTCATGGGTCCTGTTTAGCCCCTGGCTCACTTTTTGTCGGATAAGATCCATTTTATCCGGTAGGCTTATCTCTGGATCTCCAGTCTGGATTCCACCCAGCTTCCTTAAGATTGGGTATGCAGTGCCGTGTGTCACCATTTGTGTCCCAAACATGGCATAGTAGGGTTCCATGCCTATTGATTCGTGTCGGCCACTCCTAAGGGTACATTCTATTCGGCTTAACTGGGTATCCCAATTTCGCTGATCCGATGCAATCGTTGCTCGCAAAATTTGGAGCCCTGTTCTCACGTGTCGAATACCGTAGCGAGTCATTAGCTCGGCAAACATTTGAGACACAAATTGTTTTCCATTGTCAGAGTGTATGTACTCGGGTACTCCGTATTGATGGAAAATTCGGGTTTCGAGGAATTTGACTACCTCTGACGCCACTGCATGTCTCATAGGCTGCAGCCAGACAAATTTGGAGAAATGGTCGAGGCATACAAAAATCACTGAGTTCCCAGTTTTGGTTCTTGGATACGGCCCCATAAAGTCAATAAACAACCTTTGACCGGCTCGTTCCGTGACCCTTTGTTCTCCCATGGGTGGTCGGTTATTTTTGTTGGTGGTCTTGCTGATCTTACAGACCTCGCACCCTTTTACTACCTTTTGCACATCTACTGCCATCCCTGGCCAGTAGTAAAACTGTCTCAGTTTGGCTAGGGATTTGTGCAAACCCCCATGCCCTGCGGTCATGGCATGATGTGCTCTCCAGACTAAATCAGATCGCAGCTCGGCGGGTACCCAAAGCTTCCATGCTCGAGTTTCATCGACGGCATCGCCCGAGCTGAACCCTATCCGCTTGTATACAAAGCCGTCCGTTGTTTATACGTCTGGGCCTTTTAACACACTTTGGTCCACTGCCTGCACTAATTTCACGTATTCCGGGGATTGGAAAGCCGTCGAGTCCAGGCTAATCTGTACGTCTTGTTCTTCCGCTTTTGCTTTCTGTAGCTCGTCCATATGCACTCGTGAGAGAGCATCTGGTACTACGTTAAGTGCTCCTTTCCGATGCTCGATGGTAAAGTCGAATGCTTGCAGCTTCAGACTCCATCGTGCTAATCTGCCGGATAGATCCTTTTGACCCATCAGCCATTTTAGACTAGCATGATCGGTGATCACTTTGAACGGCATTCCTTCTACGTAAGCGCGGAATTTGGTGATGCTGAGAAGGGCGGCATAGCATTCGAGCTCTGTTATGCTATAATTCCGCTGTGCCTTGTTCAGTTTGGCTGACATGTAGGCGATCGGATGTTCGCCGCCTGAGTCATCAGTCTGAAACAAAACTCCTCCTACTCCAGTTGTTGATGCATCGCACTGAATGGTGAAGGGTTTCTTAAAGTCAGGGGTGACAAGTACAGGTGCTGATGCCATGTTCGCTTTTAGCTCTTCAAATGCCTTAATTGCCTCTTCGGACAATTCAAATTTCTTAACGCGGTCTTTCTTCAAACAATCATGAAGGGGTGCCGCTGTTTGGGCATAGTTTTGAATAAACCTCCTGTACCAGCCAGTCATTCCCAAAAACCTCCGCATCTGTTTGGGAGAGCTTGGTTGAGGAAATTCCTGGATTGACTGGATTTTTGAATCGTCCGTTCGTATGCATCCCCCTCCTACTACATAGCCTAGATATCTAGCTTGGCTATAGCAAAACTTACTTTTGTCGACATTTATTGTCAGTTTTGCACGCTGCAAGCAGTCACTGACCTGGCTCAACATATCCAGGTGTTTTTCAAAAGTAGATGAACAAACCAGTAGGTCGTCGAGGTACACGAATACATTCTCGCGAAGCGACGCCGGTATTACTTTATCCATTAGTCGGCACATTCTTTGCGCTGCATTGCACAGGCTGAAAAGCATGACTGTAAATTGATATAGTGGTCTGCCGGGTACTGTAAACGCGGTCTTCTCTCTACTTTTTGTTTCCAAGGGTATTTGCCAAAAAGCGTCTTTTAAATCGATTGCGGAAATATAGTATGTTTCCTGTAAACGACTTAACAGACCCTCGATGTGTGGCAATGGGTATGCATCTTTGATAGTCCGGGAATTAACTTTGCGAGCGTCGAGGCAAAGGCGATTTTTCTGGCCTTTCTGGACTAGAGTCACTGGTGAACTCCAGCTGCTGTTGCTCTCTTCGATTACACCTAGACCAAGCATGCGATCTAGCTCGGCATACACCAGCTTTTGCTTGGCTGGGGAAATCGGATAATGCCGCTGCTTGATCGGCAGGTCCTCGTCGGTTACTTCTATTACATGCTGCTCCAAGCTGGTCTTTCCTAAACCTTTATCCAGACATGATGGGTATGTCTCAATTACTCGCCTCAGCTTACTGTGTTGTTCTGGAGATAGCTGATGAGGCATGTAAGCGGTTTCGGGCTTAGGGGGGTCGTTCATATCCAAGTCTCCAGTCATTAAGTCGTATTCCGGTGGTGCTTCGATGGCTGCAAACTCGGTTCCACCCTTACCAAGGAATGTTAGGCCAAACGTACCCCAGAAGTTGATTCCGAAATAAAAACGTTGTGTCAGACCTGGTACTATCAGAAATTCCAGATCCTTGGTCTCTCCTTCCCATTCCACGGGTAGGGTTATTGCTCCGACTACTCGAGTTTCGCCGCCACTAGCTGTGCGCACACATTCTTCGCTAAGCTTCCTTATGGGCCGCGTCCGGTTCCTTAAGAAGGCTTCCGCTCCTCTGCCAATGCAATTTGCACTAGCGCCTGTATCCAGTAACGCTAGTATTTCTTCTCCGTCGACTTTAGCCTTGGCAAAGAAACGGTTATCGTTTTGTAGGCTTACTACCGTGTCTACTACTTTCTGCTTAAGCCTGCGATACTCTGCTCGGGTGTCATATAGCTTGTGCATTTTTCGTGTGTCCCGTGTGGTGTTGTCCGTATCTTCTGAGCCTTGGAAGATACGCTGTTTTGCCAGATCATACTCCCTCTCTCGTTGTTCTAGGCTCTTATGGGGAGAGATTTGTCTGGGCGTGGTTGTCTCTACGGGAATGTGACTGCTTTGGTCCGCCCGGCTGTCCCGGTCTGGCCTGACGGACTCCGCGGAAAAGCCGCGGGACTGGTGTCTCCTACCTTCTCACACACTCTACAAGTGGCGTCATGGAATCTAGTAAGGCAGGGATCTTCTTTTGGATGCTTTCTATAAAAGTCCGCAGATCTGCCGCATTTATAGCAGACCAATTCGTGGAGTGGTCCTTGGCATCCCTGTCCGTTTCCTAGTCCCGATCGGTTGTCTCTTCGCTTCCGGTTAAATTCTTCCACAGTCACCGCGTCTGGAAAATCCTGCGGCGTTTGGGAATCCTCGAGCTCACTAACCGGCCTGCTTCGCGCGGCCCTGCCGTTACTCCGTAACCAGCGGTCCACTCTAAGTCCTTCCTTCTTCAGATCCGCTAGAGACCTAATTGGGGATGTCAGCAACAAGCTTCCCATCTGGGCATTTAGGTTATCCTTGATGAGCTCAACGAATTTGTCCTCTTCTAGCTTGTTCTGCAATCGGAAATGCAAATTATGCATATCGGATACATAGTCACTAAAAGATTCGTATTGTCCTTGTCGCCGTTCCATCAACTCCTTGATCTTCATGAGGTCACTCCCGGATGAAGAAAAAGCGCGTTTCATTTCCGTTGTTAGCGAGTAGTAGTCAAAGTCTAAATCGTCCGCTCGATCCTCCATCAATTGTCAATACCATTTGCTGGCGGCTCCTACCAGTAGGCTATGGAATTCGCGGAAAACTTGGCTCGCCTCTATCCGATAAAGCACTTGTAGCCGTTCAACGCGGAACAAGAAACTTTCAACGGTCATACCGCGGCTGTTTCCGTCAAACTTCAAATTCCATTTGTCTAGCCGAACGCCTTTTGATGCCTGGTATCCGGGGCTCTGGTCGTATTCGGGGTGTCGTGGGTAACTTGTGTCCGGGCCGTAATTTCGGGATTGGTGGTGTTGGGAGTTGTCGGGGCGCCGGTGATCTCGAAGCCGATGTCTCTGGCTGTTGAGAGTGGCCTGCGATATCGGTTCGAGAGGCGGCGTCTCTTGGAAACACAAAAAGCTGTCAGATGGGTGTGCCGGAAACTGATTCGGTGGTGGTAATACCGGCTGCTCCACCCTCATGGATTGAGAGGAACGCAGTTCCACTACTTGCGCCTTTAATGCATCTATCTGCGCTTGCATGGCGGCCTGTGTTTCATTGTTCTGTTTAATCACGGATCGCATTATCTGATCTCTTCTCTCGGCAGCTTCTAAACTGCTCGTCGGGTTGAGCCATATTGCGGGAGCATACTTGAGCGTCCCTTTGGCTGACCCAGGGGCAAATTTTCTCCCCCTACAGCTCCTTCGGTATCGTTTAATTGATCCATGTTGTCTTCAATGGATCTACTTTCTTCTTGCTCTTCCCGCTCGCGGGCCATACTTATGTTGTCTCTGTCGAGAGAACTGTTTCTTCGCGGCGTGGCGCCGGCACTTGCACTCCTGGGTGCTAGATTTGCTCCTCTTGTTGTTGAACGGGTAATTCTTCCCGTTGTCGATTGGAAAAGCACTTTCTTCTTTGTCCCTTTCATTTGGGCCAAAGATTCGTTTATCTTGTTTCACTTGTGAGTTCACTTGTGTCTTCACACTTTACACTTGTCTATGTTTAACCAAACGTTCACACGCGCTATCAGCCTAGTACGGCTGACTAAGGATTGCGAATAAAAATCAAAGATAATGAGGGGTGCTGTTTTGCGATTACTAAGTATCTCTTTGGTGAAGAATCCGTCCGATATTTAAGCCCCACAAACAAAAAAACAAATATCCCTAACTAGAGGTATTAGCAGCTTCTACACAACTGGGTTCCACTGAACTAACAGCTCTTCTCCCCTTCTAGTCAGCTTTAACGTTCACAATGGGAACTCGCTGTGCCTAGAAGAAAAGTCTGTCCGAAATCCCCCTCCCGCCAGTCGTCGGAAATCAGGTTATTTGACCGATCATTCTCGGGCTCCACCACCTGCTGCTATCTGACCGATCATTCTCGGGATCCACAGCAGTTTTCCTATTTCTCTGGACTCGAGCCTATCAAACGACCGGACCATCTAGCCCAGTACGTCGTGTACCGTCGGCCAGAGAAACTAAAATACGTCCCCCGCCCAAATATGTCAAAGGATGCCGTAAAGACTCGAGCCTATCAAACGACCAAGCTCTTGGCCTAGTACGTCGTGTAGCGTCGGCTTTACGTTTCCTGTCAGTTCCCCCACCCACCTTTTCTGTCCTGGATCGACAATCGCACAATAGATCCGCACCGCAATGGCTAAATGCGTTACCGTAACGTCTGCGCTCCTGCTCTTTCTGGACTCGAGCCTATCAAACGACCGGGCTTCGCCTAGTACGTCGTGTAGCGTCGGCCAGAAAGCACATCTAAATTGTATTTACGTTAATTTCAAAAAAATGTCAGTCGGCACATAGTCATATAGTATTATAAAAGGACACCTCATAGTCCCTGTT
This sequence comes from Drosophila takahashii, assembly GCF_030179915.1. Lineage (NCBI taxonomy): Eukaryota > Metazoa > Arthropoda > Insecta > Diptera > Drosophilidae > Drosophila > Drosophila takahashii. The sequence goes on along the minus strand of NC_091678.1, from coordinate 31,487,197 downwards.
GGAAATTTTCAGTACTTTTCCCCTGAAAGAAACAAAGGCTATCTAAAAAAAATATAATGAAAGGTCCTAAAGTCATACCTCTATTCTGAGACAAAGTTCTGATTGAGTGGCCTCTCAATTCTGACTGTCGCAGAAGTTGGGGACTTTCGAATTCAGTCGTTTTAACGTAAAAAAACAAATTAATATGCACGTGCTAATCTACTTAAAAAAAACCCTTGTTCTAACAGTAGTCCAATATCTTTTGGCTCTTAAAGATTGAAGCTAATCCATACCTAGGTTTGCCAATCCAAATACTAGGTGTATCTAGGTGGTTGACCTTAATTCCTTGAAGAATATGAAAAATCCTCCCGTTGGGCGCCAATTCTGTTACGTGGGCATATTAGTGCGCCAGTCCCGAGAAGGACTTGGGCCGAGGGAAAGTCATCCGATGTTCAGGCACCAATTTTGCCGGCATAAGCTCGCCGGATGGGGTGGGTTCTTGGAAAGACTTTCTCCTCTCCAACATAACGAGAATAAATATTAAGATGCCTGAAAAATAGTAAGCGTCCATAAAGTCCGTCGGTCACCAGTCTACATTGCCCCACAAGCTCAGCTGTCGCTTGATCGTAACACGATTGGGCAATGTTTCGGCCACAATCCCTCCCCTTCACACATTCGTGTGCGAAATGGATCGTCGCGGGCCGCGCAATACGATCCCCTATTGTCAAGGTTGTTCGTCAAAAGTTATGTCATTATTCTTCACCTACTCCACTTATCGCGTCAGCACCCCCTTTTTGAAAACTTAGCACTTCATGATTTTAAGTTCGTTTTCACATTATAATTTTATTGAATAAAATATTGGCTAGTGCCGTTTATGAGTAATATTATTATGGAGAATACATATGCGTTTAATTCTAATTGACCAACAAAGTTTGTTAGCGGAGAGTATCGAATTTACCACCCGTATAAGGTGCACACGTCAGCAAATTGCTGACTATTCACGACTACAAACGTCGCTCTGAGGCTCTTGTTTTTGTTCATGCAAACACAAGGCTGATACTCGCCGCTGAAAAGTCAATTTTTTATTATATTATATAAATTACAACCAAAAGGGTATACTGATTGATGTAAACTATTGTAATGCCTTGAGGAGGCCTAAAGTGGAATTTTTACTTTCAGATAGTCAAACAAAGGCACGAATGTATATATATATGGTTGATAAAGGAACCGTGTTCCGACAAACTTACCCCTTTACTGGTCCTGGGCGATGAGATCTCGACGCGTTGGATCCTGGGCTTTTTGAAGAAATTAGAAACATATATATATCTACGTGCAAACACTATCGTTAAAACACACAACAAAAAAAAAGTCTCGTTCTTAAACACAATCACTTATTGTATATATATATATATGTATGTAGGTATGTATGTTTATGCACGTATGTCGGTGTATCCCACGGCGGCACACGTCTGGCTTGATGAGTGGCGGGCAGCGGCGTCTCCGATGTCTTGCTCACTTCGCTTGATATTATTGCTGTTGCACTTGCATTCATAAATGCCTGAGTTCACAATTTGTTTATCTTTTTGTTTTGATTCACGTTTGTCTGTAATTAAGGCATTTAATTGCCTTTATTATACCCTTGTAGAGGGTATTATAATTTCAGTCAGATGTTTGCAACGCAGTGAAGGAGACGTTTCCGACCACATAAAGTATATATATTCTTGATCAGCATCACTAGACGAGTCGATCTAGCCATGTCCGTCTGTCCGTCTGTCCGTCTGTCCGTCGGTCCGTCTGTCCGTCTGTCCGTCTGTCCGTTTCTATGCGAACTAGTCTCTCAGTTTTAAAGATATCGCGATGAAACTTTCCCGAAAGTCTTCTTTCTATTGCAGGTAGTACATATGTCGGAGCGAGCCGAATCGGACCACTATATCTTAAGGCTCCCATAGGAATATTCAGAGATATATAAGAAAATTCATTGTTACTTTGTAGGAAGTATGCGCTTTAATTCTTGACTCTTTAAAAACAAAATTCAAAAATAGAAACGCTGAATCTGCAAGGGTATATAAGCTTCGGCTGGCCGAAGGTAGCTTCCTTTCTTGTTTTTCTGTCACTTTGTTATGGTTTTTGGGTAGGTTTCTTGCACTTTATTGTCTTTTTAGACCTGGCGGCATATCGCCTGTTCCAGGGCGTGCTTTTGATCCCGGCGTCCTTGCACGGATCGCTTGTACATCTTGATCACTTTCAGGATGATGAGAAAAACAAACATAGCGATGACGATCTTCAGATTATGGTTCACGTCCTGAATGTCGTCCTTGTGATCGATTATTTTGACGGTGTTGATCACATTGGCCGTACTGTGGTCCACCTTGGAATTAGTTCCTCCCATGACGGGGTCCTTGATAAAAATATTTCTTCTTTAGGACGAGGGTGTAGTAGGACTTCTTTCCAGTATATATTTGCGGACTTCAATGGACTTCCTTCAAGGATATGTTTGCTCATCGACGGCAAACAGGACTGTCTTCAGGATTTCTGGTCTTGGCTGTAGTCATTGGCGGCTTCGGGAATATAGTGCCCACACTATATTGCCGTGAGATCAGAGTGAACTCTGTCTGTCTTTTCTACCTGGCTACGGTGTTTTATACCAGTGTAGAGCTTTTTCTAGCCTCCCGTGATATTTGGGTTATTTAGGTGTTCCCACCTATGATTTCCCCTATCTGTAGCGTCAACGCCCGACCGATGCACTTTGCCAGCTGCCGGTGTATTGTTACCAGTAGGTCGATCGCGGTCGTTGTTCTGACCGAAAAGATCGTCAAATTGCACATTCCTTTGCTTGTTTCGGTGAGTCAACGGGTCGAATGCCCCTCTCCCTTTGCCTTGAGATTCGCTGGTTGTTTTCTACGTGCATCTTTCTCCATCAAATCAAATGAAGAAGAGGGCGTACGTAAAAAAAACCATTTCTTGTTTTAAGAAATTTAATTTCTTGTTTCAAGAAATGTAATTTCTTGTTTCAAGAAATTTAATTTCTTGTTTTAAAGTTGCCTTTCAAAAAACCCATTTCTTGAAACAAAGGCAAGGTCACCTTTGGCAAAAATTCAAGAAAAAATGTTCTAGATTTAACGGAAATTCTTCGATTTTTTGTTATGAGTGTAGTCAGCTAAAGAGTGAAATTTCCAGAATAAAAGACAGTTTGTCTGAAAATTTAGTCTTGCCAGGGAAAAGAACAGGCACAGAATTATAGGAGGTTTACACATTATTGACGGCTAGAGGTTTATTTGTGGATAAAAAATTAATAATTAATGCCAAAATATTATTGTTTGGTAGACATGCTTCAGTACTTTATAAAATTATCCCAGTTCCGGTTAAATTGGACGACCGCATGATTACAGTGCATGTAGATTCTCAGTACTTAATTTATAATTTCGAGATCGATGCAAATCACCTTATGGCATAATCTACTATTAATAAATGTCAAGGATGGCAGTCGAATAAAAAAGTTTGTGAGGGGGCTAGAATTCAGTGTAGCAACTCAAAAATAGAGATAGTAGATTTACCTGAACAAGGAATAATGACTTTGATGTCAGATTGTACTGCTCGAACTGATGATAAAATATTAGTTGCTCAACACTGCATTCAGTTAAAAGATCAGGGAACATTGGCTTTGTCTTACATTGGAGAAGTTAACGAGATACTGTAGTGGCCAGTGAAGAGAAAGAGTTTTAAATTTTCTAACGGCTGTACAAAATTATTAGATCAGCTAAGGGTTAAAGAATTTGGAAGGGAGAGCTTTGCAACCGACTAGAATGTTCCAAACCAAGACAATATAGTTGTCTCGCTCGCACACTGTCGTTCAGTTTAGCCTGGAAGGGGTCCCGTTAAAGCTCGCCGCACTTTCGCGCTGCTGAAAATGTTCGGTCACGCAGATCACTTTGCTGCCGATATTCAACCGCCCCAGTTGCGTTTTGGTCGGAACATATAAATTCGTAATACCAGTGAAATCTAACCACGTGCTGATCCCAACCTAATCCCAGAGCCAAGTTGTATCTTCGCCAAGTGGGCTGAGGACAGCTATTTTAGAGCAGCGATCAGGAGACTTGCAGTCTACCTGTAGTGAAAACAAGAATTGCGAACAGAATTATTGAAGGTAGTTTCGTAGAGAGTTATTGAGGTTTTTGTGCGTTTGCTAACTAGGAATTCGTTAGAGTTTTCTTGGTCACCGGCGGTCAGCCCAGCGCTGGCGCTGCCACGCTCTCGAATACACCTACACATACATACGTATGTATACACAATTCGCTACCGCCGGTGTCTCAACTTTGCGAAATCGCAGTTCGCTGTACCTAATGGGAAAGTTCTGGAATAAAACCCTTGGATTCTCTACAAGAAGCAATTTGTATGTCAGTAGCGCCGACAGGAGATCACATAGCATCGTAGACATCTACATCTCAAAGCAGCGTTGAAATCCATGTAAAAACCATCTATATAAAAGCATCTACATACATATGCGAAAACCATCGATGTAGAGCCTAACCAACGGAATGTGAGTGGAGCACGTGTCGTTGCATAACACGCGTCATCGTCGTGAGTACTGTACAACCACAACTGCAGGGTATGCTGACGTCACGGATATCGGAGTGAGTCATACGCGCGAGCGTTAAAATGAGAGCGCACATACACGCATCACCCTGTGGTCTGGCAATACTGTAATCTGGCAACCCTACTGTGTTGGCCTTTTTTTTCTTTTGTTTCGCCTTGAGCTACTCTCGAGCTTATTTTGTAAAACTCGCTGAGTATTTTCACGAGCATTTTGTATTGGAATAATTGAATTCAACAATGAATTAAAAGTAGATTAAACTTAAATTAAGTAAAACCCTTTCTGTACAGCCAGCTACCAACGCAATGTCACCCTGAATGTTACTATTTACCCATATCCAATATATATATATATACATAAATATTTTTTAATAACACTTATTCCACAGCTAACCGAACAGTTATTGGGCCCAAGATCTTGTTGTAGGTAGTTATGAGTGGTAACATATACGTTTTAGTCGTGATGATTTAACATCTTGAAATGGTTTATATTAACGGTGACATTTTTGTTTAAAGGCTTTGGGATATTTCTTGAACTTACTGATGAATATGAATTGATTCTATAAAATTTAATTAATAGAATCGCGTGTATATTGCTTATGATAAAAACAGAGCTCGTAAATAACTGTTAACACTTATTTCTGAAACTGTCTTGTTACTCACAAAACAGAAAAAATCTAAAATTTTCTGTCAGTCTCGGACAGAAAACAGTTTTTTTTAAAACTTTACAAGAAAAGTGTTTTCTGTTGACTGATTTCGGCTGACACAAACTTTATTTCTGTCTCTCAATAACAGAAAAAAAGGGAGACTTTTGCTTTCACCTCACAGAATAAGTGTTTTTGAATGATCAAAACCTATAACTGTCTCAGAATAAGTGTCTTTTTGGATTGTGTGCTTATTTCTAACTTAAAAATTTTAAGTCTTTTCCATATATGTAGTTATATAAATACACTTTTTATGCATGATATGGTTTTAGCGTATATATGTAAACTTCGTATTGCCGAATAATAATTTATTTTGTAAAAATTTGTTCCTGAGTGTATATGAAAATTTGATGTTTGACCAATTTATCGAATAAACTTTATTCGGCTTTTTACTTCACAACTAAAAGCGAATTTATGTTTTGCGCACTAAGAGAGCTTCGTTTCTCATTTAATACATAATGCAGTGCGGAAAATGCCCTTTCCACAGTAACCTGTGTGGCTGGTGTAGCCAGCACTACCCGGGCAAGAGCACTTAAATACGGCGATTGCATCTTCAGGTCATCATAAAACTGCAATATATTGGAGTTCAATGGTAAACGTCTGAAAGTCATGTCAAAACTCTACACATCTGCATACATTTTTGATAGTGGTTCACGCGAAGCATCTTCCTTTGTTTGTGATAATGACTGGACACCATCTAAAAATTCAGAGAAAAGGTAAATTCCTCAGCAGCGCATGGGTGACTTGTCGACGGCAATTCACGATGCTTATTGAAATCGATCTCAGAGGGAGATGATATACTTGTGCCACCAAATTTTTGTTTTCAACTTTTACTGTTTGACACTGAGACACATATGAATAACTGTCCCAGAATAACTGTCTCTGGAAAACAGAAACACATTTGACACAAAACAAACTGTTTTCTGTTGAGCAAAGACAGAAAAAACTGAAAACAGAAATTAAACTGTTTCGTTCTGACAATTTTCCCAATGTGTCACTAAATAAGTGTTATTTGTCGAACATATTGAAAGTGTCGACAGTTATTTACGAGCTCTGGATAAAAACAATGAAGTGTGTACAACTAAATGAATTTATTTTGTAATTATATGTCTAATATGACAAACTAAATAAACCTGAATCTGTCCAAGTATAATGCCAATGGATTATCGAGGCTGAACATGAAGTAACGTTTACTTTAGGGGTAATGCCAACAAGGTTCCATGCATTACCAAGGTAGGGAGGGTATAGAGGAACGCGTGATCAATTCCATCTAGGATCACGCCCAAAAACATCGTTTATACTTAGCTCCTTTTACCAGCTATACCGTTTGGGGATATTTATTTTGATATTTTGTGTTTTGTATTGATTAGAGTAGAGTCAGGAAGTGCACTTAACTTTTATCAAGTGGTCAGTTGAAGGAGAATACAGGGATAGGAAAAACCCCGACCCCAATACCGGCGAGCTGAGCACAGAGTATAGTGCACTGAAACTCCGATTCCCTCTCCAACCGAGGCTGTTGCCCGCAAACAATTTGCAGCCGTACCATTACAATACCAAAGATTATTTGGAACCCGCTCGACACTCCATTAATTAACCATACGGACGAAATCAATCGTTTATCAAAACAAATTAAATATGGGCACTTCCACCAAAAGGTCCACCAAGCCACATGATTTTGCCGCCATATTAGTTTCTAATTAGTTGGATCCTGAGCTAAACTAAAAATTTGGAGTATAGTTTTATATTAAAAAACATTATGGCAAACCCCAATAATATACACAAAAGTTAGTTTTTAACTATTTTTTTGTTATTTTTTGGACCTGTCTTCTGTTGTTAATTTATCCTATAGGAATGCTAATATGTGACATTTTTCTGTACTGAATGCTTCATGCTAAACTATTAAGTTAAAAGCAAAACATCCAGCAATTGAGAGATAGAGGTAAAGAAATCCCGAGCGAATGTGGTTGAAACTGCATAAAAAAAACGGCAAAGAATTTTTGAGTAAAACCAAAAGCATTTCACAGCGACATGTTTGAACAACATTCTTAAAAAATCGCATTCAAATATTCCGACAGAATTCGCTTATTTCTGGTGTTTGAACTTCCCCGAAATCCACTTCTATTTTTGTCCCGAGCGAATACGGCAGTTTTTTACCGATATCTTAAAAACAAAAATTGGTACAAAATCAAGATTTTTACAAAAAATAGAGCTTGGGAAGAGTGAAAAGAAAAGCCCATAATTAAAATTAAAATCCATTGTTTTACAATTTTTTTTCAACTTTAAAGGTGTGCAAATGTCCCGAACGACATTTTGGAAGTGCCCATATTTAAAAACTGAGGGAATTCGACTTTCACCATTTAACTGGACACGCATCCCCAGTGTTAGCAATTGTAATAATAATTATCTTAACTGTATATTTGATAAGAAAAATACGAAGGCAGTTGCAAGCCATAGCATTACCCAGCGGTATGCTTAATATTTAAGGTTGTAAACATAATAAACAAATGTTATAAAAATGTTTAATGTTATAAAATAAATAAATTCATTAAAATGTTAAAACGCAATAATTGCCAGCCGTGGGAAGGTGTTTTTGAGAATAAATAAAATAAATTGTAATTAACACATACACCTAATCTTGCCGGCCCTTGCCAGAATGTTCAGACGAACACTAATAAAAATAAATATAATACTTTATGAGCTCTGTGCATGTCATGTGACAATTGTAAATCGACACAGAGCCATAAACTATGACCTGTAATTGTAAGCCCTACAGGGAGCGGTATTAGCACTTGTAATCTGTAAGTGCAGGCCACTTGAGCCTAACCGAAGATAATCACTTAAGATGTTTCTCACACTGCACCAAGGGTTCCTGTGCGGGGGTCCAATGATAACTCTCCCGATCAGGCAGACTCTGCGTAGGCCATAGATAAGACCAGAATTTAGAAAATAAAATTCAGTTTTAATACAGAACTCAACTGAAAAGGTTGTTTTATTTAATTTAATTCATCCCTTTCATTTGTCAATGCCATTTTTAAGTTTTTCGTCTGTAACTTTTAAAGTTTTTTAAAAATAAGAATAAAATTTTGGTTTTTGTACATTGAGGGAGATTCAGTCGGCTATACCGTTTGGGGATATTTATTTTGATATTTTGTGTTTTGTATTGATTAGAGTAGAGTCAGGAAGTGCACTTAACTTTTATCAAGTGGTCAGTTGAAGGAGAATACAGGGATAGGAAAAACCCCGACCCCAATACCGGCGAGCTGAGCACAGAGTATAGTGCACTGAAACTCCGATTCCCTCTCCAACCGAGGCTGTTGCCCGCAAACAATTTGCAGCCGTACCATTACAATACCAAAGATTATTTGGAACCCGCTCGACACTCCATTAATTAACCATACGGACGAAATCAATCGTTTATCAAAACAAATTAAATATGGGCACTTCCACCAAAAGGTCCACCAAGCCACATGATTTTGCCGCCATATTAGTTTCTAATTAGTTGGATCCTGAGCTAAACTAAAAATTTGGAGTATAGTTTGATATTAAAAAACATTATGGCAAACCCCAATAATATACACAAAAGTTAGTTTTTAACTATTTTTTTGTTATTTTTTGGACCTGTCTTCTGTTGTTAATTTATCCTATAGGAATGCTAATATGTGACATTTTTCTGTACTGAATGCTTCATTTACATGCTAAACTATTAAGTTAAAAGCAAAACATCCAGCAATTGAGAGATAGAGGTAAAGAAATCCCGAGCGAATGTGGTTGAAACTGCATAAAAAAAACGGCAAAGAATTTTTGAGTAAAACCAAAAGCATTTCACAGCGACATGTTTGAACAACATTCTTAAAAAATCGCATTCAAATATTCCGACAGAATTCGCTTATTTCTGGTGTTTGAACTTCCCCGAAATCCACTTCTATTTTTGTCCCGAGCGAATACGGCAGTTTTTTACCGATATCTTAAAAACAAAAAGTGGTACAAAATCAAGATTTTTACAAAAAATAGAGCTTGGGAAGAGTGAAAAGAAAAGCCCATAATTAAAATTAAAATCCATTGTTTTACAATTTTTTTTCAACTTTAAAGGTGTGCAAATGTCCCGAACGACATTTTGGAAGTGCCCATATTTAAAAACTGAGGGAATTCGACTTTCACCATTTAACTGGACACGCATCCCTAGTGTTAGCAATTGTAATAATAATTATCTTAACTGTATATTTGATAAGAAAAATACGAAGGCAGTTGCAAGCCATAGCATTACCCAGCGGTATGCTTAATATTTAAGGTTGTAAACATAATAAACAAATGTTATAAAAATGTTTAATGTTATAAAATAAATAAATTCATTAAAATGTTAAAACGCAATAATTGCCAGCCGTGGGAAGGTGTTTTTGAGAATAAATAAAATAAATTGTAATTAACACATACACCTAATCTTGCCGGCCCTTGCCAGAATGTTCAGACGAACACTAATAAAAATAAATATAATACTTTATGAGCTCTGTGCATGTCATGTGACAATTGTAAATCGACACAGAGCCATAAACTATGACCTGTAATTGTAAGCCCTACAGGGAGCGGTATTAGCACTTGTAATCTGTAAGTGCAGGCCACTTGAGCCTAACCGAAGATAATCACTTAAGATGTTTCTCACACTGCACCAAGGGTTCCTGTGCGGGGGTCCAATGATAACTCTCCCGATCAGGCAGACTCTGCGTAGGCCATAGATAAGACCAGAATTTAGAAAATAAAATTCAGTTTTAATACAGAACTCAACTGAAAAGGTTGTTTTATTTAATTTAATTTAATTCATCCCTTTCATTTGTCAATGCCATTTTTAAGTTTTTCGTCTGTAACTTTTAAAGAAAACTTGTACAAAATGTACAAAAAATGTGCACTGATGCGCTCAGCAAAAAGTCTGACGAATATTATTCCAAACTAATAATTTCCAAGTCATTTTAGGCCCATAAAGTGCTGAGATTAAGTGCCAGTGCATATGTAGGAATAAAGTGGACTTTCAACTATTAGGGAGAAAAAAATATAGGTTTATATACAAGTGTAAGTGAACGCAAAAGCAGTCGGACATATACATTGCTACAACCACAAATAATAACATTTAAAGCGAACGATAATGTATGTACATAAATATGTAATCTCAAGCAGATTAAAATATATAACTGAAAAAAATTAAATTTCAAAGTTTAGTATCAAACAAAAAGGTCGATCAGAGAACCTTTCGAAAGTTGGCGGATTGCTGTAGTCAAAAGTAGTTTTTCGACAAAAACCAAGTAATGGCCGATGTGTGTCAGTGCTAGATGATCGCAGGTTTTCACTTTTAATTATTCTCAATCAAAATAATGAGGAGAAACCCAAGCAACACTGTCCTAACCAGGTTACAGCTGCTAATGTTGCTGCTCCAGCTGCTAACCGTAAAAATCAAAGTGGTAGATAGCCACAAAGTTACGGTAAGATTGTTACCTGCTTAAAGTTGTAAAAGTATAAATAGGCCAATAAAAACTAGTACTAGCTAATTCACCAATTTAAGTATTTTTTACATCATTCTGGATGGTCAAACACAGAAAATGAAAATAACTTTGTTTCATAGTCGGCTACCATTAATGACCAACAAAATTAATTTTTATGGCTAGCATTTAAGTCACCTTACTAAACGGGAGTGGTGGAGAGGTAATTTTCTGCGCTTGATTTCATCCTGAACAAAAGACATACAATCTTTAACAATTTCAAAGCTTAATTTGTAATATTAAATATACAAACATGTATAAATAGGGGAGTGTAGGGTAATGTGACGAAGTCGACGAATCTCATATATGACGTCTCGACAATAATTCCAAACAAGAGGGAACGTTATAGTCGGATGCCCCGACTATCAGATACCCGTTACTCAGGTAAAGGGAGTGCGAGGGAGATGGAGATAGAGATAGAAAACGTTGATCACGCATAACTTTTTAACGAATGGTCCGATTTGAAAAATTTCTTCTACATTTCGATAGGTATTGATAAACACAATAAAACTGCATTTTTACTTTTCCAAAATATTAAAATTTTTAAAATCGTAAATAAGCGATGGTGGGCGTTAGAGGGGGCGTGGCACCATTTTGAAACAAACTTGCGCTGCGTAGGAATTCCTAGAATCTGCATGCAAAATGCCAATCTTCTAGCTTCTATAGTTTCCGAGATCTCAGCGTTCATACGGACAGACGGACAGACAGACAGACAGACAGACAGACGGACAGACGGACAGACGGACATGGCTAGATCGACTCGGCTAGTGATCCTGATCAAGAATATATATACTTTATGGGGTCGGAAACGCTTCCTTCTACCTGTTACATACTTTTGCACGAATACAATATACCCTTTTACTCTACGAGTAACGGGTATAATAAATGTAGTCGTCTCCTCTTATCGTGACGACAATGCACACTGGGCCAGCCGATCCGATTTTTGGCCAAATATACGATTTTTTTTAAAAGAAAATGACCAATATAAGTTGGAATTCCTTTTCATAATACATTAAACTAATTTATGCCAGAATTTTAAAGAATTCGAGCAAGTCGATTTCTTTTACGGTATTTTCCAATGGGGAAACTCATCAAATATTGATGGAAATTAAAAAAAATCTTGAAGCCAAAGATGCTGATGTAGCTCTGTTCGACTCTTCACGAAACTTGTAGATGTGATTACTTTCAACCAAAAACAATAAATTATAAGTCGTATGTCTTACTTGTTTCCTAAAATAAATGTATTTGTTAATTTGTACGGCTTATTCTGGCAAATGAGTACGTTGCTTTTCAAGTGCCTTTGAGTGCCATCCCCAAATCAGTTCATTCCTTCAAAAAAAATTTTTGATCAATTTACTAAAAGCGTATACCGCCGACTCGATGCGGTTTTGCCTTAGTTTTCGGTAATTAAAGTTTTAATTCAAGGCTTAAATCGAAGTCGAGCCATTTTGATGAGCTTTGCTAAGAGAGCCCAAAAGTACGCCGTTCTTTTTTTTCTTCAGGTTTAAGGGAACATTTTGCGCGCAAAAATTTGATTTTTTGATCATGGTATTTTTAAGATCTATATAGCTTAGATCCGGAAACTATTAAACAGGAAATTACAGCGCGGAGGTGAAATGCCCGGCAGAGGGATCAAGGGATTTATGGGAGGATTAACTATGCCCAAAGGTATGCAGCATTTCTTGTACTTTTTTGTACTTTCTTGATCTTCCTTCAGATGAGAACTAAAATATTTAATTTAATTTAATTCATCCCTTTCATTTGTCAATGCCATTTTTAAGTTTTTCGTCTGTAACTTTTAAAGTTTTTTAAAAATAAGAATAAAATTTTGGTTTTTGTACATTGAGGGAGATTCAGTCGGCTATACCGTTTGGGGATATTTATTTTGATATTTTGTGTTTTGTATTGATTAGAGTAGAGTCAGGAAGTGCACTTAACTTTTATCAAGTGGTCAGTTGAAGGAGAATACAGGGATAGGAAAAACCCCGACCCCAATACCGGCGAGCTGAGCACAGAGTATAGTGCACTGAAACTCCGATTCCCTCTCCAACCGAGGCTGTTGCCCGCAAACAATTTGCAGCCGTACCATTACAATACCAAAGATTATTTGGAACCCGCTCGACACTCCATTAATTAACCATACGGACGAAATCAATCGTTTATCAAAACAAATTAAATATGGGCACTTCCACCAAAAGGTCCACCAAGCCACATGATTTTGCCGCCATATTAGTTTCTAATTAGTTGGATCCTGAGCTAAACTAAAAATTTGGAGTATAGTTTGATATTAAAAAACATTATGGCAAACCCCAATAATATACACAAAAGTTAGTTTTTAACTATTTTCGCATAGAGCTTGGGAAGAGTGAAAAGAAAAGCCCATAATTAAAATTAAAATCCATTGTTTTACAATTTTTTTTCAACTTTAAAGGTGTGCAAATGTCCCGAACGACATTTTGGAAGTGCCCATATTTAAAAACTGAGGGAATTCGACTTTCACCATTTAACTGGACACGCATCCCTAGTGTTAGCAATTGTAATAATAATTATCTTAACTGTATATTTGATAAGAAAAATACGAAGGCAGTTGCAAGCCATAGCATTACCCAGCGGTATGCTTAATATTTAAGGTTGTAAACATAATAAACAAATGTTATAAAAATGTTTAATGTTATAAAATAAATAAATTCATTAAAATGTTAAAACGCAATAATTGCCAGCCGTGGGAAGGTGTTTTTGAGAATAAATAAAATAAATTGTAATTAACACATACACCTAATCTTGCCGGCCCTTGCCAGAATGTTCAGACGAACACTAATAAAAATAAATATAATACTTTATGAGCTCTGTGCATGTCATGTGACAATTGTAAATCGACACAGAGCCATAAACTATGACCTGTAATTGTAAGCCCTACAGGGAGCGGTATTAGCACTTGTAATCTGTAAGTGCAGGCCACTTGAGCCTAACCGAAGATAATCACTTAAGATGTTTCTCACACTGCACCAAGGGTTCCTGTGCGGGGGTCCAATGATAACTCTCCCGATCAGGCAGACTCTGCGTAGGCCATAGATAAGACCAGAATTTAGAAAATAAAATTCAGTTTTAATACAGAACTCAACTGAAAAGGTTGTTTTATTTAATTTAATTTAATTCATCCCTTTCATTTGTCAATGCCATTTTTAAGTTTTTCGTCTGTAACTTTTAAAGAAAACTTGTACAAAATGTACAAAAAATGTGCACTGATGCGCTCAGCAAAAAGTCTGACGAATATTATTCCAAACTAATAATTTCCAAGTCATTTTAGGCCCATAAAGTGCTGAGATTAAGTGCCAGTGCATATGTAGGAATAAAGTGGACTTTCAACTATTAGGGAGAAAAAAATATAGGTTTATATACAAGTGTAAGTGAACGCAAAAGCAGTCGGACATATACATTGCTACAACCACAAATAATAACATTTAAAGCGAACGATAATGTATGTACATAAATATGTAATCTCAAGCAGATTAAAATATATAACTGAAAAAAATTAAATTTCAAAGTTTAGTATCAAACAAAAAGGTCGATCAGAGAACCTTTCGAAAGTTGGCGGATTGCTGTAGTCAAAAGTAGTTTTTCGACAAAAACCAAGTAATGGCCGATGTGTGTCAGTGCTAGATGATCGCAGGTTTTCACTTTTAATTATTCTCAATCAAAATAATGAGGAGAAACCCAAGCAACACTGTCCTAACCAGGTTACAGCTGCTAATGTTGCTGCTCCAGCTGCTAACCGTAAAAATCAAAGTGGTAGATAGCCACAAAGTTACGGTAAGATTGTTACCTGCTTAAAGTTGTAAAAGTATAAATAGGCCAATAAAAACTAGTACTAGCTAATTCACCAATTTAAGTATTTTTTACATCATTCTGGATGGTCAAACACAGAAAATGAAAATAACTTTGTTTCATAGTCGGCTACCATTAATGACCAACAAAATTAATTTTTATGGCTAGCATTTAAGTCACCTTACTAAACGGGAGTGGTGGAGAGGTAATTTTCTGCGCTTGATTTCATCCTGAACAAAAGACATACAATCTTTAACAATTTCAAAGCTTAATTTGTAATATTAAATATACAAACATGTATAAATAGGGGAGTGTAGGGTAATGTGACGAAGTCGACGAATCTCATATATGACGTCTCGACAATAATTCCAAATAAATGTAGTCGTCTCCTCTTATCGTGACGACAATGCACACTGGGCCATCCGATCCGATTTTTGGCCAAATATACGATTTTTTTTAAAAGAAAATGACCAATATAAGTTGGAATTCCTTTTCATAATACATTAAACTAATTTATGCCAGAATTTTAAAGAATTCGAGCAAGTCGATTTCTTTTACGGTATTTTCCAATGGGGAAACTCATCAAATATTGATGGAAATTAAAAAAAATCTTGAAGCCAAAGATGCTGATGTAGCTCTGTTCGACTCTTCACGAAACTTGTAGATGTGATTACTTTCAACCAAAAACAATAAATTATAAGTCGTATGTCTTACTTGTTTCCTAAAATAAATGTATTTGTTAATTTGTACGGCTTATTCTGGCAAATGAGTACGTTGCTTTTCAAGTGCCTTTGAGTGCCATCCCCAAATCAGTTCATTCCTTCAAAAAAAATTTTTGATCAATTTACTAAAAGCGTATACCGCCGACTCGATGCGGTTTTGCCTTAGTTTTCGGTAATTAAAGTTTTAATTCAAGGCTTAAATCGAAGTCGAGCCATTTTGATGAGCTTTGCTAAGAGAGCCCAAAAGTACGCCGTTCTTTTTTTTCTTCAGGTTTAAGGGAACATTTTGCGCGCAAAAATTTGATTTTTTGATCATGGTATTTTTAAGATCTAAATAGTTTAGATCCGGAAACTATTAAACAGGAAATTACAGCGCGGAGGTGAAATGCCCGGCAGAGGGATCAAGGGATTTATGGGAGGATTAAGTATGCCCAAAGGTATGCAGCATTTCTTGTACTTTTTTGTACTTTCTTGATCTTCCTTCAGATGAGAACTAAAATATGACTTATCTGGACTATGCAAATATAAATGTAGCATACATTTGTGATGATTTCAGAATATGTCAAATTAACAACAAACAAATTTAAAAAGGGGCTGTCCATATATTACGTAATCACCTAGGGGGGGGGGGAGGGGTTCATTGAAATGATTATGTTTGATTACATGGGGAGGGGGGGTCTTGCACAATGATTACGTAATCATTTTATATACATTTTTTTATTTAAAGAATTTATTTAAAAACTTTTTTCCTTTAATTATATCTACAAACTTAGATAGGAAAGCAGAGAAAACATTTTTTTAGTGGCTGGGCGGCGAAAAAGAAAATGTTTAGTGGTTCAATCACACGAAGGACGCGAAGACCTGGAATGGCTTGACGAAGAGTATGTTGGAGATAATTTCAGCGTAGACGAACCGAATGTGTCATTTATAAACAATATATAAGATTGGGTTGCATCTCCGTTTGAATCCACAGATTAAAACAAAAAAAATTTTATTCTTGGGATTACGTAATCATTGGGGGGGGGGTTTGTTTATTGAATGATTACGTTTGATCACCAGGGGGGGGAGGGGGTCAAAAATCACCAAAAACGTGATTACGTACTATATGGACAGCCCCAAACCATATTTTTTAAATAATTTTTTTTTTAAATAATTTGATTATAAAAATCTTAAGTGCAAACAAGAATAGCAATTAAAAATTTTTTTTTTTAAATCGATTGTTTGATAAACGTTGATGTGGGAGCCTCCGAAAGTGTCAGTTTTTAACGGTTCATAAATCTTAAACGATATAATATTTATAAAAAATTAAAAAGTAAAACCAATATACTGGGGCAATTCCACCACATAGGGGGGTAAAATCGCCACACCACTGGGGCTCTGTGCATGTCATGTGTCTGTGCATGTCATGTGACAATTGTAAATCGACACAGAGCCATAAACTATGACCTGTAATTGTAAGCCCTACAGGGAGCGGTATTAGCACTTGTAATCTGTAAGTGCAGGCCACTTGAGCCTAACCGAAGATAATCACTTAAGATGTTTCTCACACTGCACCAAGGGTTCCTGTGCGGGGGTCCAATGATAACTCTCCCGATCAGGCAGACTCTGCGTAGGCCATAGATAAGACCAGAATTTAGAAAATAAAATTCAGTTTTAATACAGAACTCAACTGAAAAGGTTGTTTTATTTAATTTAATTTAATTCATCCCTTTCATTTGTCAATGCCATTTTTAAGTTTTTCGTCTGTAACTTTTAAAGAAAACTTGTACAAAATGTACAAAAAATGTGCACTGATGCGCTCAGCAAAAAGTCTGACGAATATTATTCCAAACTAATAATTTCCAAGTCATTTTAGGCCCATAAAGTGCTGAGATTAAGTGCCAGTGCATATGTAGGAATAAAGTGGACTTTCAACTATTAGGGAGAAAAAAATATAGGTTTATATACAAGTGTAAGTGAACGCAAAAGCAGTCGGACATATACATTGCTACAACCACAAATAATAACATTTAAAGCGAACGATAATGTATGTACATAAATATGTAATCTCAAGCAGATTAAAATATATAACTGAAAAAAATTAAATTTCAAAGTTTAGTATCAAACAAAAAGGTCGATCAGAGAACCTTTCGAAAGTTGGCGGATTGCTGTAGTCAAAAGTAGTTTTTCGACAAAAACCAAGTAATGGCCGATGTGTGTCAGTGCTAGATGATCGCAGGTTTTCACTTTTAATTATTCTCAATCAAAATAATGAGGAGAAACCCAAGCAACACTGTCCTAACCAGGTTACAGCTGCTAATGTTGCTGCTCCAGCTGCTAACCGTAAAAATCAAAGTGGTAGATAGCCACAAAGTTACGGTAAGATTGTTACCTGCTTAAAGTTGTAAAAGTATAAATAGGCCAATAAAAACTAGTACTAGCTAATTCACCAATTTAAGTATTTTTTACATCATTCTGGATGGTCAAACACAGAAAATGAAAATAACTTTGTTTCATAGTCGGCTACCATTAATGACCAACAAAATTAATTTTTATGGCTAACATTTAAGTCACCTTACTAAACGGGAGTGGTGGAGAGGTAATTTTCTGCGCTTGATTTCATCCTGAACAAAAGACATACAATCTTTAACAATTTCAAAGCTTAATTTGTAATATTAAATATACAAACATGTATAAATAGGGGAGTGTAGGGTAATGTGACGAAGTCGACGAATCTCATATATGACGTCTCGACAATAATTCCAAATAAATGTAGTCGTCTCCTCTTATCGTGACGACAATGCACACTGGGCCATCCGATCCGATTTTTGGCCAAATATACGATTTTTTTTAAAAGAAAATGACCAATATAAGTTGGAATTCCTTTTCATAATACATTAAACTAATTTATGCCAGAATTTTAAAGAATTCGAGCAAGTCGATTTCTTTTACGGTATTTTCCAATGGGGAAACTCATCAAATATTGATGGAAATTAAAAAAAATCTTGAAGCCAAAGATGCTGATGTAGCTCTGTTCGACTCTTCACGAAACTTGTAGATGTGATTACTTTCAACCAAAAACAATAAATTATAAGTCGTATGTCTTACTTGTTTCCTAAAATAAATGTATTTGTTAATTTGTACGGCTTATTCTGGCAAATGAGTACGTTGCTTTTCAAGTGCCTTTGAGTGCCATCCCCAAATCAGTTCATTCCTTCAAAAAAAATTTTTGATCAATTTACTAAAAGCGTATACCGCCGACTCGATGCGGTTTTGCCTTAGTTTTCGGTAATTAAAGTTTTAATTCAAGGCTTAAATCGAAGTCGAGCCATTTTGATGAGCTTTGCTAAGAGAGCCCAAAAGTACGCCGTTCTTTTTTTTCTTCAGGTTTAAGGGAACATTTTGCGCGCAAAAATTTGATTTTTTGATCATGGTATTTTTAAGATCTAAATAGTTTAGATCCGGAAACTATTAAACAGGAAATTACAGCGCGGAGGTGAAATGCCCGGCAGAGGGATCAAGGGATTTATGGGAGGATTAAGTATGCCCAAAGGTATGCAGCATTTCTTGTACTTTTTTGTACTTTCTTGATCTTCCTTCAGATGAGAACTAAAATATGACTTATCTGGACTATGCAAATATAAATGTAGCATACATTTGTGATGATTTCAGAATATGTCAAATTAACAACAAACAAATTTAAAAAGGGGCTGTCCATATATTACGTAATCACCTAGGGGGGGGGGAGGGGTTCATTGAAATGATTATGTTTGATTACATGGGGAGGGGGGGTCTTGCACAATGATTACGTAATCATTTTATATACATTTTTTTATTTAAAGAATTTATTTAAAAACTTTTTTCCTTTAATTATATCTACAAACTTAGATAGGAAAGCAGAGAAAACATTTTTTTAGTGGCTGGGCGGCGAAAAAGAAAATGTTTAGTGGTTCAATCACACGAAGGACGCGAAGACCTGGAATGGCTTGACGAAGAGTATGTTGGAGATAATTTCAGCGTAGACGAACCGAATGTGTCATTTATAAACAATATATAAGATTGGGTTGCATCTCCGTTTGAATCCACAGATTAAAACAAAAAAAATTTTATTCTTGGGATTACGTAATCATTGGGGGGGGGGTTTGTTTATTGAATGATTACGTTTGATCACCAGGGGGGGGAGGGGGTCAAAAATCACCAAAAACGTGATTACGTACTATATGGACAGCCCCAAACCATATTTTTTAAATAATTTTTTTTTTAAATAATTTGATTATAAAAATCTTAAGTGCAAACAAGAAAAGCAATTAAAAATTTTTTTTTTTAAATCGATTGTTTGATAAACGTTGATGTGGGAGCCTCCGAAAGTGTCAGTTTTTAACGGTTCATAAATCTTAAACGATATAATATTTATAAAAAATTAAAAAGTAAAACCAATATACTGGGGCAATTCCACCACATAGGGGGGTAAAATCGCCACACCACTGGGGCAATTTCGTCACCTGAAAATGTAGGGAATTTAACGCCTGTAAATATGCTACACTGATCAAGCGTACCATTTTTGTTGACGTCCTATATTTGTTTTGCTGCTGCCGGTAGTCTGTTCGTTAGCCAGCTCGTCAAATAAAAAAATATGTATTTAAAATAGGTGCCAATTTACCCTAATCATAGGGTGGCGAAATTTCCCCAGACAGTACTTTTTTAGAAATAATTATTTTTCTCCCGAAATTAGGCGCGAAGTTAAAAATCACTAACGCAGAAATGCACATTATAGCACTGTGTATTATATAAAAAAAACCTGTATCTTATCCCTTTTCAATTGTGGCATAAAGAAAAAATTCCGTCGAGATCTAAATGTAGCTTTTGAAAGATTAAAACATATTTATTTAATTATCTTGGCCTTCTGTGCAAAAAAAATGCATTGGTGCATCCTTCTAACTGTCCAAGGAAAGAAACTACATAAATTTGGCAAAAAAATTAACTTTCTGGCCCAGTGTGCAATGTAAGAAGTCGCGTAATTTGTTCATCGCGCAATTTTTTCTAAAAATGTGGTGCGCAAACTAGCAAACTTATTCAATTTATTTGTGTCTCAGTAGTGCCAGAGCGAAGACGGGTGGAAAATAAAATCAGATAAATATATGCTTGTATAAATGGGAGGTTTTGGTACTTGACGATTTTTTTCGGTTGACCCGTTTGAGAGTGATACCGTTTTTGCTCCAAGTGTACCTTGTAGGGTATTGTGATGAACTTTTTGTAGGGTATGGTGACGATCTTTTTTTTATTCAAGAATTTGAATTTGTGATCGTTGATTTTATGTAAAACAAGAGAGAACGCTATAGTCGGGTGCCCCGACTATCAGATACCCGTTACTGAACTAAAGGGAGTGCGAAGGAGATGGAGATAAAAACTTTGATCCGCCGGAACTTTTTAACGAATGGTCCGATTTAAAAAATTTCTTTTACATTTCGATAGGTGTTTATCAATAAACACCATAAAACTGCATTTTTACTTTTCCGAAATATTGAAATTTTTAAAATCGTATATACGCGATTGTGGGCGTTAGAGGGGGCGTGGCACCCTTTTGATACAAACTTGCGCTGCGTAGGAACTCCTAGAATC
Source organism: Drosophila takahashii (assembly GCF_030179915.1). Lineage (NCBI taxonomy): Eukaryota > Metazoa > Arthropoda > Insecta > Diptera > Drosophilidae > Drosophila > Drosophila takahashii. Next base: position 31,466,254 of record NC_091678.1, on the reverse strand, counting down.
TATAGTTTCCGAGATCTCAGCGTTCATACGGACAGACAGACGGACAGACTGACGGATAGACGGACATGGCTATATCGACTCGGCTAGTGCAATTTTGTTGTGTATATTTATACCTATTGAAATGTAGAAGACATTTTTCAAATCGGACCATTCAATAAAAAGTTATACGCAATCAAAAAAATGGTATATATCCATCTCCCTCGCACTCCCTTTAGCCGTGACGGGTATTAGTCGATAGTCGGGACAACAACCCGACTATAGCGTTCTCTCTTGTTTTAGATCTGGTCGAACAAAAAAACGGAAGATTTTTTCGCTGCATTCGCTTTGCTAACCAAAATGATCAATTTAGGCAACCAGAACGGTAAAGTTAAGGTGGGATAGTGTGAGGTTAATGCGATGTTAGGTTGCGGTTAAGAAGGTATTGATAGATTAGGGTAAAAGTAATGAAGAGGAAGGGGAAGGAAAGAAAGGTAAGGTTCGTTTGGTTTTTGGCGGTGATAAGGTGGGTCAAGGTTGTCACCTTGACAACAAGTTTTATTAGGAAAAAGTGATGTAGTAAGTAAATATAGTAAGGAAACATTTTATTTCAGGTGAGACTAAAGTTTGGTTAGCTAAGGAGAGGAAAAGGCGCTTAAGGCGCTTAAAAAGTGTGCCAAGCGTGAGATTAAAATAGGAGATAGTTGGGTTGGTAATATGGGGGATAGTGCCGGGTTAAGGTAAGGTAATAAAAGGAAATATTAGTGCGTTCTAGATGTTTACTGTTTACTGTTTAGCTAAGGCTGCGCGGAAAAAAAAAACCAGCAATATATGCTTTAACAATTTTGTATTGTTCATTAAATGGACGGTTAAATAAATAAGTGTAATTTTTTTTAGATTAAAACATGACTTTTTACTTTTTGTCATTCAGAAATTGTCAAAAGACTTAAAAGTTTTAAGTTAAAACTTCACTTTTCATCACTCAAAATTGTTAAAGGACTAGTAAACGATGAGAAATCATGAATTCCATAAGGATCCAATAAGCGAGAGAGAAGCCCTACTTGCTGCGATGTGTTTTTATAGAAAAAACAAGAGAAAACGCTATAGTCGGGTTGGTGTCCCGACTATCTAATACCCGTCACTCAGCTAAAGGGAGTGCGAGGGAGATGGATATATAAAATTTTGATTGCGCGTAACTTTTTAATGAATGGTCCGATTTTAAAAATGTTTTGTACATAGGTATAAATATACACAACAAAATTGCATTTAAATTTCTCGGAAATCTTTGAAGGTGTGTGCGCCAGACACATTTTAAAAACGTTAGTGGGCGATTGTTGGCGTAAGAGAAGTCGTGGCGCTCTGAAATAAGCCCAAGAATATGTGTGGGATATCTCAACCTTCTAGCTTTTTTTGTTTCCGAGATCTCAGCGTTCATACAGACAGACAGACGGACATGGCTAGATCGACTGTGCTAGTGACCCTGATCAAGAATATATATACTTTATGGGGTCGGAAACGCTTCCTTCTAACTCTGTTACATACTTTTGCACGAATACAATATACCCTTTTACTCTACGAGTAGGTTAGGTTAGGTTAGCCTGGCACACTTAGACCTCTGTGGGTCCATTGTGGTACCGTATGATCTCTATTTTTGGGTCCCCTATCCGTTAAGGGTCAGCCTGTAGGTTGGTCGATCAGCAAGTCCCCCATCCGCAGGATTTAATAAAAGAGCTTAGACTCTTCAGATTAATCTGCGAAATTTCGGTCAGGTCATTTATGAAAGGATATCCTAAGTGTTTCAGTCTAAGCCTGCATAGGGCTGGGCATGAACAGAGTAGGTGTTCCACCGTTTCCTCTTCTTCCTCATCCCTGCAGCTTCTACAGAAATCATTTTTGGGGCTTTTAGCCTGCCGGCGTGTGCGCCAACGAGCCAGTGGCCTGTGAGTACTTGAATTAGCATGCCACACTCAATGCGGCTGAAATTCAGTAGTTCTGATGTTTTCTTATTGTTTATTGCAGGCCATGTCTGGTGAGAGATTCGGCACTGCGGTGTGTTTTGCCAATTGGTGTTGGCTAATTTGCAGAAATGGTTTTTAATAATTAGCTTACAGGTAGCCATAGGCATGCCAACATTCTCCTTTCCTGGAAGGAGAGGTATGGTGGTGCCTTGCCTGGCTAGCTCGTCTGCTATACAGTTGCCTACGATATCCCGGTGACCCGGAACCCATATAAGGCTGAAAGTAAACTGACTAGCCATCTCGTGAAGAGATTTGCGACAGTCTGCTATTGTCGGGAGTTTGTATTCGTCGAGTATATTGATTTAATAGCCGCTTGGCTATAACTATATATGTTTATGTGTCTGTTCTGGGTGTTTAAGCCCCTTAAACAGGCGAGTGCTTCCATTATAGCACACTTCCGCTTGGAAGACACTGCAGTGGTCAGGAAGTCTGAATGACTGCCTGATCTCTAATTGCTCGGAGTATATGCCTCCAGCTACGTGTCCGTCTAGTTTGGAGCCGTCTGTATAAAAACCGATTGCGTCTATTGAGCCCGGTCGACCTCGATGCTGAAGAATCTGATCATATAGTTTGGCTTTCCATTGCCCCGTATCCCTTAGCCGAATGGCTGCCGATTTCGCCTTTTCCATGCCTGCTAAGTCCAGGCTCTGGAGGTTCAAGATCGCATTCAGCGCTTCGTTTGGGGTAGTTCGAAGGGCTCCACTAATACACAATGCCGCCATGCGCTGTACTTTGTTAAGAGGAGTTAAGATACATTGTTTGCGTAAAGCGGTCCACCACAGAGCCACTCCATATAGTAGGATTGGCTTGACTACCGCTGTGTATATCCAATTGACGATTTTATGGACATACCCCATCTTAGCCCGATTGCTTTTTTACAAGAGTAAAGTGCAATGGTTGCTTTCTTGGTTCTCTCTTGGTTGTTTAAGCCCCATTTAAGACGCTTATCTAATACTAACCCCAAGTATCTTGCGTGCTCGCTAAAAGAGAGATTACAGTTGTTTAAAGTACGACTAGTTCCGTTTTTGAGGGATTTACCCCAAGTCCATTTTTTGTAGTCCATTCCGATAGTATTTTTAGTTTTGCGGTCATAAGATCGCATAGCGTTTGTGGATACTTACCATTAAAGATGATAGCGACATCGTCTGCGTATGCCACTATTTTGCAGCCTCCTCCTTTAAGAATCCGCAGTAGTTTATTTACCGCGATATTCCATAAGAGGGGTGATAGTACACCTCCTTACGGAGTGCCTCTGTTCACTAGTCTAGTCTGGGTCGAGGTCCCTAGTGTGGCCGTGACCAGTCTGCTTATCAGCAATGTGTGGATCAGCCCCACCAGCGGTGGCTCAACCCCTAGTTCAGTTAGGGATTCTGTTATTGCCGTGGGAAGCACGTTGTTGAAAGCTCCTTCTATGTCAAGGAAGGCGATCAAGGTGTATTCTTGTATACTGAGTGATTTCTCGATGTTGCTTACTACCAAGTGTAGCGCCGATTCGGTCGACTTACCTTTGGTGTATGCGTGTTGCGCCTCTGATATCTGTGTCGGGTCAATAATGGGTCTAATGTGTAGATCTATCAGTCTTTCTAGGATTTTTAGCAGGAATGATGTCAGACTTATCGGTCTAAAATCCTTCGCTGTAGTATGGGTGGCCTTCCCCGCCTTAGGGATGAACACGACTTTCGTTTCCCGCCACGCTGTAGGTAGTTCTCCTACTGCAAGAATGGTCTGGAAGATTTTTCTTTGCCAGTTTATAGCTAGCTGTCCTGCTTGGTGAATATGTGCTGGTGTTATATTGTCCGGTCCCGGCGATTTGTACGGTTTAAAACTATGAATGGACCAGTTTATATTACGGTCTGATAGTAGGATATTTAGGTTTATTCCTTCTCCAGTGTGTCTTCCTGGGGGATGTCCTGTTTGCAGGCTCCCTGGGAAGTGAGCGTCTAGGAGTAGGTTTAGGGATTCTTCACTAGAGTCCGACCATGATCCGTCAGCCTTTTGGAGAAAGCCCAACGATACGGCTGTCTTAGAAAGTATTTTTCTGAGCCTTGCGGCATCCGTTGTCTTTTCAATATCCGAGCAGAAGTTCTGCCACGCAGTTCTCTTCTCTTTTCTGATGGCCTTTTTGTATGTGGCTAGTTCCTTTTTGTAGCTTTGCCAGCTAATGTCCTCATTTGTAGCTTTCGCTCTGTTGAACAGGCTTCTGCATTTGGCTCTGAGGATTGATAATTGCTGGGTCCACCAAGGAGGTTTTTTCTTTCCCCTTGGTTTCCCTAGCGTTCATGCAGCTGTGAATGCCGCGTTGCATGCTTCTGTGAATTTGTTTACTATATTATCTAGCTCCTGAGTGCAAAGAGTGCTTTCTGGTGGCTCCCTGGGGAGGAAGCTCGATAGAATTTCTTTGTATTTTTTCCAGTTTGCCCACCTGGGGTTGGCAAAGCTGACCGGCGCAGGTGACACTAGAGACAAAGTTGTCTCTATAAACCTGTGATCTGAGAATGAGTGCTCGTCGGAGACAGCCCAGTTTGTGACTGTGCGTACGAGTGAATCTGATGGCAGGGTTAGTTCTATGATCGTTTGGCACGTTTTTGTTATAAAAGTAGGGGTATTGCCCCTATTACAAAGAAATAAGTTCGAATTTAGAATGAAATCAAATAAAGACTCACCTCTGTCGTTGTTGATAGGGCAGCCCCACTGGGTATGGTGGGCATTTGCATCGCATCCTATCACCAAACCTTTCTTAAGCTCTTCACATTCCTGTACCAGTCCTCTGACTAGCGCGTCTGGGGGTTCTACCTTTTCAAAAGCCATGTAGGCCGATAGCATCCGTTACTCTACGAGTAACGGGTATAAAAAAAAAGTTCGATAATTAAAAAACTAAAAACGGCTCCACCTTTTAAACAAAAAATTGTACATAATATAATTACTATCGTATTTAAAAATGTCGATCAAAAAATCATATGTATATCATAACAATTGCTGTCAATACCCTTCAGTTCCAGATGTCACTTTTCACTTGGTAATCACCAAGGGAAAACCCGAGGACATGTCATTTGTACCTCAGGTCGAACCGAGGACGCCACATAGAGAAAATTGTATGGGAGTTCCGCTTTTTCCCTCAGTACAACTCAAAGGAAATTTTTTTCGCAGTCCCCGGGGATATACCAAGGGCCTTATACGAAATTGTCGTTTGAGATGTCACCAACCGGTGACATGTCCCTTATGATTTCACGAGGGACATTCAGAATTTGTCCATTGGGTTGTCACTTAGAAAAATCCATCATCGTGTCACCTTGTGTCATAGGTGATTTCATGGATGACTTTTTTCAAATGTCATCAGCAATTTCATGTACAAAAAATTCTTTCCTTGCATTATATAAAATAAGAAACATACAAATTTATTTTTAATTTTTATTGGCTCTTTCATTTTATAAATTGTATATTGTGTTCAATTGATTAACTTACATTTTCGTACAATTAATTATAAATAATACCCCTTGTTTTTTTTGTTTTTGATATTTATGTAAGATTGCCGTCCTCATGAATTTGTCCGCGTATGGTGAATATTTGACCAAGGATCCTGAAAAAATTAAAGACAGACATATGTTTTAAAAATATGTTTTAGTTGTATATTTTTGTATTTACCTTTTTACATTTTTAGCGCTGGTCACGGGAAATGTATGTATGTATCTATGTACATATTGCAAGAATTTTTCCACCCAGAAACAATAGCAAACGGGACATAAACCTACCGGTTATTTTAATTAATATCAACTGCATATATGTAAATGACTTGAAATGCCACTTACCTAACTTTTAATACAATTGCTAAACACTTGTACAATTTTTTAAATCGCCAATTACAAATTGTCTATGCACAAATTTAAGCACGTTGTTCTCTTCGATTGACAGTCAAAAAATACAGCCAGTCATGATTTTGCTTTCCCGTTTTCTTTTGATTCATCGTCGCTTTTGCCGCGTGCCAATGCTTCTATGTATGTATACCCTTTCTATTGAGTAAAAGCGCAAATAATTTTTGTGAAGATACAAATTGTAATATTTTATTATTTAAAAAGAATTATGGACCAATTGGACTTTTGGAATATTATAAAATCAATTTAAACAATAAACTGAATTAGTTAAATGTATTTTTGAAGTAAACTCTATTTAAGTTTATAACACGAAATTAATTTTTTTATTTCGGAATACAAAAATGGTCCTAAAATGAAAGGGCATACACATGTCGCTGCGTCACACAAATTTTACCGGCCAAATTTTGGTTGCTAACTGAACATAACTGTAAAGCGAAAAAGAGAATGACGGACCGGCCGAAATTTGTCACTGCTAGCGTCGAGTGAAGGCAAATTATAAGACAAGGAAAGAGAGCGCAATATATAAATATCAGGCTCTCTTTCTTTCATGTCGACGCTGCGCCGACTGCTCTGCTGACGTCGACAGCGGCCGAGCGTTTGGCCTAAGGAATTGTCACCGACACGGGATGCCAGAACTGAAGGGTATATTGGCAATAGTGCAATTATACAGCCCGGCCGTCACACAGTGTAAGATTTTGCAAATCTAGAGGGACTTAAATCAGTAGGAGTCGTATTTTTTAAGATATCGTCTTGAAATTTGAAGTGAATATTCTAGGAACCCCAAAGATTTGTTAAACATAAAAAAGTGGGCGTGACACTTTTGGAGGGCGTAAAAATTTGAAAAAAACTGTTTTTTTTAAAGATAAAAACGCTACACTGTGGGGCGCCTAGAACAAAAAGCCTGCCAAAATGTTTTTTTTTTTTAAGATTTTCCAAAATGTTGCAATGCAACTTTAAAAACAATTGAATTCTCTATACAAATCAAAAGGAAAGAGTGATCTGTGATGAATGGTTCTCCCACTACAGATTTATAAAGTGGATTTTTCGAAACATAATTTTAGCCAATAAGAAGAAAAGGTATTTTTACATATCTTTGAAATTTTTCTGAAAGCGCCCAAGGGCCTAAGTTGTATATGTAACGACTGAAATTTTAAGAGCAACCAATTCTTAAAATAATAAAAAAACAATAAAAATTTTAGATACATAATTACTATTTTTTTTAAATTTTTTAAAAGGGGTCCAAAAAATTGGGATTTTTTGGATATTTTTGGACGTAAAGTAGTGTTACACCCTAGATCCCCGTTTAATTATTTTTTTTTTAAAAAGGTTAGATATTTAACTACATTTTCTGAAAAAATTAGCCTGCTCTTTTGTGCCTCTTCTGAGAAAACCGCAGTTTAAGTTAGCAAGAAATGTTCTTAATTTGAAATATCGTCAGCCCTGGCTATCCGCGCGCCCTAACATCATGAAGATATTTTACTTATGTGAAGGTATTGATGAAGATAATGATAAATTAATAAACAAATTTGGGTTTAAAATTTTAAATTATGTTATTTTACTAAAAATACAGATATGAAATAAATACCGGTTTCTACCAGTTTTTTTTTAAATATGCTATATTTCCTTGATTGATTCTATGACATCTATAAGATATCATTGGCCAATTAAAAAAAAAAGGTAAGCATAGAGCTAAAATGATAAATAATGCCTTAATCCCAATTTATATGAACCAATATTGAAATATAACCGAGACATTCCCCTTTGTAATAAGCGTTTATATGGCAGCTATATGTTATAGTTGACCGATTTGAATAATTTTTTTTTTCAAAAATCAATTAAATTAAAAAAAAATGTTGGGAAACTTAGAACCCTATAACTAATTTATTTATATTTTTTTTCTTAAAAAAAAATTTTTTTTTTCTTAAAAATTTTCTACAACAAAAAAATTTCACTAAAAAAATTCACCTTATGCTATTTTTTACATATTTAATTGCCTTTAAGAATGCCCCATCAAAAGATATTCGCTATAGGGCTCCGCTGATTTAAGGCAGACTTTTGCCCCACTGTGCGCCAATAAAAATATTAAATTTTTTTTTTTTTAATTTTTAAATATTTTTGTATTTTTTTTATAATTTTAGCCAACTTAAAAAATTTGGTTTTTAACTTTTGGAGACCACTTTTTTTTTTGTTTTTCGAAAATGTTGGATTTTGGTTATATGCTAATGTTGTTGTTAGCTGTAACTTCGATGTTAAAAGCTACACACAAAAAAAAAACTTGGTAAAATCAACTGAAATAATTGTCAAACAGGCCCAAACCAGCAAAATTGTCAATTCTACTAAGTAAATAGTCATTTCACAACAACAAAATACACACAATTAGCAAAGACACAAACCCAAAGCAAAAACAAAATACACGTAGCTATTTTAATAGCTACGTAACTATCTTTGTTGGTCAATTTTTTTTGTGTGTAAATAGTTGCAAATAAGGTCTTATATTAAAGATCATTTTAAGGGTTTCTTTTTAAATGGTTACAATTCATACTTCATAGAAAATTGTTTACTAGCTAGCCCGACTCCGAATTGGAGTCACAGCTGTCGTCAGTGTATCCATCTTTTGATAAAAGTTGGGACACATCTTCTGGAAGCTCTAAGTGTCTAGTTTTTAGTGCTTGCAAACCTGCTATAAATGGTTCAGTAACCTGTGCATGATATCAGTATTTCTGTGTACGAGATCATAACATTAATACAATTTTTGACAATTTTTTACTGTCTATCATAAGAGCAAGTGCTTGATCTGCTGAAAGGCGTTTTGAAATGTCATTAGAAAATTATGAAGCTTTCTTAATTATAGTCCTCGTGGACGCGGGAGCATTTTATAATTCATTAATTAATTAAGCTGAATCCCGTTATTCTTCCGCCCGCAAAGCCTGTTCTGCGGCTGATAGCAATTGATCCTCATCTATCGTTGACAACAATTCTTGGCTTTTCCTTTTAAGTGGCTAAAAAAAGGCTTTTTGTGCCCTCCACCTTGTACTTGAGGTGGAAGCAATGAGATCAATGCGATAGTCTTCGCCATTCAATGTGACGTAAAGCCAACTTGCATTATGAGCAAGATACCTGGCTTTATCTCTCCAAGATTTCTCAAATATGTTTTGAAACTCAAAAGACAGTTTACTTATGTGTAGTTTCAATTTGGAGTGATCAATGTCATTACCAAACACCATAACTGCGTGCTTTACAAGAGCGTCTCGCTGAGCGGGTTTTATTTTTTTCGACTAAACCTCGAAAAATGCAGGCTTATTTCACTTATTTCTAAATAGAAATTCTTTGGGCAAAATATGGGCAAGATTTTGTTTTCGATTCTGAATCAGAATGAATGCCTGCGAATTATATATGTTCTGGTTGGATGGAATACGATAGAATAATATAAGTTTTTGTCCCACCAAAAAACTGAAACATGAAAAAATACACTTACTTTTTGGCACTTTAAAAAAAAAAAAAATTTTTTTTTGGTTCAAAAAAATGTTTTTGTTTTTGAAAGTGGATTAAAAATTGTCTAAAGTTTCTGGGAAAAATAACTTTTGGTTGCTCCCACTGATCACGCGATGCAATTGATAAGACTAAACTTTGTAAACTATTGCTCGCTTCCCAGTGCAAACTTTCATGCATTTCTAAAGTCCAACTTTAAAAACCGATATCTTCAAAAAAAAATATTGTTTGTTTTGTTTTGAGCCTGTTTTTGTAATAGTTGAACATTTCTTAAAGTGCTGCTTAAAGCTTATCGACTTCTAAAATAGTTCAATTTTTGCTAAAAGTCCCCCTAGATTGGCAAAATCTTACACAATGCGACAGTCTGCCTAACAGTCATCAATCTGCCGACGCAGCGAATATAGCTGATACCACAATTGGGAAATAGAGCAATAACTTTGATTAGAGCTGCATACAGCACTTTGACCCACTGCGAGTTAGGAAGAATAGCTGCAATTTCATTTTCTCTTTCTACATATATGTTTGTTACCGTAAACACTTTTGTACCTATAAATACCGTTAAGTTTTTTCAATAAAACAGTATCAATCTAAGAATACCCCTGACAGTTACTCATTCACCGTCGCAATCAACAATCAATCAAATCAATCAAATTCAGATCCTCATTTTGCGCACCATTCCTAGACGTCCACCTAGTTACAAGTGCTGGGTGCGACACCCAAACCCCCGATACACATATCCTGTGACCAGGCGAAGTAACGCCACTCACACTAATAGTGTGTTTAGACTGGGCGAATCATTGACATGCGACGCAAAGTGGAATGTTCTGATTTTTTTTCCATAGGAACCCTGTGGATAGAAGAAGAGAAAATTTTCTCGAATGTTTAACGAAAGTTCGAAAATTTACTAGGAAATGTAAAGGAATACAAAAGTAACGCCCGACTATTATGTCATTATACCCTTGTAGAGGGTATTATAATTTCAGTCAGATGTTTGCAACGCAGTGAAGGGGACGTTTCCGACCACATAAAGTATATATATTCTTGATCAGCACCAATAGTCGAGTCTATCTAGCCATGTCCGTCTGTCCGTTTCTATGCGAACTAGTCTCTCAGTTTTAAAGCCATCGCGATGAAACTTTCCCGAAAGTCTTCTTTCTATTGCAGGTAGTACATATGTCGGAGCGAGCCGGATCGGACCACTATATCTTAAGGCTCCCATAGGAATATTCAAACAAATATAAGAAAATTCATTGTAACTTTGTAGGAAGTAGGCGTTTTGATTCTTGACTACTTATGTATAAACAAAATTAAATTAGAAACGCTGAATCTGGAATCCCTGGAACTGCACCGAGTGAGCATTACTTTATCTACAAGGGTATAACAATTGTCAAGAAAGAAGAGAAAGAAAACAGTCGCGTTTTTGCAGAGCTCCCGAAACACTAGCTCAAAAAGTCGAAAAAAATCTAAAAACATAAACAATTTTTATCGGAATATAAGCCGCCTGTGGTCTGAGATCATTTAGCGGTCAAATCGTTCGTCTAATCTCAACACTTTTGTATAAAAACACTTAAAACATAGTTATTTTGGTGCGAAAGTGTGAGGGAAGAAGAAAAGAAACTTCCACACACATAAACTGCAGTGCATAAAGACTGAACAACTACCGAAAACACACACAAATCAATAACTAATACAATTACACAAATCACTCAAACTCAAACATTTTATTAAAACAATGAGTGCATCTAAGCGACTAAGGAGTGAAAAATCGAATACCGACATCAAGGTAGCTCGCCCGTCGGACACACAATTGCTGCAACAAATTGAAGAAAAATTCTCAAGTCAACGGAAGGAAATTAACATGGAACTTTTGCGGAGTCACTAGGCTCAGAGTATCGAGAGAGCGAGGACCGCTTTCTTAACACTCTACAAGCCAAATTCGATGTAATGAACACCGAAATACAGAATCTTACGAAACGAGTGCGAGAGCTGGAAACCGAGGCAAAAGAGGTGAGTACACTGAAACAACAAGTGTGTGAACTGGATGCTCAACTGGCAGCGAAAAGCAATGCACAGGAGGTCGCGGATGTTGCATGCAACCTTCGCTGGCATGGTGCGCCGCAAGTCGAGGGGGAAAATCTCACCACTCTTTTCAATCGCCTTTGTTTTTTACTACACCTGACCCCTCCTCCGCGAGTTAGGTCTATTTTTCGAGTCCGCCCGCGCCAAAGAAACTCACTTGTTGATCCAATAATAAAATAAAAATCACGTGCGCTAAAAAGCTGCGCTGCTGCGGGCGATTGGAGTGCACCGACGAACAACCAAATCGCAGCTGAGCTTACAGTTGATCGGTTTTGACTCGCCGGCATTTATATATTTAAACGAGCAATTAACAAAAACAAATTATGAAATCTTTAAACATGCCATGCGACTTAAAAAACAAAAGCGGGTTGCGGCCGTCTTTACTCGCCGTGGAGACGTATTTATCAAGCCTATAGACGGAGGAGAGGCTTACTTTGCGCAAAGCTCTTATGAGCTTTCTGATCTGAGTAGAGATGCGGGCGAAATTAACTCAAGCAGAGATGCCGCCTTAGAGAATAATTCATTTCGTAATTAAAATATTTTTTATTTCTACTTTAGGATTTGAAATTAGTTTAATATCTTTAATTCTTGTAAGTCTTTTGTCTAGGATAAGTCGCATTGTTAATTTAGTAGTTAGTCAAACTTCTTGTCTGGTGTGTAGTCCTTGTTATTCTATTTTGATATTTAAAACTATTAGCAATGGAAGAAAACTTGAATAATCTATCAGCAAATAGTCATGCCCTTCTGCGCATCCTGGCAAAGTAGAAACCTGGTCTCAAGATTTGTCATATAAATGCCCAAAGCCTGCCAAAGAAAATTGAAGAGTTTAGGTATATGTTTGTAAATTCGGAAATTGATGTTATTTGTGTGTCTGAAACATGGTTTGTCCAGGGTCTGTGTGATGTGCTAATATCGTGTGATGGATATAATGTGTACCGTTCTGATCGTGTTAGTCATGGGGGAGGAGTTGCAATATATGTAAACAAAAAATTAAAAGCCAAAATTATTTGTCAACACACAATAAACAGTGCAATAGAATATATTTTTCTTGAATTACATAACCCGATAATACAGAAAAATCTATTAATTGGCTGCATTTATCGTCCGCATTGTAACACAAATTATGATGATCTTATCAATCTTCTGTCAGATATTACAGTAAACTTTACTGATGTAATCCTTGCGGGCGATCTTAATAGTGATATTCTGAGGGAATCTCATCTTACCAGCAACATGGAATCGCTAGGTCTGAAACCAGTGAATCTCTCATTTCCAACCCACTTCAGCAGAACACGTAACACATTATTAGATTTGTTTTTTGTGAGTGATGTTAATAATATAAGTTTGTATGATCAGCTAATCGTTCCGTCCTTTTTAAAACATGACCTTATATACCTGACCTATAATTTTGACCTTAACTTCACTGACCATACAATAGTTTACCGTAATTTTAAAAATATTAACTATATACTGCTGAGCGAAGCATTTGACCAGTGTATATGGGACAATATTTACAGTCTTCCAACAGTTGATCTTCAACTCAACCTTCTTCAACATAATATTAGCCACTTATACGATAGTTTTGTTCCAGTCAAAAGTAAAACAATTCGACCGTCCGAAAAGCCATGGTTTAGTAATAATATGAAATTGGCAATTAGAAAACGAAATGAAGCATACCAGAAGTGGAAAAGATGCAAGACACCGCAACACCACAGCACGTTTGTAACGGCACGAAAAACGGTTACCAAACTAATCGATTCTGCAAAATCAAACTTTTTTTAGGCAAAGATTTAAAAATGCAACCTCTTCGAGTCAAACATGGAAACAAATTAAAGCTCTAGGGATAGGTAAACAAAACATATCACAGGATCTAGATGTTGACATAGATGAACTCAACCTAAAATTAGCAGACTGCACAGTTCCTGAGGTCACAACCAACACGTACCTGAATTCAGTACCTGAAAACATCTGTGATACTAGGTTTAGATTTATGTGTGTTGACCAATGTGATGTCTTAGATAATATTCTTAAAGTTAAGTCTAACGCAGTTGGGCCTGACGATATTCATCCTAAATTTATAAAAATTCTACTTCCTAAACTTATCCCCTACCTTACGCACACATTTAACACGGCCCTTACCACGTCTACGTTCCCGGATTGCTGGAAAACCGCCAAAATTATCCCAATACCCAAAGCAATCAAAGAATACTGCCCTATATCTATTCTTCCATACCTCTCGAAGGTGTTTGAAAATATTGTCGCATCACAAATAAATAATTTTTTTTCAGCCTCCTTAATGATCATCAATCTGGATTTAGAAAAAATCGTAGCTGCACATCAGCCATCTTAAAAAAAAATAACAGAAGATATTCGTCAACAGACGGACAACTCTTATGTCACCTTCCTACTGTTGCTGGACTATAGCAAAGCGTTCGACACAGTGAATCATGAAATCCTGTGCTCAAAACTCAAAAACTTTTATTTCTTTTCTAATACTGCCGTCAAACTTATGTGTTCATATCTTAAAAACCGTCGCCAATATGTTGTATCGTCAAATATTTGTTCTTCGTTTGCGTATCTGAAGCGTGGTGTACCCCAGGGTTCGGTTCTCGGACCACTATTATTCACCCTCTATATAAATTATCTTCCGTCTGTGTTGTCGACATGTAGTGTCCATTTATATGCTGATGATGTCTAGATGTATGTTAGTCGTCCCTTAAATAGAATTAGTGAGTGTTTAGATATTTGTAGAATGGAGCTTGGTAAAGTAAATGAATGGGCAAATAACAACGGTCTCGCCATCAATCAATCAAAATCAAAGTGCTTGATCATTTTGAAAAAGAAGTTATGCAATAATACACTAAGCCCCCTGATGATAAATAACACACCAATTGAGTACGTGGAAACCGCCAATAATCTGGGTATCACATTCAATAGAACATTGAACTGGAATGACCACGTAAATAAAGCGATAGGCAAAACATATGGGCTAATAAGATCCTTGTCACTAGTTAAATGTTCCTTACCTGTTACTGTGCGTCTACTTATTGCGAAGTCTTGTCTAATACCAACACTCTTCTATGGTCTAGAGATCTATGCAAATTGTGATTTTGCAAGCCAACATAAACTGAAAGTAGCATACAATAGTATTGCGCGTTTTATATTTAATTTGTATAGATCCAACCATGTAACTCAATTTGCTTTCAAAATATTTAACCTTAGCTTGGCAGATTATATTAAAAAAAAAACTATAATCTTTTTACACAAAGTTATATACACCAGAGAGCCATCATACCTATTTGAAAAACTACAATTCTCCAGATCTACAAGAACAAAGAATATTATATGCATCCGACACAGGTTTCTGCTCTCAAATAGACAATTTTTTATTAATGCGATTAGAACGTGGAATGAACTTCCCAATTACATAAAAGAAACTAGGAGCGCACCTCTATTTAAGACAAAACTTCTTTCACACCTAAAAACACCTAGTTTGCTATAAGCTGTATTATCCTTTCTTAACATTGCGACTTTTCCCCAAAACTTCTTCCTTTGTCTTTTTTTTTAAATTCGACTTAACTATATTTGTCATTCTGAACTTTCAATAATTAATGTAAAATGTATGTCATTAGATTTAAGAACCAATATTGTTCGAATATACAGGGGTGGTCAAAAGTATTTTCACAAATGTAAATGTTAACTGTACTTATATTTTGAACTAATAATATAAATATAGAAAGAGCACTTCAATTCCGTTTAAATGACACAAAAATGTTCTTAACCCATTAAGACCCCTTTGAAAAGTGAGCAAATTTTGCGAAAGTCAAATTTTTGACTTTTTTCCTGGGGCTTAAAACAAAAATGTTTTGATGCAAAGTTGTTCCCCAATCAAAATTAATAAGACCTGCAAAAAAAAATGTTTCAAAATATTTTTCCTTGTATTTTTTATGATTTTTTGAATGGAGACCTCTCAGTAAAATTTTGTATGAAAAGGAAGAAAAAGCGGCAAAAATAGCTATTTTCAAAAAATCATAAAAAATACAAGGAAAAATATTTTGAAATTTTTTTTTTTGCAGTTATTATTAATTTTGATTGGGGAACAACTTTGCATCAAAACATTTTTGTTTTAAGCCCCAGGGAAAAAGTTGAAAATTTTATTTTCAAAAAAAATTGTCTAATTTGCTCACTTTTCAAAGGGTGCTTAATGGGTTAAGAACATTTTTGTGTCATTTAAACGGAATTGAAGTGCTCTTTCCATAGGTGCCAAAATGTTTATATTATAAGTTCAAAATATGAGTACAGTTAACATTCAAATTTGAGAAAATACTTTTGACTAGGGTTGTAAAATTGATTATCCGTTGTGTCTAGCGCAGTAATTTATTAGTTATGCAACTTGTAGCGTTAGGAAGCCAAAACAATAAATAAAAATAATAAAAATAAAGGGTATAAGGGTATAAGCTTCGGCTGGCCGAAGGTAGCTTCCTTTCTTGTTTTTCTTCAAATTCGTATTATTTAAGGCCGCATCTATAATATAAACGCCTTGCATCATTTTTGAATATTCGAAAATTATTCTAGTAGTCTAAATACACTATAAGGATAAAGTATTAACATTTGGTGACCCCGACGTGATCTCAACTACAGATCACAACAAAGAACACTCCATTGTCGAAGCGACAACTAAGGAAGTCTGAGCGAAGTCAACTCAGGAATTTGGAGATTGGTCAACAAGGCCGTCATCCATCAAAGATTTGGTAGTTCGTGATCCCAGCAGGAAAGGATTCGTGAATCAACAGGCGACACTTTGGAAACCAACACCATCCTCACAGCAAGTGCCACGGTGGGCACAGAGGGACACCTGAGATCGGAACCATTGATTCAGGATTAATAAAGGTCCGGTCAACAAGGCGACCACCTTTAGCCAACATTACCGTTCAGTTTCTTGACCAAATCTGGTTGCGAATCGGATCGTATCCAGCGTAAGCGAATTAAATACTCCCGCTGGGTCAAAAACATAGAGCAAGTTCAAAATGGTGAACGGCATGGATGTCGAGCAGCTTTCAGCAGAAACTAGTGACAAAAGAATAGCCGCACTATGCCGAAGACACGAAGAGGTTATTGAATCCCTAAACAGCGCGCTACAGAAGTTCGCGACTTTAAAGGATCAAGCCTCCAAAGACTTCATAAAATCATTGTGGGTACAAGTACCTACAAGAGGTCCATTTAAAAATTTATGAAGAATTTGACAACCCGATAGAAAAAGGCTACAACAAGGAAGCCTACGAAAAGTTACAAACGAAAGTGCAGAAGACACTCATGGCCGCGCCAAGCGCATCCGCCACGAACAGCACTGATGTACAACTACCAAGAATCACCATCCCAAAATTTTAAGGGGGAAAGTTATTAAAGTGGAGACAATTCTCCGATTTGTTTTCATGCATGGTTCATGAAACAAACATGCCCGCTATAATACTATACTATAATACTTTACGCAAGCGTTACACCAAGTCGGTCGTGTTTTTCATTCGCTCCTAAATTCTTTTCGATTTCACTAATAAAGTCTATTCGCTTATCAAAATATTTATAAAGAAGCAAGATAGTTCCATATTATCGTCGTTTTGATAACATTTCAAACATAGACTGTGATTTAAAAACGTATTTAAATACGAATTATTATCAACATGAACCAAAACAAAAACAAAGCTTTCAAACAAACAGGTTACCGCTTTAACTGATTATTTTCCAAAGTTGAATCGCGATTCCATGAATACAAAATTGCGGACGAATCTCCAAAAAGGAAAATCGCTAACAACAACAACCTTGAGGTGCCGGCAAATGGATTCCCATCGATGCTGTCCCCAACCGGACAAGACCTAGTTACTCCTACTGCACTAGCCATCCCCGACCTGTCTCAGCAACATCCACAACTATGGCTTTACAAATTCCGCCAAATTCCATGCCGAAAGATCCAGTCCATCTAGGCATATCCGAAGTCCATACTCAACCCTTCACTAGCTCTAATACTACTCCAAATCCGTCCAAGCCACATACCAACGTCCAGGATGCACGTCCCATACGAGGTACTCGTAGACCCCAGTCGAAACTAAGAAGGTTATCTTTGTCTCTCGGCTTTGTCCTTATACCACCGGACACCTATGTGATATGTTCCAGGTCTCTTCCGACAATTTCATAATTTCCAAGTTTAATTTTAATTATAAGCCAAAAGTTGCGTCTTTTAAAATTATGCTTCCGGAAACATTCTTACTTCGAGCATTAGGTCCTGGCTTATGGCCAGTTGACACGTAGGGAACTATCCTCTGATAAAATTTCTTCGGTTCCAAAAAACTAGATTTTATTTTGCACTATCACAAAGTTCGTGGCCTTCTCAGTAAGCTAACTAGTTTGCATGCAAACAGCGCTGCTTTTGACTCGAGCATTATTGCCAATCAGAATGAGATAATCCCAGACCTTAAATTTGTATCTGACTTTTGCGATACCACTAGATACCACTGCGATATACTCCGCTGCACTATGGTAAAATATGTAACTTTAACATATGGAGCAACACTGTTCTGCTGACGAGCTGTTAAAGTCAGCCAATTATGTACCACCTATTTTGTATGAAATTGGCGAGAAAAATTGTGCGACTTTGATCGTTTGTTGTGGCAAAAGTTTACGAAAAAGTTAAATGAATAAATATGGAAAACGAATGTCCAGGTTTGTAAAACTAAAAGTTACCAATGTTTGTGTCGCTGTTTTGTGTTTTTTTCCAATTAAACCGTGTTTTGTTTATGTGTAATTTTAATTTCGTGGATCAGTACTTTTGCATGGCAAAGTGTTGCAAAAAGTTGTAAACGAGAATCTATTAACCAAAGTGTGCAGATTAATAAAAAACTAACCCTTTTTGTCCGAATCCACACGTTTTCGAAAAAATCAATATTTTCTAGTAGGGGAGAGTGGGGTAATTTCGTCAACATTTTTTCAAAGCTTTTTTTTGTCCATCTTGAGACACGTTATCATATTTCAATTTTTATTGTTGGGTGCGCCAAGCACCAAGCTTTAAAATATGACACTCCCCTATTTTTTTAATTACCTTGGTGATTTATAAAAAATTAAAAAGTAAAACCAATATACTGGGGCAATCTCGCCACATAGGGGGGTGAAATCGCCACACAACTGGGGCAATTTCGTCACCTGAAAAATGTAGGGAACTTTACGCCTTTAAGTATGCTACACTAATCAAGCGTACCATTTTTGTTGACGTCCTATATTTGTTGCTGCTGCCGGTAGTCTGTTCGTTAGCCAGCTCGTCAAATATAAAAATATGTATTTAAAATAGGTGCGAATTTACCCTTAGCGTAGGGTGGCGAAATTTCCCCAGATAGTACTTTTTTAGAAATAATTATTTTTCTTCCGAAATTAGGCGCGAAGTTAAAAATCACTGACGCCGAAATGCACATTATAGCACTGTGTATTATATAAAAAATCGTGTATCTTATTCCTTTTGAATTGTGGCATACATAAAAAATTTCGTCGAGAACTAAATGTAGCTTTTGAACTGTTAAAACACATTTAATATTATAGCTTAATTATCTTGGCCTTCTGTGAAAAACAAATGCATTGGTTGTGTCTGGCCGTCTTGAAGGACTAAAACAAAAAAATTATATATTTTTAGGACTTATGGATTCCGAGATAATGCAGGTGACGAAATTGCCCCTGTGACGAAATTACCCCACTCTCCCCTACAATATGTGTTCAGTCGTGCTGAGCTAATTGTCACTTGTAGCAACAACAACAAAATTTTCTAAAATGTATATTTACATTCAGAATGAAGCACTAATAATGGAGATGAATACTAAAATGTGATCTTTTTTTTCATTAAATATAAAGAAAATAAGAAATAAAATTCTTGAATGGATCTTTTTTGCATGTCGGCCAGATCGGTTATATGGCAGCTATATGAAATAGTGCCCCAAATCATTTGAAACTTGGTAGGTCATCATGGGAGCTTAATAAATTTATTCAAACCAAATATTAATTCAATATGTTTAAAATTAGAATTGATGCCAAAAAAAAAAGGAAAAACAAGAAGGAAAGCTACCTTCGGCCAGCCGAAGCTTATATACCCTTGTATATTAAAGAATGCTTACTCGGTGCAGTTCCAGGGATTCCAGATTCAGAGTTTTTATACACGTTACTCGTAGAGTAAAAGGGTATATTAGATTCGTGCAAAAGTATGTAACAGCTAGAAGGGAGCGTTTCCGACCCCATAAAGTATATATATTCTTGATCAGGGGCACTAGCCGAGTCGATCTAGCCATGTCCGTCTATACGTCTGTCCGTCTGTATGAACGCTGAGATCTCAGAAACTACAAAAGCTAGAAGGTTGAGATTTCCCACACATATTCTTTGGCTTCCTACGCAGCGCAAGTTTATTTTAGCCGAGCGCCACGCCCCCTCTAACGACCACAATCGCCCACTAACGATTTTAAAATGGGTCCTGCGCCCACATCTTTAAAGATTTCCGAGAAGTATAAATGCAATTTTGTTGTGTATAGTTATACCTATCGAAATGTAGAAGACATTTTTCAAATGAGACCATTCATTAAAAAGTTATACGCAATCAAAATTTATATATGTATCTCCCTCGCACTATCCAGTACAGCGTTCGCACTCCCTTTAGCTGAGTGACGGGTATTAGATAGTCGGGACATTAACCCGACTATAGCGTTCTCTCTTGTTATTTATTTAAATTTTCTTTTTAAGTAGTCAAGAATCAAAACGCCTACTTCCTACAAAGTTACAATGCATTTTCTTATATTTGTTTGAATATTCCTATGGGAGCCTTAAGATACAGTGGTCCGATCCGGCTCGCTCCGACATATGTACTACCTGCAATAGAAAGAAGACTTTCGGGAAAGTTTCATAGCGATAGCTTTAAAACTGAGAGACTAGTTCGCATAGAAACGGGCAGACGGACAGACGGACATGGCTAGATGGACTCGGCTATTGCTGCTGATCAAGAATATATATACTTTATGTGGTCGGAAACGTCTCCTTTACTGCGTTGCAAACATTATAATTATAATACCCTCTACAAGGGTATAAAAAACCATAGTGCGCTGTCCAGTCCTGAGGACCCCTAAGTTCCCGAATACTTTTGAAAAAGCGATTCGGACTCGATGCTTCCGGAAAGTCGACTACACGCTACTATCGGCTTCCTTGACCAAGTGGACTGGTCTATACTCCAAAATCTTTCGCTTGAAAATTCAGTAGCAACCTTTTACAATATTATGTATTCCTCCTTTGATAAACTTGTTCCTTCCATAATTCAAAAACCACCGTGGTCATCGAAACACTTGGCTCACCTAAAAAATTTAAATACGAAACTGTATAAGAAAACAGGGCTCCAATCTGATTTTTGCAAATACAGGGTAGCTAAATCCAATTATTTACTGCATAATTCCTAATGTTATAATAGCTACCGGTTACGCTGCAAATATGAATTCCGCAGTAATCCCAACAGAGAACGGCACCGGTGCCTGATCTTGACACTACTAGTGTACTCGCCTAAAAAATGGTGCCGGTGCTACTAACACCGCCTACTATGCAGTTGCGGTGTTTAAACACCGCATCGATTGTGAGTGTTACACAGACAACACACAAAAGTATGCGGTGGAAAAGTACACACTCAAAAATGTACAGTGTTGCTTCAATGCCCAGAATTTTCGAACACTATTTTTTGATGCCTGGCTAATATAGCCAATGCGAATGTCAAATATGCTGAATATTGATTGTTGTGTCACTGAGAAAAACAAATTCAATCTTGAAGTTTGGTTTTGGGTGATCAAGACTTAAAGGTTAAAATATATAATCCCCCCTAGGACCGCGATTTCTTCGTCTTATCATAATAAAAATACACATGTTGGGGTCTAGAAGAGGGGCCTTTGCCCCGAAATTCGCGAAAGAATTACCCTCGATGGACCGCGTTTCAGGGTGTTCGAGGGACCCTCACCTCGACTATTACCCATATCGGTTATCCATGGTCATAAGAGTTCTTAAGAAATCGTTATCCATCGAGGATAACTTTTTCGCCAATTTCGGGGGCGAGTCCCTAAACTAAAGCAAGAAAGTCAAATCACACCTCATTACAAAATTTCTTGTCACCAAAAATGTAATAGTTGTTTTTGCCTATACAATACAAGCGGCGGTAGCACACATTAATAAAAGTCTACTACATCAATACATGAAGCTCATTTTTGACATCGCATACAAATAACTCACAACAGAAATGAGTAAAAAAACACCGCATCATTTTTGATGCGGTGCTTTGACACACAAGTTTAGAAAATACATTGTGTTTGTGCGGTGTACTTGTAGTTGCGGTGCACTAATGCCGTTCTCTGAATCCCAAGCTATTTTACCCTTTTGTTAACTCAAAGCGTAAATCCAAAATGTTTCAACCTTCTCTTCATTTGTACAACATATCAGCGTCAAATGATCAGTAAATCAGTAATCTGTTCGCGGACTTTTTATATTCCACATATTCGCCTTATTCAAATCACCCAAATTCCGATTTCAGCTATTCTTATCAGCTAGCACACACGGACTCCATATATTGTCCTGTAATTGATGAACGTGATGTCAGTCGCAGCCTATCCTCGATAAAGCTGTCTTATTCTCCAGGTCCCAATATGGTGCCCAGCTCTGTTCTAAAATATTGCGGAGATCCACTTTCTGTTTCATTAACCATGAATTTCCAAAAATCTATCCATCTCTGCACCATTCCGGCTGTTTGGAAGGAGTCCTTTATTATTCCACTTCATGAGAAGGACGGCAAGTCTAACATTATGAACTATCGTGGAATAGCCAAACTAAGTGCTATTCCTAAGCTATTTGAAAAACTCATATGCGATCAATTGCAGCATCAGTGTCGCTCCTCATTATTCTCGAATCAACATGGCTTCACAAAATGTCGTTCAACTACAACTAACCAGCTGGAATTTCCTATCCTCTAATCAAACTGATGTCGTTTTCACTGATTTTAGCAAAGCGTTTGATTCAGTGTGCCATGAGCTTCTTATCCACAAGCTGCGCCTTCTTGGTTTCCCACCAACTTTTCTGATGTGGATTCTTTCATACCTTACAGGCAGTTCCCAAAAAGAACAATTTAATAATGTACTTTCAAAAATTGTATCTGAAAGCTCCGGAGTATTTCAAGGTAGCCATCTTGGTCCTTTGCTATTTGGTCTATTAATTAATGATCTTCCTCAAATTATCATGGCCTCCAAAGTTCTTATGTATGCGGACGATATATATGTATGATGTATATCACAAAGCTCCTGAATGTTTCCTTAGTTCGTCCAACGCTGGAATACTGCTCATGCGTATGGTCTCCACAGTATGAGCACTATCAAGACATGATTGAGTCTGTTCAGAAGCAGTTTCTCCTATTTGCCTTACTTGGCTTGAACTGGGACTCTAGAAGCCGACTACCTTCCTACAGAGACAGGCTGCGTCTTTTGAATCTGCCAACTTTTAAGCACCGTCGAATACGTACTGGCGTGATCTTCCTTCACAAGCTTCTTACTGGCGGTGTGGACTCACTTCACCTGATAACGTCCATTAATCGGAATGTTCCTTCTAGAGCAACTCGTCGATTTTGGCCATTAGCACTGGAAATTGCCAGGTCAAACTACTCTCATTTTGACCCATTCCGAGTTTTATGCGACAACTTTAATGAATTGTACCACTTATTATCCTATGAGTGTTCCTACGATGTGAATTCAACCAGAGTCACTGCGTTTCTGTCATCCGCAAACATTCAATCATATTGAAAATTTCCCGTATATTTATACCTGTTACTCGTAGAGTAAAAGGGTATATTGTATCCGTGCAAAAGTATGTAACAACTAGAAGGAAGCGTTTCCGACCCCATAAAGTATATATATTCTCAAAAAAAACAGCGTGCTTTATTTAAATTTTTTATTCTTGATTATAATTTATTCCGAGATCAAATATTTCAATCCCGTTTCGGATGAAAATGGGCTTAATTTAATATTTTGTGTATGAACGCTGAGAAAAAGCTAGAAAGCTAGAAGGTTGAGATTTTCCACATATATTCTGGGGCCTCCTACGCAGCGCGAGTTTATTTCAGGCGAGCGCCACGCCCCCTCTAACGCCCACAATCGCCCACTAATCCTGCGCCCACATCTTTAAAGATTTCCGAAAAGTATAAATGCAATATTATTGTGCATATTTATACCTATCGAAATGTAGAAAACATTTTTCAAATCGGATCATTCATTAAAAAGTTACACGCAATCAAAATTGTTTATATATATATGTCCCTCCCCCTCCCTTTAGCAAGAAGAACATTCGTTCTTAAAAACCGGGTAAGCACAAATGGTCTCATTTCGAGTTGAATGTTCTCAACATCAGAACGAAATGGTGTTAGCTAATAATCCGACATTGAGTTCATTTCGTTTTTTTTTCAAGTTGATTTTGTCCTTAATTCAAGAACATTTTTAAATCAAATGGATACAAAAATAAGTTCATTTGTTATATTTTCAGAACATTTGGCTCTCAATTCTATAGCATTTTGAATTTAATTTTAGCTAAAGATAAGAGTCATTTAGGATCAAAAGTAATTTATATGTAATATTAAGGTAGTTGTCCAATTACCTTTTCCAAAAAGTAACTTCATGCTACACCTTATAAAGGTGCGGAAGTTTATTAAAGGCTTAAGCCAGAAAAAAGTCTTTAAGTCTCAATATCTGAATTGGCCTTGGTTCATGAAGGGCTAGACCCAGTTGGGAATTATAAATAAGACGAAAAGGGCAAATCTAATGGTAAGGTCGTATTGGAGCAAAGGAAAATGGCCTAATGCGTGCTAGGTGTCAAACGAAAACATCCTAACGCTTTCTAGGAAATCCATAAAAATTAGAGAATAGAGTTTTGAATCACTTTAAGTTGAAATGCAACTTAATTTTTGTTCATTCTTTAGTCCTTTTCGTTCTCAAACTGAGAACATTTTGAGGGATTGTGGTTTTTGAGAACAAAATCGATTTGATTGAAGAACCCTGTGCTAAAATAATAACATTTCGTTCTTATTTCAAGAACATTTTAAGCTCAACTAGATTTTAAGAACCAATTTAACTTAATTCAAGCACATTTAGAACATTTTGAACTTAAAAAAGCCATTTATATTTTTAAGAACATTTTCAACTCAGATGAGAAGGTCAGAATTCTCTCTGTGTGAATTCTGTAAAAGAGGAAGTCATCCTTTATTCAGATGCGATGAGTTCCGATCTAACACTGTATCCGAAAGATTAAATTGGGTACAGAACCAGGAAATGTCTGTAAATTGTTTTAAGACACCACAAGTCAAAAGACTGTCAAAGTCGGACATGTTTTAAATGCGATAAGAAACACAATACGATGTTGCATTTAGAATCAAATTTGGGAGATCCGGCAGATACGCCAGACCTGGTTGTAGGCGCAGCAATTACTGACCAATTACTGGCAGCAGAGACCAAGTCCGGAAGAAAGGTGAAACTCAGAGCACTACTCGATTCAGGATCTCAGATGAACTTGATTTCTGAACAAACGGCATCAAGGCTTTCGTTAAAAAGAAACAAGACTTCAGTCCGCTTTGAAAGTTTAGGGGGCGTTAGAAAAATGTGCCGTTCCCAAGTCGAAATACGAGTAAAGTCCCCATGCAATGACTTCACGGAAAAAATACGCCAGGAAAAATTGGTTTGCTTATCGGCGCAAAGCAAGATTATTTCTTGTTACTGTCAAATCAGCAGCAAACAATGGCGGGAGGACCCATCCTTCAGAATACCATGTTCGGATGGACTGTTGCAGGAACCGAAGAAAGATGTCAACTGCAAATGAATCAGGAAAAAAACACTTCTCGAAAAATCTCTCGCTAGTGCAAGGCGACAGGAAACTGCTAATAACACATGTAAAGGCGACACGCATACAAAAAATATTGTATTGTATTGTATTTATTAAGCAATGGACTGCTTGTAAAACATTTATAATATACATTTCGTATTAAAGAACTAGTGCGCCAAACCACATAAGGGGAATTTTTTAACGATATGCACTTTAAATTACATATTTGATGACAATAACGATAGTACTATGTTATAATTAGACGTGACTGAGATCATTATATTTATCACAAAGAACCCGGAAAGGGTCATTAAGGGCAAAATTTGACCTGCACAATGGCAGAGACAGGGGGTGATACCGACGAATTGTGCTGCATGGTACATTCCAGTTTAGGGAACTAAGGAGAAAGGAGGGGTCGACATCACCATTTATTAATTTATGTATAAACATAACACCGTGAAAAATCCTACGGTTGATCAGGGTGAGCAAGTCTAGTAAACGCAATCTGGCATTATTAAATGGCAACCGACGGCCGGCGTCCCAGTTAAAACCTCTTAGGGCCGATTTCTCGAGTGCCGGCTAACATTTCTCGGACAGATAAAGTCCCTGCTAAGGCATTTTGGCTTTCTCGAGCATCAATGTGAGAGCTAACTTTGACAGGGACTCGGAGTCCCTGTTAAGCGTTTTCGGCTCGATAGAATGACAGCTGATTTTTCGAAGCCAACTATGAAGAAGAATCGAAATCACAGCTGACTTTTCCTTTGAATTATACCCAAACAGCTGATGAAATAATCGAAGCACGCCATTTTTTGCGCTTTACAGCACAATTCTGTGCGTTAACAGCACTCTGTAATTGTTTCTCGTTCAGATAAATTAAAGCAGTCGAGAAAGCCGATTTGCTTTTACGAACAGTTTATCTGGTCTTTAAGTTTTTCGTACAGATAGCTATTGTTACGTAGGCGTATTAGGGCCCTGTCCTGAGGACATGGGCCGAGGGAGATGAGTCCGATGTTCAGGCACCATTTTGCCGGCTGAGCTCGACGGATGGGGTGGGTTCTTGGTAAGCATCTCACCTCTCCCGCATAACCAGAAAGAATTATTAAAAGTGCCTGGGAAAAATAATATAGATCGTCTGTTTCGTCTGTCATCTGTCTTAGCTGCCCGTAAGTTTCCCGAATAGCTAACTCGAGCACTTAATCGAAATACGATCGGCAGCTTGTGGCTGTTACCCTCCCCTTTCACAAATCGTGTGCCGTTGGACCAGTGCTAGCCTTGCAATCTGATCCCCTAATGTTAATGTCGTCTGTCAAGAAGTCGTCGTCATTATTCTAGACCTACTTCACTTGTGGAATCAGCACCCCCTTTTAAACGTGAACCTAGCAACTCATGTTGAGACTTTTCCTCACACGATAAATTTTAATAAATATATATTGAAATAAATCATAACGTATAGGCTAAGAATCTTTGTTTATGACACTGGCATTATCAATTAATGACAAGGTATTTTTTTACGGAAGGTATCGAATTGATCGCTTGTAAAAGCGCGCACGTCAGCAAAAAGATTTGCAGACTATTCACGACAAAAAGGTCGCTCTGTGGGCTGCTTATATTTGAACATGCAAATATAAGAGCGGATACCTCCCGCTGAAAAAGAAAATTTTATTTAATAAAAAAAAACTGAATACAGAGTTTACACTATTATCGAAATATTACCTATACATATGATTAACATGGATATTAAAAGTAGTTAAAATTAATTAAGAGGTAATAAAGTAAATTAACAAAATAGTGCTCAATAATAAAAAGGTATGCTAATAATTAGAACTCATTAAATGTAGTTAGCTTACTCAGTTAGAACTAAATTTTAACATGCACATGCACAAATTAACATGCACTTATTATATAAATGCTTAATATTATTATAAATATAGGTTAATTAGAGGTACTTAATATTTTAAGAATAATTTTAAAAGTATAAGTATTTAAGAGTACTTAATAGTAAAATTTAAAAATAATATTATTTTTCGTAGTACGGTTCTACACTACTTACAAAATAATATTCTTGGTGTGCTCCCCAGCAATTGATGGCAAATTCTGTTAGTGTTGGACCCCTAGATCACAAAAATAGCACTTATTTTTTTTTCGATGGGACAGTTTTTTTTTAAAGATTTTTTAAAGTTCGAAATGTTAAATTTCGGACTTTTTTCGAATTTCTTCTTATATCTCGGCAGATATCCACTCGGTTGGGCCAGTTTTAGTTTTATTTTAAAGTCAATAGATCAAAGCTTAACTTTGCCATACAGATCAATATGATTGGATGAGTAATGGCAGCGCAGAAGCTCGACAAAAATGAAAAATGCGTTTTTTGGTCGTCTGTAAGTCGGCTGTATATATCGTAAAAACTCGAAATAAATCCGTTGAAAAATCATAATGGGTACAAACTTAAAGTTTACATCCTACCGAATAAAACAAGCCGGATATGGCCCAAATCCATGGAAAACTGGATTTATGGTGGATTTTTAAAGTTCGGATTTTTCCACTTTTTTCGGTTGACAGAGTCCAAATTTAAGATTTATCATAGGCGGCGACATGTAAACAAAAATGAGTGGTGACGGCAGCCGGGTCAAAAAATAGCTAAATTTAAAAGCTAGAAAATTATAAAATAAATTTAATTTCTGAAAATTCCTTTAAAAATATAAAATTGCTTGCGTTATGACTGTGAGTATTTTTAACTAAGTACTATCCATTTGGATAGTTCATTCTTATGAAAAAAGTAACCTTAATTAAAAAATTAAATTCACTTTAATAATTTTCTAGCTTTTAAATATCTGATTTAGCTATTTAGTGACCCGGCTGCCAGCACCAATTATTTTTGTTTACATGTCGCCGCCTATGATAAATCTTAAATTTGGACTCTGTCAACCGAAAAAAGTGGAAAAATCCGAACTTTAAAAATCCACCATAAATCCAGTTTTCCATGGATTTGGGCCATATCCGGCTTGTTTTATTTGGTAGGATGCAAACTTTATGTTTGTACTCGGTATGATTTTTCAACGGATTTATTTCGAGTTTTTACGATATGTACAGCCGACTTACAGTCGACAAAAAACTCATTTTTCATCTTTGTCAAGCTTCTGCGCTGCCATTACTCATCCAATCGTATTGATCTGTATGGCAAAGTTAAGCTCTGATCTATTGACTTTAAAATAAAACTAAAACTGGCCCAACCGAGTGGATATCTGCCGAGATATAAGAAGAAATTCGAAAAAAGTCCGAAATTTAACATTTCAAACTTTAAAAAATCTTTAAAAAAAAACTGTGCCATCGAAAAAAAATTTAGTGCTATTTTCGTGATCTAGGGATCCAAATCTAACAGAATTTGCCATAAATTGCTGGGGAGCATTTCGGCTGTAAACTAGTGTAATCTATGAAAGTAAAGATTTGATTCCCAGAACCTATTATTTACGAGTAATTACCCTGCAGGAAAAATGCGAACTAGTCTGAAAAACAACTAGTTAAATAACTAATATAAAGCAACCGGAATTTGTCTGAATACATTTGGACTACACAGGGTCTAGAAAATTTGTGCTAGTCGAAAAAATGATTAATACAAAACTAGTAAAAAACAAGAGAGAACGCTATAGTCGGGTTGGTGTCCCGACTATCTAATACCCGTCACTCAGCTAAAGGGAGTGCGAACGCTGTGTCGGGTTGGTGTCCCGACTAATAATCGTAACTCAGCTAAAGGGAGTGCGAGGGAGATAGATATATGTTGACAATTTAGAAAGCGTATAACTTTTTAATGAATGGTCCGATTTGAAAAATGTCTTCTACATTTCGATAGATATAAATATACACAACAAAATTGCATTTATACTTCTCGGAAATCTTTAAAGATGTGGGCGCAGGACCCATTTTAAAATCGTTAGTGGGCGATTGTGGGCGTTAGAGGGGGCGTGGCGCTCGGCTAAAATAAACTTGCGCTGCGTAGGAAGCCAAAGAATATGTGTGGGAAATCTCAACCTTCTAGCTTTTGTAGTTTCTGAGATCTCAGCGTTCATACAGACGGACAGACGGACAGACGGACAGACGGACAGACGGACATGGCTAGATCGACTCGGCTAGTGACCCTGATCAAGAATATATATACTTTATGGGGTCGGAAACGCTTCCTTCTAGCTGTTACATACTTTTGCACGAATCTAGTATACCCTTTTACTCTACGAGTAACGGGTATAATAAACTTGTCTCGGACTAGTACCTTTCTGACAAAAAAAACCTTAAAAATATTTAACTGGTAGAAAAAATACATGTTAGGGTCTAGTTGAAAGGCAACTGGAATTTAACTAGTTGCAAATGAAACACATATGATCCAAAAATATAGCCTAGAGGGTAAATGTCTTGGGAAATTTAACAATAAACAAATCAAACACTCGAGGTCCTCGGTTCAATCCCCAGTCTCTGTACATTTTTTTTGTTTTTTATTTGCTAGGTGATGCTTTAGTTTTATTTTAAACTTTGTTTAATCTGTCCGACGCAATATATATGTCAAAAATCACTGTTTA
Source organism: Drosophila takahashii (assembly GCF_030179915.1). Lineage (NCBI taxonomy): Eukaryota > Metazoa > Arthropoda > Insecta > Diptera > Drosophilidae > Drosophila > Drosophila takahashii. The sequence goes on along the minus strand of NC_091678.1, from coordinate 31,436,359 downwards.
TGAATTATGTCACACTAAAATTCATAAACCTTGTTAGGGCATTACAAAATGTGATGCGTGTATGGCTCAATCAGTTAGTGTGTCTACAAATCCAAAGGTCCCGGGTTCAAGTCCTAGAGAGGGCGACTTGCCTCAAAAAAAGTAAGTTTGTTTTAATTCCATTTAATTATCATTTATTGTATTTCATTACATAATAATTATCAGAAATTCTCTAAGGACCGCGCCTATTGATTGGATACTAAATTAGGAGAGCGTCAAGTTAGGCATCGTCAAGTACTAGTGAAATTCAATCACTTGATGGTTTAGAGATTATTTTTAATTTTTTCGTTAAAATATTTTTTTGAGTGTAGTTTAACATCTGTAACTATAAATTGGTTAACAGTCACTAGTGCAAAACTAGTAGCAAATGGACTAGTTGTTTCCGACGACAAGCATATGAAAAATGGACCACTTCGTTACAAGGAAATGGACATAACTTGAACTAGTTAACCTTCTTGACCCAACTAGTATTTTACTGGTCCAAAACTGATTCCGTTTCCTGCAGGGTACAAACTTCATAATTCTCCCGAGAAATTGATTTTCTTCAATGACAGAATATACCTTGGTAAACGGAAGGGTAGATATAACAATCGCTTTCTGAGTGTTAGTGCAATGGCTAATCGGAGAAAAATCTAGGTTGTATAGATCCATATATTTTTGTTCGAATTCATTAAAACATATTCGGATCGACTATTAAAATCTGAATCCTTCTCATAAGTTTTAGCAATAACTTTCGTAGTTAACATTATGTATTCTTTATATGCACAAATATATATATAAATAAGAAATAATATATAGAGAGTGGAACTTGGGTTCCGTAAAACTCACCCTCTAATATCTCCAGCGAAGAGAGCTCTCCTTACTGTTGTATAGGCTGTAACCTTGAATAATTGTTAAACATATATTTGTGCAAGTCTACACTCTTATGGGGTATTAATATGTGGTTATACTTCACTTATTACACTAAGTTATACATAGATTAAGTTTGCACAACAATAATAATATATAATTTCGCCGATCAAGCGTTTTTCGTGGCACACGACTGTCGCGGGTAGACGGGTCTTCACTCCACTCCGATTACGTTGTGTCAATGGGTTTATACTTTGGCGCCGTCGGTGGTTTACTGTTTCATGCACTTATCTTCTCGGCACACTTATACTGCAAACGGATGATTGTGTTGTACTTTTCGCAATGCTTGGATGTTCATCGCGATTCGGATTAAATGGAGCACGGCAATAAAATCGAGAATATAGAACACTTCCGCGATTTGTTGATTGTGGTCTATTATTTGTATTTGGCAATTAGGATCTATGTCCTTGGAGTTCGTTCCTCCCATGGTTTTGTTGATGTTATGGTATAGTTGTCTATTATATTTTTTTTTTTTTTTTTTTTTGATTTCGCCTTATTGCTGCGAAATGGTATTTAAGCCCAGAGCGCTTTCAATATCACTATTGTTCACTGTGTATTTCTTCCTCAAATTGCGCTTGTGCATTACATATGCATTCATAGCCACATTAAGGAGCAAAAGGACAGCAATAATGATCAGGACGTTGTATAGTTTATCAATCTGTTCTGAGTGATCGACTACTTGAACATTGTTGACAACATTAGCTGAGTCGTTGTCGGCCTTGGAGGTCTTTCCTCCCATATTGCATATGTTTTGGCCAGGACCAACTATATATTGCTTTGTTCCTGGATCCTTTAGTCCTTTTTTGGCAGGACTATTGTCAGGATTGGCTTCGTCCTCTCTTTTTTTCAGGAAGACTAAGAATGTCCTTAGTGTTCAGGACTAGGTTCTTATGCCTTTCCTTGGATCCTGTTAACTTAGCTTTTTAGGTTCACTGTTCACTTTTTGCCCGATTCTTTTTTTCTGATCTTCCCTTTTCAGATGCGGCTCTTTATAAAGGTTTGCCGGGACTAAGATCGGAAAGAGGTGAATTCCATCGTTCCTATTAAAATTCCCGTTCCATCCAGAATCCCTTCTCATCAAAACACCCAGCTTGAACCCCCACATGGTGAAGTTAGAGTGCAACGCCGGTGCATCCACCTGCAAAGTGTCCAATTTCCGTGTGTCAGCGGTATTTAAATCAGGCCACGCAAGTGCATCCACCTGTTCACCATAGGTGTCATCTTCTTGTTTCTGCATCCGGCGCGTGCCGACGGCCACGTGGAACTTTTCTGCATGCTAAGCGTTTCCCACGGCAATTATGTAACTTATCAGGTGGGGTTAGATATTCTTACGTAATTGACAACGGTGGTTGACACGTGACCTTATTGTTTTTGCACCTGCTGTCTGCATGATCACCTACATAACTGATTGTTGTCTTTATCGGATGATGTTGTCACACTTGGTAGATGTAACACTATCAGGGATTTTGACAGGGACTCGAGAAACCGGCCCTTAGTGTGTAAATGGCTCGGAGCAATCTATAACTTGTTATACCCGTTACTCGTAGAGTAAAAGGGTATATTAGATTCGTGCAAAAGTATGTAACAGGTAGAAGGAAGCGTTTCCGACCCTATAAACTATATATATTCTTGATCAGAATCACGCAGCGCATGTTTGTTTCAAAGGGGTGCCACGCCCCCTCTAACGCCCACAATCGCGTATATACGATTTTAAAAATTTCAATATTTCGGAAAAGTAAAAATGCAGTTTTATTGTGTTTATCAATACCCATCGAAATGTAGAAAAAAATTTTTAAATCGGACCATTCGTTAAAAAGTTACGGCAAAGTTTTTATCCCCATCTCCTTCGCACTCCCTTTGCTGAGTAACGGGTATCTGATAGTCGGGGCACCCGACTATAGCGTTCTCTCTTGTTTTCTTTTCTTGTGTGTCGTAATCAGGAGTTCCTGTATACATTAATATGTTGGCTGGTACTTGATTTGTAGCATTATGTTTTGTTTTCTGATTATAAATATACAGAATTAATTAAAATTTGGTATACCTGTTTTTAAAGTCCGGTTCACTTCCTATGATTCTCAGCTTCTCATTTACCATTTTATGAAATCTTTCTACGTCCGATTTACCGTTTTCACTTGTTACTTGAATTTGTACTCGTTCTGAATGTAACCAATTGTGTAAAACTACACACTTAAATTCTTAATCCTTATCTGCTTTGATTTCTTGTGGTTTTCCCATTTCGTTAAATACTTTCTTGATAGCTCTTTTATCTTCTAACCAATCCCTACTTGTGACATGATAACATGATAAAAATTGTTGGTTACCCACCATATAAAAATCCATGACAAATTTCTCTCTTATATTTTGAATTTCTGGTGTAAGTTCAAATGACAATTTGGTATTTCTATGTTCCTGACGCCGACCGAAAGAGATCCCCTGGGAGTTGCCTTTAACGTTGCTTAGCCAACACCGAAACAAGAAAGCCAGTCTTGTAGCGTAGAACAATAGCATAAACAAACGACGATGTTTTATTCTGTATGAAATACATATATCAGATTTAACCTATTTTCACAATCAGTTTTACATACCGCAGTCTCGCCTCCCAGTCTCTTTGATCTCTCCAATCGGAATAAATCTGAGCGGGAGATTCTAGCTTACAATTCACCATTTCGTGTGACCGCATTTAGCTTTACATATAATCTCTCTAACGATTTACAACATCGATAGCAAATACTGAAATACTTGGCGCTACATTTAAATTTACTAAACCTCGAGCGTTATGTTAATCCGTTCCACGACATCCCCATCCCGGTGAAGCAACTGCATTCACCACATCCAGAATAGCCAGTCTGGAGATGGGACGCATGATTAACTTAGCTCGATCGCCATTGGTAGTGCGCACCGCCGCTCGTCGTGGTACTCCATCCGCTCCTGGATACACTTCCTCCACGACGCACAGTGGCGCCTTGGGCCAAAAAACGTGCAATAAATCACTTTTTTGACTTTGTCCTAGAAAGTTGTGACCCATACCAATCGACAGGTAATTGATCCACTATTACAAATATGTAACCCTTTTTCAAATCAAAAAATTGTTGTAAAAGATATGAATTTTCAAAGTTGAACAATTTTTCACTTAAAAAAAACACACCGTTTTTAGGTTATTTTTCGCACTTCCGGGGGGTTTTTCTTAAAAACTAGGTATCGAATCGCTTTGCTTCTTTTTTCCACGGATTGGTGTGTTAGTTAAGAGTAAAAAAAGTAAAACATATTGCAGTTTGCCATGCGCATCTCTTAGTTATGAGTTATTTGCGAAACGTCCATTTTTTCCATATTTTTCAACTTTGATGGAAAATAAAAAAAAACTATTTAATACTATTTTTTTTTTACTTCCGTAAAACGTTATTTGGACTTTCTTCTTGATATTACGAAAGTTGTAGCTGCGTCCGCCTGCGTCCGCGGTTTTAAGAGCCAAAAAAGGGAAAAAAGTCATGGTCCAAGAAATTGCATATGGCTCAACCTTGTGAAAGATTTGTCCAAAACATGGTTTTAAAGTCCTGAAAATTTTATATGATGTTCAACAGCTCGATATAAGAAATTTTAGTTCTACCACTTTTGGAAAAACTCGCTAGTTTAGCGGGAAAACAGCTATAAATAGCTAAAATACGGAAGGCCGTAACTTCTAAACTACAGAAGCAACAGACTTGTGCTGTATCTCGTTTGAAAGGTTTTTAAAAAAGCTTTAAGCGCCTCCTATATGTAGTTTGTGTAAATGTAATATTGAAAAAGATATGCACAAAACAATTTTTTTTTAAATTTTTTTGTTTAGTTTTTTTTATTTTTCTCGAAAACGGCTCTAACGATTTTCTTTAAAACTTTAAACTGTATAGCCCTTGAGATTCCTTAAATTTTGGTATATATCATGTTACTGTAAAAAATCACGTTTAAATGTTATTCAGAAACGAAAATAGCCACTTTTGCCAGCTCAAAACAACTTACGCTGCCTAAGCATTGAATTTAGTATGTGCGAATCCAAACTGTATTCTAGGGTCATGGAATCACAACCTTGTCACAGAGTTAGAATCTAGTAATTATAGTCCAGAAATGTTAAGTCTATTGGATTTACCAAGTTTACCAAATTGTGACCATTATTTCAAAAAACATGAAATATAAAAATTTTTATTTTTAAAAAAAAACTTTAATTTTTTTTTTTTTTTTTTTTTTAGTTTTTAAAAATTAAAACATAAAAAAATAAAATAAACAAAACGTAATTTTTAAAAAAAAAAAAAATTTTTTTTTAAAAATTCCAATTTTTTATTTATTTTTTTTTAATAAGTTTTAAAAATTACAACATGAAAAAAGAAACTAAAAAAAACAAAAACTTTTTAAAAAAAGTTTTTTTTTGTCGGAAAAAAATGGATTTGTTTTTAAATTCTGACTTTGCCGATTTGTAAGTACGCCTCTGCCACGCCCACTCCCTGTCTCAAACAATAATTTGAAAGGTGGATCAATTATCTATCATTTGCCGTTTACAAAATTCAATTATCTTCACTGGTTCAAAAGTTATGATTTATTACCAAAAAAAAGTCAAAAGGCGCCACTGTGCGACGCCTTTCCTCCATTCTCGACGAGGGATGGCCGGATCACAGATGTACACGAGATTCCCTGGGCGCATAGGCTCGACATGCTCGCACCATTTCTCCCTGCGAACAAGCGTTGGTAGATACTCATGTACCCAACGCTTCCAGAATCTATCTTTCATCATCCGTGCGATACGCCACTGCTTCCTAGTAGCGCATTTGACAGGCTGCTCTCCGCGATCTCCAGGAAGGTCCGGAACATTAGCTACTCCTCTTAGCAGATCGTTGGGCGTTAGCGGTGCCTCCTGATCTACAGTGACTGGAAGGTAGGTAAGCGGACGAGAATTAACAATATTCTCCGCCTCAATAAGAAAGCTCTCCAAGACGTGTTCCTTAGGAGCCACTTCCTTCACAGTATGCGCGAGCACCTTCTTCACACATTGGACCATCCTTTCCCAGATGCCGCCGGCAGCTGGGTTTGCGGGACAGTTAAAGATCCATTCGATTCCTTTGGATGACAGCTCATCCTGGATCTTTTCTGGTTCGAAGACTTCATCGAACTTTCTGGCCTCACGATCTGCTCCAATAAAGTTCTTTCCATTGTCGCTCCTCAATCTGACCACCGGTCCACGGCGGCACATAAAATTCCTCATAGCGATGATGCAGGAATCTGTTGACAAATCGTGGGCTATCTCCAGGTGGACAGCCCTGGTGGTTAGACAAGTAAAGAGTGCGACCCACCTCTTCTCAGTGCGACGTCCAATCGTCACAAACAGCGGACCAAAGTAGTCCAAGCCAGTATACTTGAATGGCCATCCATTCGGCTCCAGCCGGCCCTCTGGCAACGGACCCATCAATGGCGGAATTGGTCGTACTCTCCGGAGTTTGCATACGTTACAGGTTGCCATAACACTCCGTAAAACTCTCCTTAAATTGGTTATCCAGAACCTGGTCCGGATCTCGCTTATGGTCGCGTCTAGATTCTGGTGCTTCATCTTCCTGTGGTAGTGACGAACTATCATCTCCGCCAGTATGATCGGGCGGCGTGCCTTGAATGGGACGCATTCGGCGGCATCAATCCGTCCACACGCTCGTATGATTCCATCGTGGTCGACGTAAGGGGATAGTCCTCGTAACTGACTGCCTTTCGCCACTGCCTTTCCTTGAACTTCATCTGCAAACGTATCAGCCTGGGCGCGCTGGATCAGTTTCCGTTCTGCCTCCGCGCTCTCAGTAGCTGTAATACCGTAGGCCTCACTCTCGTCACTCAATCCACGGCACCGTCGTATGAACCTGAGGATCCACGCTGTGGTCCTGACCAATCGATTATAATTCGAAAATCTCTGCAAAGATATAAACTCGTTGGCAATTACCAGTGTAAACTCACACGGCATCTCTTCTTCTGCGGAGTGTGGACTGTCGCGATCACTTGGAGATGGCTTGGGCCACTGTTCTTCCACATGGCGCTGTGGCCTCGTCGCGTCATCTGCCACGTTTTCGGCAAACGGTATCCACCTCCATTGAGACACCTCCGTTGACTCTAAGATCTCCGCCACCCGGTTTCCAACGAACTGCTTATACCGCCGGTGGGTGCTGCTTATCCAGTGCAGCACGGTCTGAGAGTCAGTCCATAGCACGCATCTGCTGATCGATACGTCGTGCTCTCGTCTTACGGTGTCCATCAGCCTGGTTCCTAATACAGCTGCTTGGAGCTCCAGGCGCGGGATCGTCATCGTCTTCATCGGGGCGCATTTCGTTTTGGAACACACGAAATAGGACCGCATATCATTGTTGGCATAAGTCGCCCTCCAGAATGCAACTGCTGCGAACGCCGATTGGCTGGAGTCCACAAACACATGTAGCTGCAGTTCACGTACGCATCCCGTGCCAAAGTAGTAGCCTCCAGCTCTCAAACGCTTTGGCTAACTCATCCGGCAACGGCTCGTCCCACTGAACTCCTCTCCGCCAAATCTCACGCATCAATAATTTGGCGGTTACCATGAAGCAGCTCAAGAATCCTATCGGGTCAAATGTCGACATAACCAGACTTAGGAATTCTCTCTTGGTGGGTGCACGTTCTCCGGTCATCACGCTGCTGGGAACCCTGTGATACTTTAAGCTGAAATTAAAGTCATCCGTCACTGGGTGCCAGTACATGCCTAATATTTTCTCCTCCGCTTCATTCCATTCAACGTTCTTATTGGATCCTAGTGGGTTCAAAGCCTTGACCACACTTTCCGAACTTAATGAGAAGCGGCACAACTCGGCCTCAGCATGAATTTTCCTTACTCGTTCTGATACAGCGATAGCTTCTTTCTCGTCCGAGAAACTATCCACGTAGTCATCTAAATAGTGATACTCATTGATGGCCTGAACCGCGCGAGGATCGGCTTGTGCGTATCTTGAAGCGTTTATGGTCTTCACATGATGCGCTGAGCACGGCGAACAAGCGGCTCCGAACGTCATCACTACCATTTCGTACAGATCTGGATCTCGACGGTCATCTCCATTCCTCCACAGGAATCTCTTGGCGCATCTATCCTGGGGCTGTATCAGCACCTGATGAAACATCTCCTTTATGTCTGCGCAGACCCCGACTGCTCCTTCCCGGGAATGGAAGAGCACGGCTGGCAGAGACTAGAACTGTTGTGGGCCTTTGAGTAGAACCGAGTTCAAAGATGTATTGCCCATTTTGGCTGCGGCATCGAAGACTAGACGGATCTTTCCGGGCTTTTTTGGGTTCTCGACCCCGAAGTGCGTCAGGTACCAGATCTTGTCCCGGTTATCGGCTGCCACTTCCTGCTGCTCCAGGCGTCGTGCGTAACCCTTGTTGACGTAGTCCTCCATGATCGACTTGTAAGCCCGTGCAAAGCTGTCATCCCGTCTCATCTTCCTTTCAATTCCGACAAGTCTCTTGAGTGCCATGTTATAGCTGTCTGGCAGGCTCACTTTATCATCTTTCCACAGCAATCCAGTTTGGTATCGTTGGCCCACTCGCCTAGTCGTCTCGTCCAGGATTCCCAAAGCCCGTGCGTCGCCACTAGCTGCGACCGGTGGCGCCGGCTTCACTCCGAAATTCTCTATTTCGAAATAGTCGCTGACCATCTTCTCGAGATGATCATACTGTGGGACGGCTAGGAGGCACGATCTTTGCATTGGTGAACTCATCTGACTTCTTACAGGTCCAAAAACCACCCATCCTAGTTTGGTGGCGGCTGCATAGGGTCCTCCTGCTCCGAAGCTCCTATTTTGCATAGGTATTCCTAGGTGCGCATGGTCTAGTCCAATTAAAATCCTCGGGACCGCATTACGATACGGTTTCATCGGCAGGCGTGCAGAAGCCTTCGCCGCTTTGACATCTTCCCGACGCAGACTTTGCATCGGAAGATTGAGGTTAGAGACCGCATACACATTTTTCAAAGCATGGCGTTTCGGTCTGCCCACTCCACTAATCTGGAGGCTGACCATCTTTGTGTTCCCTTTCGCTGACTTGCCACCGAACCATTGAATGTTGAGCTGCCGACTCTCGCCTTTTAGGTTTAGGCTTCGAGTGAGCTCCTCGTCGTTCAGGGTCACGGACGAACCTTCGTCGAACACCGCGTAGGTATCCAGCCCTCCCCGTACAGCGTCACGGGCAAAATACGGAATAGTAAGTGTTCTCCATCCGGATCGACGCAACTTAGGTTCCGATGTGGCAATCCATTCCCGTCACTTGGCTGACGGCCTTCGTCCCGCTTGCGCCATGCATCCTGCGTCTGTGCAGATGCCGTAAGCGGACTTCTCTGGGCCAGATCATCTGGCTGATGTACTTGCGTGTCCACCTTCCTCCTGTCAGCGCCCGCATGTACCATGCGACCGCGTGTACCATTTGGCCATGGTCGACCGTGGAGTTGCGATGGCCGTGTGGGGTTGCCCACCCCGTCATGCAGGAGGTAGTGATGCCTCATCTGGCATCCGTAGACGTTGCACTTCCCGTTTCTCTTGCAGAACCTGGACATGTGACCGCTCTCCAGGCACGAGAAACAAATCCGATGCTTTCTTACATACTCCATACGGGCAGTCGGAGTAGCGTGGTTGAAATCCTTACAGTCCTTGATCGTGTGTTGCCCCTCGCAAATTCGGCAACTCCTGGGGTGATCTTCAAATAGATCCTGATCCTTCTGACTGGTGCTGGCGTGCAATACCCTACGCTTAGGATCCTTGCTGTCGCCGCTCGTAATAGTGCACACTAATTTAGCGAGTTCGTTTAGCCATTCGCTTAAGTGCGCAACAGTTGGGTAGCACCCTATTACGGCGGCGTGCCTGGCCCAATCCAACCTTTTGCTCAGTGGTAGCTTGGCGATCAGCTCTTTTATCAAGGTAGGATTTCCTAGGTGCTGCTCCCCGTTCGGGCTTGACTGTAGAAACGCTGCGAGATTGCTGACCCGTATTGCAAACGGCACGATCTTTATTATATTGTGTTCTTGGATCGGCTGCACCTCTCGCACGCTTTCCAGTTGGCTACGTATCAGTTGCTCCGGGCGTCCATATCGGAAACGTAGCTGATCCATTACAGCCTGAACGTTATTCGGGTGTATAAGCAGCGACTTGACAGATGCTCGCGCTTCACCCTTCAGGGCTTTCACTAGCCTCTGGTTGTTCTCCAACGCAGTACAATTATACGCCGCCGTCGTCTCCGTGAACGCGCATTGGAATATTGGCCATTTCTCAGGCTGACCTTCAAACTCTGGAAGATCAGGCAGTCTGCGCGGCGTCCATCCAATTAACGGGCTCGGCGAAGCTATTCCGTATGAACCAGTTGATTGCGGGGGTACCATCAGGTTGCGAAGAGGTTCCCGCGGTGCTTGTATGTAGCTTAGTGCTGGCTGCACAGTAGCCGTCACGCAGCATGGTGTGGAATAGCTAAACGTTGTACTATTTGTACTGAGTGTGACTTGTTGCCCTATTGCCAGATTTCCACTCGATTGTGGCGGCAGGTTTCCACTCAATAATGGCGGCAACTGTTCATGTAAAAATGGCGTCACTGACTCAGCCAAATTCGGTGCCAGATTTCCACTCAACAATGGCGGCAGATTTCCACTCAAATTCTGCGCCGGCGTTCCGCTCAAACATGGCGGCGCATTCGCCGCACCGCTCGCTCCTATACCGCTTGATCCGTTTTTAACGGGATCCCTCGCGGCTGCATCTTGCCCTTCACCTGACCTCGCCTTTTGAAGCTCCCTTTCCAAGGTAGCGATCCTCTCCATCAGCGCCGCAAACTTGGCGGTTGTGGTGTCCGTATCCTGGCCTGATCTATCAGGCTTTGGAGCACCACTTGGGGTTAATCCCGGTTGCTTTGGAGTCCGTGGCCGCTGCAGCTCACCGCCTGATAAGCCCGGCACATTCTTCGGAGTGCTGGCTGATGTGGTCGCGGTGGTCGTAGTTGCAGTTGCGGTAGCTCCCGTCTGTCCAATTCGGGGGCTCCGCCGGGGTGAATGTGAAGTCGGCATTGCACGATAAAGGAGTGCGAATAAAAGAAATGACGCCGACCGAAAGAGATCCCCTGGGAGTTGCCTTTAACGTTGCTTAGCCAACACCGAAACAAGAAAGCCAGTCTTGTAGCGTAGAACAATAGCATAAACAAACGACGATGTTTTATTCTGTATGAAATACATATATCAGATTTAACCTATTTTCACAATCAGTTTTACATACCGCAGTCTCGCCTCCCAGTCTCTTTGATCTCTCCAATCGGAATAAATCTGAGCGGGAGATTCTAGCTTACAATTCACCATTTCGTGTGACCGCATTTAGCTTTACATATAATCTCTCTAACGATTTACAACATCGAAAACAAATACTGAAATACTTGGCGCTACATTTAAATTTACTAAACCTCGAGCGTTATGTTAATCCGTTCCACGACAGTTCCGTTTTAGCAATGTTGCAAATTTCACATTCATTTATTATATTCTGAATTAATTTTTGATAATCAGGAAAATAAAATTTTTCTGTAAACCATTAAGTAGTTTTTTCGATTCCTGGATGTAAGAGGTCTTTGTGTCGTTTCAATATTTTTTCTTTAAAGTCTGCGTATGTCAGTATGTCTTCAAGTCTTGCCGTACATCTTACTAATTTCGTCAAATGACTTGCATGAATATAAGGAAATCTGAATCGTTATGGAAATATATTGCGCTCTTTTTGGTACATAGGTATTACTTAATTATCTCTCATGACAAATATTTAATCTGATAATCGAATTCGTTTAATTTTATTTTCATATTTCATATTTGGTTCTTTTATATTATTCAGCCAGACTAAAGGTTTATGGTCGCTTTATATTTCAAAAAACCTACCGAATAAATATGAATATTAATGATAAATATTGCTTAAAGTTCTTTTTCAATAGTCGCGTAATTTATTTCGTGCTCGTTAAGAGTTCTGCTAGCATAACACATTAAGTTTTTTTTTATTTTATTGATATAATATCCTAGCTCTGCAAGCGTAAGCTTATTATTATTGCGCTAGTCACTTGGACAAAAAATTGCTTATTACATTTTTATATGATACTTAAAAGCTAACAATTTTCAAAATCATTAAATTAGCGAACTATTAACATTTAATTCTTAAATACTATATACATTTTTATTTTTATTATGATTAATTTATATGTTTTTTTTACGTTTTTGTGATTTTTACCTAATATTACTTATTTATACTTTTATTGTGATTTTTTGAATTCTTTAATTTTAATTGAGAATTGAGTTGCGCTTCTAATAGTTTTAAATTGATGGGGAAGATTGTTCCGTAAACGGATGCTGTTATTAAAAAACTGCCTCTTCGAACAAAGCGTTAAAGTACGAGGGCATAGGTAATTAATCGTTCTTTGGGAAGTAGCAGGAAGTAGCTTCCGATATAGATAAATCGGTTCTCGAGTCGTCACAATTATGTGAAAGTATACCGAAGTTCTAAAATCTATCCAGTTGGTTAAGTTTAGGTCAAGAATTTTATAAGTTAAATGTGATACATGGTCATATCGTCTTAAATTAAACATATAACGGACAATTGCGTTGAAGGCAACGCGCGTATCACGCACTAACAGTGACCAAACATTTTTATGCCATAGAAGAGAGTGGGAACAAGAATAGCTTTAGAGATTAATAATCATATTTGTTCAGGTACAAATGATTTTGATGCTGAAAGCTGACCCAACAAACCATATGGTCGACCAGTTGCTTTAGCTATATGCTTGCTCCAATTGACAATTGACAAATCACATAAATCAGGCAAAAACCACGTCTCGGACAGACATATCACATCTACATTTGACTGGGAAAAAATGAATCTGAACTCATCTATTTTATTAAGTAAGCTTTGTGCATTTAGGTGAGCGACTTTAAGACCCTTTCGGTAATTACTAATAGTTTTCATCAGGGCACCAGTTATGGAACTACCTGTCTCATCCTGCATTGAAAAAATAAAAGGTTATTGGAGGCGCAAACTCAATATTTAAAGGAATGACATTAAAATAAAAGTAGATTTTCTGATAAGAAACTAATACTAAACCTATTTTAATTAAGAGTGCTGTGCTTGCTAATTTAAGAGCGAAACTATTTTAAACACCTGCAGCGCCATCAGATCCAGCTGAAGAGGCAGTGGGAGAGGCGGTTGAAGAGAGGGGGAGATCTGAAGACTTTTTTTGGGATGTAAGAGACAAAAGCTCCTCGATGCGATCGATGCAGTGATCGCCCTCTCCTTTATTGCAGCGGACGTATACAACGCCACACCGAGTAAACACTGCTGAGAGAACTTTTTGTTTTTTCATCCGCATGGCTACTTTGAAAATTCGGTAATTCTCTCTCGAAAGTTGCTCTTAACATAAATTACAGCGTCAGAATTGAAACCCAATATATGCAAGCTTAGTTGTTTTTTATGCTCGCGACGGTATAACCCAAGTTTGCGTAGAAGGGTGATTTTCTCATTTTCAAATTTCATAATGATGACATGCGTTTGTTGTGATTTTCGGGCTCGGAAAATTTCCCGTACCCTTGGTGGAGGAGCCAGTTGCAGGTTATAGCATAACTGTACCCAAAACAGTCATAGAAACGAAACTATTGTTACATGAATTCTACACTATTGAGTGTCAAATTTGCATCAATAATATGAGTATTAAATGAATACTCTTAAAAGTATTAAATTGAAACTTTCGGTATAGAAATGAAACTACAAAATATTTAGTTTTTACTATTTCGTATGAACTTAATACTAATGAGTATTAGGTTAATACCACTTTTTATACCCGTTACTCGAAGAGTAAAAGGGTATATTAGATTCGTGCAAAAGTATGTAACAGCTAGAAGGAAGCGTTTCCGACCCCATAAAGTATATATATTCTTGATCAGGGGCATTAGCCGAGTCGATCTAGCCATGTCCGTCTCTCCGTCTGTCCGTCTGTATGAACGCTGAGATCTCAGAAACTACAAAAGCTAGAAGGTTGAGATTTCCCACACATATTCTTTGGCTTCCTACGCAGCGCAAGTTTATTTTAGCCGAGCGCCACGCCCCCTCTAACGCCCACAATCGCCCACTAACGATTTTAAAATGGGTCCTGCGCCCACATCTTAAAACATTTCCGAGAAGTATAAATGCAATTTTGTTGTGTATATTTATACCTATCGAAATGTAGAAGACATTTTTCAAATCGGACCATTCATTAAAAAGTTATACGCAATCAAAATTTATATATCTATCTCCCTCGCACTCCCTTTAGCTGAGTTACGATTATTAGTCGGGACACCAACCCGAGTACAGCGTTCGCACTCCCTTTAGCTGAGTGACGGGTATTAGATAGTCGGGACACCAACCCGACTATAGCGTTCTCTCTTGTTTATACTACATCTAGTGTATTTTTAATAGAACGCTTAGAGAGTTAACACTTTTGATTTTTTTTTTTGGGTGTGGTTGTAGAGAGCTCGTGCATTTTCTTACTCCACAAAAGGGCTGCATGTTTTGCCTCTAGACCTCCAACTCGCTCGGTCCAGCCGCTCAACCCGCTCACTCAACCGATCTCTCTGAGTTCAAAGATCGACCACGTCGCGTTTCAAATTAGTGACTCGAGCAAACATCTGTTTAACCTCACCAGAGATCAGCTCCACGCGATCCATGAGGCTGCTGAGGATGCGCTGCTCTGCATCCCGGACGTGGTTCGCGATTTGGTCGGTCTGCTCTTGGAAGCGGACCTAAAGCAGCTCCAACAGTTGTGGTAAGTGGACGTCAGAAACTCGGTCGCTAGCTGTTCCAGCGTTGTTCCGGGTGCGCTTCGTCGGCGGTGCAGTGGAAGTCGACAACATTTTGCAGCAGTGTATTTCTTTTGGTTTTTTTTAATGTGTGGTGGATAGGCCGAATTGTGCTTTCTGCTTTGCGTTCTGCGTTACAGCTGTTTGAGTGTTTCTTGTTATTCTTTCGTTTTTGAGTTTTTCTTCAGCAGGCTTTTATTTTCGTTTATTTGTGTGTGATTGCTACTAAAGATTTTAACTTTTGCTTTTAGTGTTTTTAATGTGTTTAACCAAAACGTATTTGCCAATTTTAGTTTGTAGTGGCTTTATGTTTGTTTTGATTAGGGAAGTGTAGGGTAATTTGACGAGTAGGGTAATGTGAAGAACTCGTCGAATCTCACATGTGACGTCACGTTAAAAATTCCAATTAAATGTAGTCGTCTCCTCTCATCGTGTCGACAATGTTTTTACAATAATATTATTAAGAAGTCCCGTAATTTGTTTGTGTGGTAATTTTTTCTAAAAAGGTGGTGCACAAACTAGCAAAGCCTATTCAATTTATTTGTGTTTCAGCAGTGCCAGAGCGAAGATGAGTAAATAATAAAATCAGATAAATATATGCTCGTACAAATGAGATCTTAATCAACAGTTTTTGGTACTTGGCGTTTTTTTTTGTTTGCGCCGTTTGAGAGTGACGCCGTTTTTCCTCCAAGTGTACCTTGTAGGGTATTGTGACGAACCTTTTATATTGTATGGTGACAAATATTTTTTATTCACAAATTTTAATTGTTATTGTTCTCTAATATTACCTGATAACATTAAATGCTGCAGTTTTATTGTAGTTTTGTATTGATTTTAGTCGTGCCGTCAGTTGGATAGGATGGCTCACGCCAAAAGCTGTGGGATCTAACTCCGATTGATTTTCGTTGCGTTGGAATTTCTAATCGTACTTTCACAGAAATATGCTCAGTGGATGTAAGCAACTTTTTGCTTTTACACTTTTGAAAAATATTGATTTTTGTAAAAATTACATTAAACAAGAAAGGAAGCTACCTTCGGCCAGCCGAAGCTTATATACCCTTGCAGATAAAGTAATACTCACTCGGTGCAGTTCCAGGGATTCCAGATTCAGCGTTTCTATTTTTGAATTTTGTTTTTAAGTAGTCAAGAATTAAAACGCCTACTTCCTACAAACTAACAATGAATTTTCTTATATATATTTTTGAATATTCCTATGGGAGCCTTAAGATATAGTGGTCCGATCCGGCTCGCTCCGACATATGTACTACCTGCAATAGAAAGAAGACTTTCGGGAAAGTTTCATCGCGATAGCTTTAAAACTGAGAGACTTGTTCGCATAGAAACGGACAGACGGACAGACGGACATGGCTAGATAGACTCGGCTATTGGTGCTGATCAAGAATATATATACTTTATTTGGTCGGAAACGTCTCCTTCACTGCGTTGCAAACATCTGACTGAAATTATAATACCCTCTACAAGGGTATAAAAATCGAATCATTCGTCACCTTATTTTGTTCGACGATATTGCGGATATATCCAAGAAATTTGTGACTTTTGCGGAGCGGCAGAAAAACACGACTGTTGGCTTGTTCAAATGATATTGGTTTAAGATTTTGTGACAGTACTGCTCCTATAGCCATGTTACTTGCGTCCATTGTTAGAGAAAATGGTTTATTAAAGTCGGGATAAATTAAAATTGGATCTGAGGTAATTAAAACTTTCATTTTTTCAAATGCTTCTATGTAAGGTTTTTCTTTATTATTGTGGCGCCTTTCTTTAATTTCACTGTCATAGTTTTTACGATATCTGCAAAGTCTGGTATGAATTTTCGATAAAATCCACACAATCCTATAAATGATTTAATTACTTTTGGGGATTTTGGTATTGGAAAATTTATAATGGCACTTATCTTTTGTGGGTTTGGTTTAATACCTCTAGTAGCTACTACGTGACCTAAACACTCTGTTTCCTATTTCATTCCACACAATCCTATAAATGATTTAATTACTTTTGGGGATTTTGGTATTGGAAAATTTATAATGGCACTTATCTTTTGTGGGTTTGGTTTAATACCTCTATTAGCTACTACGTGACCTAAAAACTCTGTTTCCTATTTCATGAATTCACATTTGTCTAGTACACTCATAAAAAAAAATCGAAGAATTTCCTTAAAATCTAGAAAATTCTTTCTTGAATTTTTGCCAAAGGCGACCTCACCTTTGTTTCAAGAAATGGTTTTTTTAAAAAGGCACCATTAAAACAAGAAAAAATATTTCTTGTTTTAAGAAATTAAATTTCTTAAAACAAGAAAGGGTTTTTTATAATGCCACCATAAAAACAAGAAAAAGTATTTCTTAAAACAAGAAAGGCGATTCTTGTTTCAAAGGTGGTTTGTTTCTTGTTTCAAGAAATTAAATTTCTGAAAACAAGAAAGGGTTTTTTAGAAAGGCACCTTTTAAACAAGAAAAATTCTTTCTTGTTTAAATTTCCTTTCAAGAAATTTTATTTCTTGATTTAAGAAATAATATTTCTTGAAAGGAAGTTTTATATTAACACTGAAACCCTAAAAATAAAATGTAACTTGGTTTTTTCTTTTGCATATTATATTTATTTACATTTAAAACATTTAACACTTAACATTTAAACATTTTTAAATAACACATTTTTGACTCAAGAAAACATTATTATTACCCAAGGTCTGTTGAACTTCATATGACCTAAGGTGATCCATTTTCTTCGCCTTTCCTCATCTATAAAAAAAGAGTTATCAATGATTTGTTTTTAGATAAACAACTTTTTTGAAATAATGTAATGTTAATAATAGCCAAAATACAAACACGTTGGACAGACGACCGAGAGAGAGGAGCAAGACGGGTAGAAAATGAAGGGTTGAAAATCGAATTTCAGAGAGAGAGAGGCACGGGAGATACACGTACATACATACATATATATTTACATACAGTCCTTTGCGCGAAGGGAGACCGAATGTAAGCAGGGCAGATCGTGTCAGTTTTAAGAAGGTGAAGAGAGAAACGTCGCGACGCGTAGGTCAAGCGAGCGAGAGAGAGGAGCAGAGAGGGTTGAAAATCGGGTTTCAGATCGGGTGAGCCGCGTACATGCATAGATATTTACATGCATACATAAGTATGTCAAACAAATACAACATATTTTTCTTACCTTAGAAGGTTTTAAAACAAAATTACAGCTTCGACAAACAAATTATTTGGCTGTTGCAACTGCAGGTATTTTCACTCTGAAAAATAAATAAAATGCGAGTAATAAGATAAAGTTATTATAGAACTGTACACCCACAAATTTATGTACAAATGTATGTATGTACGTAGCTCTTAGCTAAAAAACAATTCACCTAAATTGGTATACGCTTGGTAAAGAGATTTGAAATTTATCCTTTAATTACATACATACAATTGTACGCCCGCTATACAAAAAATTATATACATATTTACATACCTTTGAATATTCGGAAAAAGGCTTCACCTCTTATCCGCTTGAAAATCACGTCCATCACTCACGAATTTTTTTCACAACTGAAGCTCGGGTGATCAGAGAAGTCGGGCCGAGTAGGCCCTTCGTCCCACTTCGTTTTTCTTGTCGTTAACATTCGGCAGCCGAAGGAAGTCAATGGCTACTTTCCTATATTCTAGGGTCATTTCATTCATATATTCAAAGGTGATTTTGTCCTTAAATACGTACAAAAATGTTTTGGCTGCGACGGCAAAACAAACATATGAGATTTTCATTTTTCTATTTTTAAGAAAAATTCTTTCTTGAATTTTTTCCATCAAGAAAGGTTTTCTGTATTCAAAGGACAATTTTCTAATAACAAGAAATTTTTTTTCTATTTTCAAAGGTAGGCCGATTCAATGGCGAGATTTCCAAAATTTAGAAATTAATTTTTATGAGTGTAGTAATTTTAAATAAGCATCACGTAATTTTTGAAATACCTTTTTCAATGATAAAATGTGTTCGTCCAATAAAGTGGAAAAAATTATAATATCATCTAGATATACCAAACAATCTGTATAGATTAAATCTTCTAATAAATTGTTCATACATCCTTGGAAAGTGGCGGGGCGTTTTTAAGACCAAATGGCATTCGTGTGTATTCGTAATGACCGTGTTTTGTTAAGAATGCTGTTTTAGCTATTGAATCTGGTTCCATTTGAATTTGATGGAATCCTTTGGCTAAATCAATGGTAGTGAAATATTGACATCTTCCCAATTTGTCTAATATTTCATCCATTCTGGGTATCGGAAATTTATCATTGATAGTGATCTCATTTAAATTTCTGTAATCCACTACTAATCTAAACTTCATTTTGCCTGATGCATCGCTCTTTTTTGGAACTATCCAAATAGGTGAACAATAGTGAGATTTTGATTTACGAATTATTCCCTGTTCAATCATTTCATTTATTTGTTTATTAACTTCTTCGTCAAAGGTTTGGGGGTATTTATATGGCTTCCTATATACTGGGTCTTCATGTTTTGTTTGTATTGAATGTTTAATAGTACTTGTAAAAGTCAAATTCTCACCTTCCTTGTACTGTATTCAAATAAAACTTTCTTTAAATTTTCTTTTTCTTCCTCATTCAAATGTTCTAATCTGTATTCATTGCATTCTTTTAATTCATTATTAATGGCAAAATTAAATGATTGGTCCTTTGATAAGGGCGGATTAAGGCATTCTAATGCGGTCTTATCCTCTTCAATCTCCTTTTTAACTGATGGTGGACTAAGGCATTTTACTGCGGTCTTGTCCTTTCCTACATCGTTCTCACCATATTTCATATAAAGTAATGTATCTCCTAACGTCACTGTTTCTTCTTCGTAATTTATTTTTGCTTTACTTTCTTTCAAATAATCTCTACCTATTAAAATGTCATAATTTTCAGAGAATTTATGTAAACAAAATTTTTGTTTAACTGGACAGATTTTACATGGATCCAATGTAATACTTTTATTTAATTCCATTGAACCATTTATTGTGAATACTTTTAATTTTTCATCTTGTTCCTGATTATTTCCAAAATTCTGCGTCATTATATTGATAGATGACCCTGTATCTATCATAGCTCTAAGAAGTTTTCCTTTAATCATTACTCTGACATATGGGCAACACTTTCTGTATCCGAGGCAGTTTGCTGAAAATTTACATCCATTCTATTCTGTGCACTGTCACTCTCTCATTGTCTTTTAACAGGTGTATTCGGAGAATTATTGGAAGTTGATGCTTGGAAATTTAAGGGGTTTTGGGCCCTGCCTTGATCTAAGTTCCTCCTAAACTCTTGATAATTTCCCTGATTTTGGAGGGGAATTTGATTTCTATTTGGTGAACTTTGAGAAGTTGTTGAATTATAATTAATATTGTTGTTTCTTGGATAACTAAAAGAGTGGGAATTGTTCCTTTGATAATAATAATTTTGAGGTGTATTCCCCGAGTTCCTTCGACTATCGTTGCGCCTGGGTTTATAATTATCAAAAGGGTCAGCATCCCAGTGACCTAGAATAATTGCCCTTCTTTTAAATTGGCAATTGTTGTTATATCTTTTTTGGACAAGGAAGTATACAATCTATCAGGAAGTTTTCTTTCGATACAATCCCTAATTGTTTTTTTAAGGAACTTGTGTAAATTAGCTTGTCTGTTGGATCTGATTCTAGTTTTAACTTATTGTGTACATTTGATGATCTGGATTTTAGTTTGTTTACGAACTTACTGATGCTTCCTTGGTATGGGGTGTCACGAACGTGCTGTATGATGTCCTCGTATGGCCTGTAATCCTTGAAAGCTTTAATTAGGGCCACTTTTGACTGCCTGCGCGGAATCGACGATGGTCCTCTCAATGGCTCCATAGATGATGTGGGTTTGGCGAACATCTTGAGTAGGGTAAAATTGCAGTAAATACTCTCCTCTGGCAATATAGCGACTTAATTCCGATGGGTTTCCGTCGAAATAAGGTAGCCCTTTGATTTGTCCGATTAGTTGATTCAGATGAAGCTCAGACAACTGCGGTAGCACTGGTGGGTTTGCCATGTTTAAGGTTTTTTTTATTTTATTTTCAGTATTGACATTTTTTTTAAATTTCAAGCGCGTATTGACCGAGTTGGATTTTTATTTTTGTTTCTGCGTGCGAAAATTACACATAGATTCTTTAGCGGATCTCGATATTCGTCGTTTTGTATATTCACGTATTTTTAGCTGATCAGGACAAACTAGTCGTGTAGTAATATCCTTTAGTTGATCAGTACCGATGACTTTTAAAATGAATTCAAGATCCTACCGACTGCGCCAATAAAAAGTTTGCACCATAAGTTTTAAAATAAAAAAAAAAAACTTTATTTAATTTATTTTTAAACTGGTTACAATTATAATTTTTTATTAGGAAGAACACTGACTGTCCTTAGACAAGTCTCAAACTGAACTCGCTTCTAAGATTAAACTTCTTTGACGATAATACCTCGGTTCTGAGCTTAAGAGCTTTCTATAAGTGGAGTTAGCTTTAATTTACTGAGTTTTATCAAAGAGTATACATTATATAGAGAGGGCATAACTCTGACTTTCTGTTCAAACTGTTGTCGGCAAGGGGAAAAGGGGGAAAGGGCTTGTTCTATTTTTAGAATTCGTTTATTGAGTACACAATGCATAAGTGTAAGTGGGCTTTGTGTGTATGTGTGCGAGAACGTGGCAACACATTTTCGACAAAATTTCATTTTTGTAATTTTGATAATCGAGGGCCAACAACTTTTAAAAGTCGAATAGGGTTTTCTGTCAAATACTTTCAACTCGGTCTATGGTCGTGCTAGTAAAAAGCGTTGATCAGCGATGTCGATGCGTGTTCGATCCCCGCAAAGGGCAGACGATTTCTAATATTGTTTTTTTTTTTTTTATGTCTCGAAATATATATTTTTTATTTTATTTAAGCTAAAAAATAATTAATGAATATAAAAAAGTTTAATTTTTAAAATAAGAAAAGAGTGTAACAGGACTAAAAAATCAAAACATTTTAGTTCGCGAAAATATTTTTTGAATATCTATCTATTTAGGTGTAGGGTCTTGCAAAAAAAATAAAAATTTTTAATATAGTTTTTCTTGTAGATTAACATCTTAAGATTATACAAAAAAGTTTTAAGTCAATCAAAAAGAACTTTGGAAGTTAGGATAAAAAAATAATTTTTGATTTTGAACGGCTTAATAAAATATTTAAAGTAAGAAAATAAAAAATAAAACTTCCCAGGGGGCGGGTTTTTTCTATTCTTTAATCGAAATGTAAAAGCAGAATGGAAATTCGTCAATTTTTGGCGGAGATACAGTGAACACCGCAAAACGTCTTTTTTTTAAGTGCTCTATACGTGTTTTACATGTGAAATGTTTTTCTCGAAAGCACGTTTTTTAAAGTCCGTGTTCATCGGCATTTCTAAACGGCTCAACCGATCGTTTTTAAATTTGTCGCATATTTTTCTGCATAAAAAAAACCCGCCCTCAGGGAAGCGTTTTTTTTTCAAACTTTAAATATTTTTTTAATCATTTTTGGCGGTGGTAAAGAAATTAGTCGATGTTATTTAAATGAGACTCAATAATATACAAAAGGTTTGAATGAAATCCATCTTACCAGTTTTTATAGAATAAAAAAAAAAAAAAATACAAAATAGAAAAAATCAACAAAAAAATTACAAAATAGAAAAAAAAACAAAAAAAAAAAGAGAAAATAGAAAAAACCAACAAAAAAAATAGAAAATAGAAAAAAACAAAAAAAATTACAAAATAGAAAATCAACAAAAAATACAAAATAGAAAAAAACAAAAAAAAATAGAAAATAGAAAAAATCAACAAAAAAATTACAAAATAGAAAAAAACAAAAAAAAATACAAAATAGGAAAAATCAACAAAAAAATTACAAAATAGAAAAACAAAACCCTCTTAGAAACCAAAAAAAAAAAAAAAAAGTTACCCCTCGCAAAAATCGAAATTCTACAACGGGATTCGATCCCCGTACCGCTTAGATTGGTAGTCAGATGTCTTATCCACTGGGCCAAATGGCAAGCAGTGCTGGGGCCGACTAGATTCCAAGTAGAATCGAGCAGTGCGGGTTCTACTGTTAAAATGCGGGTTCCACCGCTAGAACCCGCCATACGACAGACTCCTTTGTATGACATGTCCTCTCTATATATTTATACTCTTTGGTTTTATAATTGCTTTTTGGATTGTTGATTGATATTGCACCGGCGACTCAATCCGTTTGTTTAGTCTAAATCTTTTGGGGGTTCTTTCCTTTATTTTTTCTGCCATTGGAGAAGAGGAAAATCGAGTCTTTTAAATATCGCAAAAAAAAAAATAAAACCTGCCAAAAACAATTGAATTTTTTTCATGAACACAAATAGAGCATCGAAAATATCTAAAACTTGGTTTTATTACACTAGCTATAGAAGTGTATAACGAAACCACAGAAGACACTCAATTAACACAAGTCACTCATAAACAAAACACTCAGTCATGCGTTGGATAGGATGGAAAGCTCGGTCGCGCGGAACTGCCGCAAGGCATTGCTTCGCGCGACTTCAGCCGCCTTCTCCACCTGCCCGTTTCTCCTTCTCTCCAGACGTCTTAACGTCTTCATGATGTTGGCAGCGAATTCTGCCGTTGCGTCCCAAAAGTCCTGGCTGACCAGCATTATTGGAACCAGTGTGTTGACTTCCACGCTGACTCCCGTTCAGTGTTGGGAAAGGTACTGCGTTTTTTTTACCTAGGTAAGGTAAAAGGTGTTGGGCAAAAATAAATACCTAGGTAAGGTAAAGGTACTTAAATTTCCCAGTACCTAGGTAAAGGTAAAAGTAAAAATATTGTTTTTTTTTAATTTTTATAATTTTTTTTGTTTTGTTCAATGTAATCATTTAAACTTAAAAGAAGACTAGTTTTCAGTTTTTAGTCGTCTTAATCAAACAATATCTTTTCATTTCATTTAAATTTAAATGTTATAATTTTGTGCATATATTTTTAAAACACGCGGCATGAATAATTGTATGCACGTATCACTTCATTAATGTATTTATGAAACCCTCATGTACATATTTGGCGCGCAAAAATTCCGTAAGTAGAAACATTGACTATATATTGTGCCGTTTGTTTACGTACATACGGCATTTTTGCGCGCCAAATACACTTTGGTTTCATAAATAAATTGATGTAGTGATGGGAACATACATACGTGCACAAAATTAAATAAAATAAAACTGCGATTAGTTTTAACTTCACAAAACAAACAATAGAACGGCTGAATTCCAATGACTTTTAATGCTCCGTTCCGACTATTACAATTTCGAAACGAAACGATACAATGAAACGATACTACAGTGTCGCAGTCAGACTTGGCTATTTTAAATCATAGCAATGTTTAATACCTATGTAAGTACCTTAATAATTCCAAAGGTATATAAAAATCTGTAGCTAGGTAAGGTAAAATGTACTCAATTATTTTTATACCTAGGTAAGGTAAAAGGTACCACTAAATTGTACCTAGGTACGTACCTAGGTAAAAGTATCTAGGTATGTCCCAACACTGCTCCCGTTGCATCTTGGAGAGCCTTTCGTTCGTGCACTCAGAAAAAAAATCGCCCTAAATTTTAGAAAATCGCCATACTTTGAAAATCGCCTTGAAATTCAGAAAATATTTCTATTTTTCAGAAATATTTTTCTAAATAATAAGAAAAACTTACCCTGATTAGATTAACTCCTCTTGTTATCCACTTTTAGATAAATTTTCTGTTATTCAGAAATTTTTCTTTCAAACTAAGAAAAAATCGCCTTACATTTTAGAAAATTGGCCCAATCGGTAGCCTAGGGGTCTAATGCGAGCGGATTATTTGTTTTCTACGCTTATATTCGGAAGCGTGTGTTCGATCCCACGTCGAGGCGGACATTTTTTGCGTCTTTTATTTTTTTTGCGCATTAAAATGTATACTTTAATACAAATAAGGATTTAGGTAAGCTAACACACACATAATGGATAAATAAGAGTATAAACTTAGAACCCAAGAGAACAGAATGAGAATGTACTTTGTACAGCGCCTCTCGTGATGCTTCCCTGGCGCAGCTAGTAGAGTGTTTGACAAAATGTTTTCCTCAAGATAGTAAGTTATTGGATTTTTATGTTTATCATTAATAAATAATATAATAATTTCAGTTATTATTTCAGTTACAATTAAAGATTAAAAGTGTGTTTGTGTACAAGCATCGTGACGTCATCCATGTGTTGAGAGAAAAATAAGTTGAGAAACGAGAACCCCAACAACAACACCCCACACCGACAGACTCCACCCAGTCGGCATAACTCCCGATTCCCCGATTTTTTTGTTCTTCTTCTTATTCAATTTTGCAAAAACTAACCCTAAATTTAAGAAATTTTTTTTCTAATTTTTATATTAGAAATATTTTTTCTAAAAGGCAAGGCGAGCTGCCTTTGGCTTAAAAAGTATGGCGATTTTCTAAAATTCAGGGCGATTTTTTTTCTGAGTGTGGTAGAACCTCTGACACTCGAATAGCACGTGCAGGGCGTCCTCCTTGACGCCGCTTCCGCACTCTGGGCAGCCGTTTGCCGTGTCGTGCCCGTACTTTTTCAGGTACCCGCGGAAGCATCCGTGTCCGCTGAGTACTTGAGTCAGGTAGAAATCTATCTCCCCGTGCTTTCGTCATATCCAGGGTCTGATGTCCGGTATGAGCTTGTGGGTTTAGCGTCCTTTTGTGGAGTCGTCCCACCTGCTCTGCCACCTTTCCATGCTCCTGGCTCCTGGCAGCAGGGACGTCAAAACACTCGCAAGCAGCTTCCTTCTCCCTTGCTTGGGTCCTCTGGCGTTGAGGAGAATCCTGGACAAGGCTCTGGCAGTCGCGTTCGCCTTCTCGTGTGCGTACTCCAGGTGCTCCTTGAAGCAGATCCTGGTGTCCAGTATGACCCCCAGGTATCTGATCGCCCTTTGAGAAGTGATCTCGTTTCCGCCAACCATTATCTTGGCTGTTTCCACCTGTTTCCTGCTTGTGATCAGGATGGCTTCCGTCTTCTGCGGGGCCAAATCCAGACCTGCCACCGCTAGCCACGTCTCGACTGCGCGGATCGCTGTGTTGGCTGCCATTTCCGCATTGCAAATCTCTTTTGCCACCACTACCAGCGCGACGTCGTCTGCGAAACCAACGATTGTGGTGTTATCTGGTAGGGACAGGTTTAGCACTCCGTTGTACGTGGTGTTCCACAGCAGTGGATCCAGTACTGATCCTTGAGGGACTCCGGCTCGTGGCTCTCGTTGGACCTGGTGCCTTCTGAGGTGTCCAGAAGGAGGACCCTGCTGTCGAAGTAGCTGTGAACTATGTTCAGCAGATATTCAGGAACATGGAACGCTTTCAGTGCCTCCAGCGTCCGCCCCCAGTCCGCCGAGTTGAAGGCGTTGCGGATATCCAGCGTTACCACTAGGCAGTACTCCTTCGTGCCACCTTTCCACCTGGTGCCGTCGTATTTTTTAAATCTAAGAAAGTAGGTAAACACCACCTGTCAACTCTCATAATCCATTTTCCTAATTAATGTAGCTGATTTAAGGACTATATTTCAGGGACCGTAAATAATCATTATTTGAGATTTTTATTTTAAAAAGACTATTGTGATTTTTTGTTTTAAACGTCAAAAATAACGTTCTTTTTACTATTGTCCACAAAGTATATGCATGTCAACAAATCTGGAAAGCAAGTTAACTGTTATTTGTTCATGTCTATAAAGTGCATAAAAACCAGTTAAATTTTTGACTAAAACTTGTACAAATCTCAGTAGGCCTTTTAAAATAAAAATCTCAAATAATGATTATTTACGGTCCCTGCTATATTTAGAACTTTTTCTTATATCAAATAAAAACACCTCTTAACGAGGTAAAGAAGTAGTGACGATCGCACCTTCAACATACAAAAGTTCTAATATCAACATTTGTGAAGAAAAAATATTACATTCGTCATTATATACACTTTATAAAATTTTCTGTTTTGTGCATATCATTTTAAATATTACATTCACACAAATTACATTACATAGGAGGCACTTAAAGCATTTTAAAATACCTTTTAAACGAGATACAGCACAAGTCTGTAGTAGAGACCTGCCCGAGTAAGTAAAAATATACTCGATTACTACTCGGCGATGCCGATTCCAACTGTCAAATCTGGAATCGTGGCATCGTAGAATCGTAGGCATCGGCTTCGTTTTACTCAAATCTGACTCGCGTTTTTTTATTAAACAAAATCAACCAAAATTTTTGTCAGAACAAGAGGATCCAATATACCCAAGATTTCACAATTGTTAGTCCTATCTACTTAAGACCATAGATTAACTCTTTGACCATATGAGACCGCGAATTCTTTGGAACAAGAGAATTTTTTTTATGTTTTACCGTCTTTGAACCCGACATACACGAAATCTTAAACAAAATGAGACCGCGAATTCTTTGGAAGAAGAAGAATCAATAAAGGACCATGTCCAAAACACGTATGGATTTGTTGTCTTTAACTAGGTTTTTCTATTCACGAATTCTAAAAAAAATGTACCCGCGAATTCTTTAGAAGAAGAGGAAATTTTATTGAAATTTATTTTTAAATGTCAAATTTGAAATTTGTTGGCGATGCTACGATGCTACTCGTACGATTCTACGATGCCGAGTATACTCGGCATCGTTTGACACGATTACATGATTACAAAAAATAATCGTGGCATCGCCAACTTGATTACTTTTACTCGTGGAATCGGCATCGTATCGTGCAGGTCTCTAGTCTGTAGTAGACATCTGCATGACTGGAATCAAACAGGCTTTGAAATGATTCCATTCGAATAGAATAGAGTTGAGTAAATGCTCAGCACACTATGACTAGAATGGATTGCATCTTGGTCCGTATAGAGTATGACAGAAAAGGCCTAGAGTTAAACGAGTGATAACGAAAAACAGAATGTCATATTTGAATATGCTGAAATCATTCGAGTTATTCGAATCCATTCGATTTTCTTATATGACGTCATAAGGGCAAAATAGAAAATTAAATTTGTTTTGTTTATTTATGTATGTCTATAAATAAGTATTTTTGTGATTTCTTATTTTCGAAATTACCAAGCTCCCCTTAGTTTAAACTCAAAACACATGCAAAAATCCACGAGAATTAAAAAAAAATATGGAAAAGCAATTAGTTTTATGAACATATCCCAGAACCAAAAGATCCGCCTCTATCGCCACAGATAAAGAAAGGA
Organism: Drosophila takahashii; assembly: GCF_030179915.1. Classification (NCBI taxonomy): domain Eukaryota; kingdom Metazoa; phylum Arthropoda; class Insecta; order Diptera; family Drosophilidae; genus Drosophila; species Drosophila takahashii. The sequence continues at coordinate 31,408,276 of NC_091678.1, read as the reverse complement.
ATGGTCTTCCTTGGACCGCGACTTTTTAGTATTGTCATCCTGGAGTTTGTTAGATAAATTCTTAAGAAGTTGCGGTCCAAGGAAGACCATTCCATTCTGCCTCTTCACTACACTATTTTGTACTTCTCCTCCTTGGTCCGCGAATTCTTAGGATTTGCGGTCCAAGGAAGACCATTCCATTCTGCCTCTTCACTACACTATTTTGTACTTCTCCTCCTTGGTCCGCGAATTCTTAGGATTTGCGGTAGAAGGAAGACCATTCCTTTCTGCCTCTTCACTACACTATTTTATACTTCTCCTCCTTGGTCCGCAAATTCTTAGGATTTGCGGTAGAAGGAAGACCATTCCTTTCTGCCTCTTCACTACACTATTTTATACTTCTCCTCCTTGGTCCGCGAATTCTTAGGATTTAAATATGAAAATGGCATGGTTGGATTCAGTGGCGAGCTAAAACTAAAGGTAGATTTGTAATTTAAAAAAAAAGATAAAAAACCAAATATTTATGTAAGTATTTCAAAACAAATTTAATTTTCCATTTTGCCCTTATGACGTCATGTAAGAACTCGAATGGATTCGAATAAATTCGTCTGAGTTGTTCGTGTACTCATTTACTCGATTCGTTTTCCATCACCATTTCTGGTTCGACTGAGTTTTACGTCAGTACACTTATTTATTCAAGCCAGTTTCCCTACACATTCCAACTCATTCAACTCATTTTGAACATTGTCAATTCGAATATGTATTTTTTGTTATTCATGCAGATGTCTAGTCTGTAGCTTCAGTAGTTTAGAAGTTACGGCATTCCGTAATTTAGCTACTTATAGCTGATTTCCCGCAAAACTAGCGGGTTTTTCCAAAAGTGGTAGAACTAAAGTTTCTTATATCGAGCTGTTGAACATCATATCAAATTTTCAGGACTTTAAAACCATGTTTTGGGAAACACAGACAAACTGACAAACAGAATTAAATTTTAATTTTGACTAGGCCCCCGCAAATTTGTTTTCGGTATAACTTTTGAACGGAGCCACCGATTTGTCTGATATGGCCCCTCATATTAAGCGCATTTTCAGTAGGAATACAACTAACGTAGTGCGAGGGGCCAATTATCCCCACTTTGTGTATTACTCATTACGATCGGACTATCACAGCAGATTTTCAATTTTGTGGCTATATAATGAAGTCGCCTTCGCACACTCTCCTTGTGCGCTTTGTCACTACATGGACTGCCGTCCATAGTGATTTTAGATGGCGTATAAGAAAAGCCTGTTACAAAATTCCAAATTGACGTATTCATTTTGTTTGGGGGTGGCTGTTTGTTTCTCAGCGGCAAGCTAAGGGATCCTCCTTTTTTTTTCTTTTGTGTTCCAAGTGTTGATTTATTATTACAATTTAAATTAAATATAAGTATAACATATAAAACAATGTATTATGGGGAAAAAGCCCGTTTTTTGGCATAAACGCAAAAAATAAAAGTTACTAATTTAAAAAACAAATATTTTTTTAATACTAAAATGGTTAAACTTTTTAGAACAATTTTTAAAAAAAATGTACGCGCCACCGATCAAAGTCTATCGATAAACGTGCTCATCTCGAAGAAAAAACGCGCTAATTTTACTTCAAAGTTTCCCAACGGCGTGCAAAGTGTTTAGAGGGCTAAAAAATAAACAAAAATATGGAAAATCAAGGTATCAAACTTATAAAAACTTCTCAAATCGAATTGTGTTGGAACATTGTCCAGTTATTTAATGTCTTGTGTATGTCTATTTTAGCCGAAAACTAACAAAAGTGTTTGAAAATCTACACAGATCGACGCAAGGTTGTTTTAGAAATATATTAACAAAATTATAAAGAAACAAGTGTTAATATTGCTTTTTTCCCGTTTTTGCCCCTTTAAAAAAAAACACCACCAAATTTTTAACTTTTTGGATTTTTCTTCAGAGGCTTAAGGTGGAGGATGATAACAATTTTCATTTAAAAACTACCTTATCCTATCTTATATTTGTTTTCTTAATAAATACGTTTTCTATTATTAAAAAATAATATTTTGAACATTTGTAGGGGTTTGACCATAATGAGGGGGTAGTGGGTAGGTGGCTGTGGGTGGTGTTTTTACAACCGTACGGTTTTTTCAAAAAATGGAAAAAAACTTAATTCTATTTGTGCATAAGGAGTTTATATTATAATTTTCAAGGCTCTATTTTTAAACCTTAAGTTTTTGCAAAAAAAAAAACGGACTTTTTCCCCATAGTGCAATGGTAGGTGGGGCTTTAGGTGTGGGTGTATGGGGGTGTGAGGATAAAAGTGGTGGCTTTAGTGGACCGCGATCGGGCGTTCGTGTTTGTGTCGCTTGCTCTCAACAACTTGTTTGTCTGTCTGACCCCACCATCCCATTCCAGTATGGTAATTAAGTGACCCCGTGCGCGTGTGAAACAGCCATTGAGCAACTAAAAGGGACGCTTGCTGTCAATAACCTGTTGCCACTCTGATTACACATATTTGTCCCGTGACCCACTTAGAACTCTAACATATCCTTTTACCAAAGAGAATATAAACACTAAGAGGTGTAACGCCCATACAACTGAATGTACGGCAAAATTTTTGGATTCAGAAAGTGGATTTATAATTTTCCTAGTGAGCGTTGTCCGTGTTAGATTCTTTGAATGTGTTAGAGTGCAATTTCCTTTCCTCTACTGCGAAATAGGCTCAATGTCGCATCTGTCTGACGCCTCGAAACAAGGCACTGTGGGCTCGGGGTGTAGTCGCTCAACTGCGAATCTTGTCGGACCGAGTTCAACTCCGATTGAAAACAACATTTTTTTTAAAAGTAATTTTTTTTTTTAAACATTGTTCATTTAATATAAATTTTTAAAATTAAAAGAAAGATAAAGCCCATTAAAGGATTGAATGATTTCGGTGTAAATCATTTCTTTCTAGGGATTGTGTTCTTGCTTTTTTGTTTAAAAACTAAAATTATTGTTATTTTTAGTCCCTGAATTGCATTTAAATTGTATACTTCAATAAAAATTAAAAATTAAATAAAATTATAAAAGTAAACTCGGATGCGTATTTCATAAACTTTTAATTCCAAAGTAATTAATTTTAAAAGATTTGCTCAAAATGCTTCTGCTTTTAGAACTTACAAAATTAAAAACAAACAAAACACACAAAAAAAAATTAAAAAACAAATCAAAAAATTGAAAAACAAAAAAAATTAAAAAAAAACCAAAGTTAAAAATAAAAAAAAAAATGAAGATAAAAATAAAACCACTTCGCCTCAGAGTGGACTCGAACCTCAATCGCATTATTCGCGGGCCACCAACTAACGCAATGCGCCACAGCCCTTTTTGAAATGTTGTGCGCAATGTGCCTTTTAGGACGATTCCTTTTCGGCAACATAATTCAAGAATCAACAAATGAGACAAAAATTGAATTTCGACTTTTCTGCAGCGCGGAGTTTTGAGAGCGAGAGAGCAAGTGACCGAGAGAGAGAGAGAGAAGTCAAGAAACGGCATTCTAAAAATAGACTGAATACGTGTGAGTCGCATTTGACAAAAATGACGCATCGTTACACATCTTAGTGTTTATAATATCTTTGCTTTTACCCTCCCTCGTTTTACCCTATTTCCTAGATATGACGCTATGATCACCCGTCACACCCCAGTAACTTCTCCCCTCGTTTCACTCCATTTCCTAGATATGACGCTATGGTCACCTGTCTCACCCCAGTAACTTCTCCTCTCGTTTTACCCCATTTCCTAGATATGACGCTATGATCACCCGTCACACCCCAGTAACTTCTCCCCCGATTAACTAGGATAACCTAGATATAACGCTATAATCACCTGACACACCCCACTAACTTCTCCCCCGATTAACTAGATTCCCTCGTTTCAGCCTGTTTTTCTAACTTCTCCCACGATCGATCCATTCAACCTACTTGTCAACCACTTAATCAGAATGCCTTCCCTCGTTTCACCCCATTTCCTATATATGACGCTATGATCACCTGTCACACCCCACTAACTTCTCCCCCGATTAACTAGATTCCCTCCCCTCATTTCACCCCATTTCCTAGATATAAACACCCCCACACCTGTCACCTTGACCTGGTTTATTACCCTTATTAGCTTAATTAATAGCCTCCCCCTCCACTTTTGTATCCAGGAATACGATTCAGAACCCCCATAAACATACTATTCAAGGGAATTGTTGTTGCTTGGCTCGTTAAGGACAGCGACACAAAGAGGTACTTGAGCATGCCCTAGCGGAGTATGGTAAGGGCCGATCGGTATGCTAAGTGCCAAAACGAAAACAAATATGCCCGAATGCCATAGGACTGAGCACCCCTGCTTTAAAGCCTACATCTTTACAGACTTTGTTAAAGTCTATTAAAACTTTTGTGTTGATGTAAGAGTAACTAATTGATGGGTTAAATTGACAGTTCAGTGGTTGGGGACCGTTTAACTATTATATTGGTTAGATTTTCCAATTGATTCTTTTGTGTGTATTAACGTGGATACCCTATCACCTACTCCGCTCCCACACACTAGCATGGTCCCTAAGATGATCACACATAGTTCTGCTCTCTTTAACGGTACCACTTACTTTGATGGTGCCTAGGAAATTTAATTTCGTGTCCAGGCTGAATGAGTCATTTACAGAAAATGATGTGATGCATCATATTGTTACAAAAGTTTTGTAACAAAACTCTCCATTTTCAATCATAATGGTATCGACATCAATAAAATCAATTTTAAACTGATTAAGGATTACTCAATTACGGCTTTGTCTCTGTTTTTGGCCTGCTGATATCATTGTGGACGTGTTTAGCTTCGGCAGCGCCGTTACTCAGATAAAGGGAGTACAAGGGAGATGGAGATATATAACTATGATTGCGCATGACTTTTTAATGAATGGTTCGATTTGAAAAAATTTTGATAACTATATGGGTATTGATTATCAAAACTAGCCCTAACATTTAGGGGAGAGTGGGGTAATTTCGTGAGCATTTTTTCAAAGCTATTTTATGTCCATCTTGAGACACGTTATCATATTTCTATTTTTATTGTTGAGAAATTGGGCAATTTCGTCACCTGAACTTTACGCCTGTAAGTATGCTACACTAATCAAGCGTACCATTTTTGTAGACGTCCTATATTTGTTGCTGCTGCCGGTAGTCTGTTCGTTAGCCAGCTCGTTGAATAAAAAAATATGTATTTAAAATAGGTGCGAATTTACCCTAAGCATAGGGTGGCAAAATTTCCCCAGACAGTACTTTTTTAGAAAAAATTATTTTTCTTCCGAAATTAGGCGCGAAGTTAAAAATCACTAATGCAGAAATGCACATTAAGCACTGTGTATTATATAAAAAATCGTGTATCTTATTCCTTTTGAATTGTGGCATACAGAAAAAATTTCGTCGAGAACTAAATGTAGCTTTTGAACTGTTAAAACACATTTTATATTATAGCTTAATTATCTTGGCCTTCTGTGCAAAAAAAAGGCATTGGTTGTGTCATGCCGTCTTGAGGGACTAAAACAAAAAAAAATATATATTTTTAAGATTTATGGATTCCGAGATATTGCAGGTGACGAAATTGCCCCTATGACGAAATTACCCCACTCTCCCCTACAAAATCGGTTGCTAGCCCGATTCTAGCGACTATGGGATTTGTGGGCGTAAAAGTGGGCGTGACACTCGGCTGAAGCTAACATGGTCTTTATAGGCACTAATAGAATCTGTATAAAATATTTTTCTCTCTTTCTTAAAAAATTTGATTGCCAGAGCAACATTTTCAGATTTTCAAACTAGCGTCATCTATTAAAAAAAACTTTGATTGCTCAAAACTTTAAAATGAATGGACCGATTGGAAAATTTTATTTATTTGTGGTGGGTAGGTGGATGTGAACAATCAAAAGAAAACCTCATTTACACTTTTACATAAACTTTAAAAGACGATTGTGGGCGGTAAAGTGGGCGTGGCACATTCGCATAACAAACTTGATCTGAATAAGAAGCCAAGGAATCTAAATCTAAAGGCCCAACTCTCTAGCTCCAATAGTCTATAGTCATAGAAACGAGACTATTGTTACATGAAGTCTACACTTTTGAGTGTGAAATTTGGATTAATAAGATAAGTATTATATTAAATTAAATTGAAACTTTCGGTATTTATTTATTTAATATAAAGTTATAGATAGCTCATTGAATTTAAAAAATATACAAGAAATTACCAATATGATTGATTACACTGTGCAACAAAATGAATGCTTTTTAAATTTACCTCGATGAATACTATATTTTTGAATTCGTTACGAATTCCCAAGTTAAACTGAGTTTTTCAAAAAGTTCCCCGGCGCAAGGATTCTTAACACAAGGACCTCAAAGTTCGAAAAATTATGAAATTGGCCAACTTTTCGAAGGTCTCAGAGGCAAACGGATTCATGGTTTGTTTTGATGTAAAAATTATTTAAAAGATACACTCTTTATCTTTCAAACCCCATGCTTAGAATAATTTTAGGATTTTTTTTAAGGGAGAAATAAATTCTTCTAATTTATCTTCTTCTGGTAATATTGTATTGATTATAATAAATTATAATAATTGGGTTTGATAATTATAATTATAATTGTACTATTAGAATAATTGGTTAAGAAAAGTTACAACAACAAACTTTTGAAAACACAGGGCGGTAATACTACTACGGTTTTGACCGCAGCTACATATATACTTTTATGTTTTTTGACTACGTTTTCTAAAATTTGTTTCTTCCTTAAAAAAGTCCTCAAATTATTAAAAGTATGGGGTTTGTTAGTTAGTTTTTAATACTGGAACAGAAGTGCAACTTAAATGTTATAATTATTACATAGAACGCGAGAGGGCTCGTGCAGACTAAAATTTTAAGAACTTCGTGGCAAATAATAATTTCGTGTTAGTCTAAGGGGGAACATTAAAAGTTAGGCGGCTCACAAGTACTACAGATTATGCATAAAAATAGTACCAAGCATTTTCTACGATTTGCAAGTGTCGTTAAATTAAGCTTTAAAAATTTACTCTGGGATGAAGGTAGCCTTACGTTTTGATTCCAGTTCAAACTACAAAGGGCAAAACGGATACATTTTTTTGTACCGATTCTATGCGGTCAATGCTCACTCGTATTGTTGGCTCCACACCCTTTCCCAAGGCAATTTATGCACAACGATAGCTTTTTTGCGATATTGAACTGCTCATTTACGTTGAGGGCAGAAAATGAGGGACATTTATGCGATTATTCCACTACATTGTTCGGTTCATTCATTAGAGCAAGGTGCGAGCAAGACAGATATATGTCGGCTGCAATGAGCAATTAATGAGCAAAATTTGTAAAATTGTACTACCTGGACCGATGAGCAATGAGGAAAATTGAATCTAAAAAGTAAAATCTTGCTCATCATAGGATAAATTATAAAAAATGTTTTTTTTTGGAGAAGCTACTGAGAATGACTGTCTTGGCTGTGATTAAAAACTAATCGAGGATCTCTCTCCTCGCTTTCTGGGTCTAGGCGCTCAATTTTGGGTTGGATTTGGGACTCTTGCCTAAAATAAGCTTCTTTCACCTGCGTTCGGCAATCCAATTCTGCGACATTCATCCAAATATCAGTTTCTACATGTTTCTTTGGGTTCTCATGAGCATAAGTATGCTGTTTTTTTTTTTTTACAAAATAGTATCTAAACTTTCTTTCGATTTGCTCATTTTATTGCTTCGTAATTATTTTCAAAGTACCGCCTTTCCACTGGTTATGTGTTCCCTTGCTGAGCGTGACCGTTCTTAGGAAATATAGATAAATCAGTATCACTTTCCAGTGAAATGTGTTGCCAAAAGAAGAATGTAGACCAAAAGGGAGACCCAAATGATTAGGTTTCGCAACAACCGAGTTCGCCGAACTTTTTTTTTTAAATGAAATTTTATTTAAACGTTTATCAACCAAATAAATGGTTATAAAACGCATATTTAGAACATAGGGTGTCGACGCTTCAGTATTTTTCTGGTGGATGGATTCGCTAAGGATGCAGCTAATCGATTGGAGTGAGCCAGTAGACGGTCATTGTAGCGGCTTAAGTGCATGTTAATTTGCTCGCTCACTGAGAGAATGTACAGGTCATTGGCTGGGACTTCATTTCTTACGTACCACGGTGCATTCGCTATGATGCGCAGGGCCTTGTTTTGTAGTCTTTTAGTCCGAATGATGTTTGAATACGAAGCAGTGCCCCATATTTAAATGCAGTTTGTTAGCGAAGGAACTACAATCGACCTATACAGCAAATCCTTGTTGCTGAGGCTGAGTGCATCCAGTTCATCTTTCGAAGTTTGGCACGACAAGTCTGATTTCAAGTCGTTTATTGATCTTATTCCACCAATTAAGAGATACATGTTGCGCTTCGGTAATGCTTACACAAATGTTGATAGAGCAAATAATTTTGCAACAGATTCCAAGAAAAACAATAAAGGAAGCTAGCTTCGGCAAGCCGAAGCATATATACCCTTGCAGATCATTATATTTATTTACAAATCGCAAAAATGTTAAATTTCCTATTATTTCACATTAATTTTTCGATCGATTCTATGTCAGGTATATGATATAGTAGTTCGATCTTTTTACAATTAAAATCGAAATTCGGAAACATTTAAAAATAGTCATATCCCAGAGTAAAAAAGAATGTAATAAAAATAAAAAAAACAAGAGAGAACGCTATAGTCGGGTTGTTGTCCCGACTATCTAATACCCGTCACTCAGCTAAAGGGAGTGTGAACGCTGTGTCGGGTTGGTGTCCCGACTAATAATCGTAACTCAGCTAAAGGGAGTGCGAGGGAGATAGGTATATAAGTTTTGATTGCGTATAACTTTTTAATGAATGGTCCGATTTGAAAAATGTCTTCTACATTTCGATAGGTATAAATATACACAACAAAATTGCATTTATACTTCTCGGAAATCTTTAAAGATGTGGGCGCAGGACCCATTTTAAAATCGTTAGTGGGCGATTGTGGGCGTTAGAGGGGGCGTGGCGCTCGGCTAAAATAAACTTGCGCTGCGTAGGAAGCCAAAGAATATGTGTGGGAAATCTCAACCTTCTAGCTTTTGTAGTTTCTGAGATCTCAGCGTTCATACAGACGGACAGACGGACAGACGGACAGACGGACAGACGGACAGACAGACAGACAGACAGACGGACAGACGGACATGGCTAGATCGACTCGGCTAGTGACCCTGATTAAGAATATATATACTTTATGGGGTCGGAAACGCTTCCTTCTAGCTGTTACATACTTTTGCACGAATCTAGTATACCCTTTTACTCTACGAGTAACGGGTATAAATATAATTTTTTTCCTATTTATTTCCATTTAATTTTTCGACCGTTCCAATGGCAGCTATATGATATAGTGATCCGATTTTTTTAAATATTTTATTCAAAATTCAGAAATATATAAAAAATAATATTCCCAAGAGTAGAAGGTAATATTTAAAAAACAAGAAAGGAAGCTAGCGTCGGCGAGCCGAGTCTTTTATACCCTTGCAGATAATTTCAAAGCGATAATAACAAATCGCAAAAATGTTAATTTTTCTAATATTTCTCAGTAGTTCTCCGTTCGTTTCAATGGAAGCTATATGATACAGTAGTTCGATTTTGATAAAATTAAAATCGAAATTCGTAAATATTTAAATAGAGTTATATCCTGGAGTAGAAGAGAACACAATAAAAACCAACAAAGCAATCATTTACTTTCTGTTATATTCCCATTAATTTTCCGATCGTTCCAATGGCAGCTATATGATATAGTCGTCCGATTTCGATACAATTTTATTCCAAAATCGAAAATATTTAAAAAGATATATATCCTGGAGTAGAAAAGAATACAATAAAAACGAACGAAGCAATAATTTATTTCCTGTTATATTCCCATTAATTTTCCGATCGTTCCAATGGCAGCTATATGATATAGTCGTCCGATTTCGATACAATTTTATTCGAAATTCAGAATTAGATAAAAAATGGTATTGCCAAGAGTAGGTTGTTATATGTTTAAAAACACCCAAGATATAATTTTTTTAATTTTTTGTTTTTGTTCCCGATTATTCCTATGGGAGCTATATACAGACAGACAGACAGACAGACAGACAGACAGACAGACAGACAGACAGACAGACAGACAGACAGACAGACAGACAGACAGACACACAGACAGACAGACAGACAGACAGACAGACAGACAGACAGACAGACAGACAGACAGACAGACAGACAGACAGACAGACAGACAGACAGACAGACAGACAGACAGACAGACAGACAGACAGACAGACAGACAGACAGACAGACAGACAGACAGACAGACAGACAGACAGACAGACAGACAGACAGACAGACAGACAGACAGACAGACAGACAGACAGACAGACAGACAGACAGACAGACAGACAGACAGACAGACAGACAGACAGACAGACAGACAGACAGACAGACAGACAGACAGACAGACAGACAGACAGACAGACAGACAGACAGACAGACAGACAGACAGACAGACAGACAGACAGACAGACAGACAGACAGACAGACAGACAGACAGACAGACAGACAGACAGACAGACAGACAGACAGACAGACAGACAGACAGACAGACAGACAGACAGACAGACAGACAGACAGACAGACAGACAGACAGACAGACAGACAGACAGACAGACAGACAGACAGACAGACAGACAGACAGACAGACAGACAGACAGACAGACAGACAGACAGACAGACAGACAGACAGACAGACAGACAGACAGACAGACAGACAGACAGACAGACAGACAGACAGACAGACAGACAGACAGACAGACAGACAGACAGACAGACAGACAGACAGACAGACAGACAGACAGACAGACAGACAGACAGACAGACAGACAGACAGACAGACAGACAGACAGACAGACAGACAGACAGACAGACAGACAGACAGACAGACAGACAGACAGACAGACAGACAGACAGACAGACAGACAGACAGACAGACAGACAGACAGACAGACAGACAGACAGACAGACAGACAGACAGACAGACAGACAGACAGACAGACAGACAGACAGACAGACAGACAGACAGACAGACAGACAGACAGACAGACAGACAGACAGACAGACAGACAGACAGACAGACAGACAGACAGACAGACAGACAGACAGACAGACTGGTATCAGATTTAGTACCTTTTTTATGTAGCGCAATAAGAAAGGATTCTTTCCACATAGATGGAAATGTGCCAGTAGCAATCGACTTCTGAAAAATCATAGGTAATGGAACTGCAAGTAGTATGGCGCAATCTTTGAGGACACAGCTTGGAACCATATCGGGACCCGCAGAGAATGATAATTTAATCGTGGATAGGATACGTAGAACTTCTGCTCTATCAATTAGAGGGTTGAAAATGGCGTCAGTATGTGGTAGCTGATAGGAGTAGCTACAATTGATCCTGGTATTATTTTTGCAATAGGTGGATTGGAAAAAGTCCGCAAACAGGTTGCCAATATCTTGATCATTCGATGCAGATACATAATTTAGCTGTAGTGATGGAGGAAATTTGTTGGCTTTGCGCTTTGAGTTGACGAAGGAGTAAAATAATTTAGGATTGCTGCGAAATTCGTTTTTACTGCGTAGGAGGTAGCTATTATAACATTCAGAATTGTGCAGGAAGTACTTGGATTTAGCAACGCTGTCAGACTGAAGTCCTGTTTTGGCGTACTTCTTATAAAGTTTAGTTTTTATATTTTTTAAGTGAGCCAAGTGTTTGGAAGACCATGGAGGGCTGTTAGAGTTATTAACAACTATGGAAGGAACTAGTTCATCAAATATGGAATAAAGGTCATTATAAAAAGTTGAAATGGCCTCATCAAGATGAAGACTATCAAGACAAGACCAATCAACTGAAGATAGGGATCTCGACATTTGCAAATAATTAACATGCCGAAAGCAACGAGTCCGCAATGGGGCCTCAAAGGAATTGGGTACACGAAAAATGCCACTAATGGATAGTTGGAGTGTAGGATGATGAGAGTCCTCAGGAGTGGTCAATGGAGAAATACGTCAAAAAGGTCAGACACAAAATTGAGTTAACTTGACCAAGAGATAAGTCAATAAGACCGTCGACAAAATCGTTTTGATCACCAGGAACTAGGGCAATTAGATCGACACAGGGAGACCAGGATAGGTACGGAATATTAAAGTCACCCAATATTATAAGATGGTCTGAGTCAAAGGTTTATGAGGAGATATTCAGGATAGCGGAGAGGTGTCGCATAAAGATCGGAGCCTCAGAGCATGGAGGAATATAGGAGCAGGCTACAAATATGTTGCAGTTGGGAAGACATATTTTGACTGACATGAATTCAATATCACCAACATTGGGAATGGATACAACTTGGGATGATATTTCAGACTTTACTGCGATTAGGACACCACCACCTCGTTTAGAGGGACGTTCACATCTATAGAGGAAAAAATTATTTGTAAGTATTTCATTATCAGATACCGTGGGATTTAGCCAAGTCTCAGTAAAGGCAATAACGCTGGAATCGAAAGCAGCGCTGTCAGTATGCAATCTTGACAGCTTACTGAGAAGGCCACGGACATTTTGATAATGTAATACAAAATTTAGTTTTTTGGAACTGACGGATTTTTATTTATAGATGGTTCTTTCCGATCAAACTCGTGAACAATCGTATTAGCTGGCCATAGTGCAGGATTTAAAGCACGGGATCAGGCAGAATTATTTTAAATGATGAATCTTTTCTTTTGTAAGCAAAATTAAATTTTGTAACAACAAAGTTTTCAGGAGAGGCTTGGAGCTCATCGCTTAGGTGACCTTTAATTTCGTCAATGGTAGTATCAGGCCTTAGACGAGACACAAAAATGGCCTTCTTTGGCATGATTGCTTGGGGCGCTACAGCTTCGAGGCGTCTACGGTTTACGCCTGCTGGATGACCATTATTAACCGCAGCCAGGAGGGGCCTGCGATTTCTTTTGGAGTGTTTGTAGAATTACTTTTTATTGTTTAATTATTTTAGGTTGCCCCTAGAACATAATCTAGTGACAGTAGGCCGCTAAACCAACACTTGAATTGGGTTAACTCGGAGATGTTGAATACACAAGTATTGCTTGAGTACTGATTTTATTTGAGAATATCTGGGGTTTATATACATGATTTCAGAGTCAAGGGGGCCACCATGGCGAAGGTATCGCATGGGGGTTTGTTGGTTATAAATACATTGCATCACTTAGGTTCTAAGATATACAGAAATACAAAGTCATACAATTTGTCTCCCATGCAAGGGATTAATAGGCTAGGGTTAGTAAAAATAGAATGCTGGAACGGCAGGTAGCGGGGTTTGAGCTGGCGCACAGCCAGCGGCTGTTGACATCTTAGGGACTCAAGTGCAGGCGCTTACATACTCCCGGCCGTTGAACAGGTGTTCAACATCATCCAATGTTGATCTCAAAGGCGTCGCACAGTGGCGCCTTGGGCCAAAAAACGTGCAATAAATCACTTTTTCGACTTTGTCCTAGAAAGTTGTGACCCATACCAATCGACAGGTAATTGATCCACTATTACAAATATGTAACCCTTTTTCAAATCAAAAAATTTTTGTAAAAGATATGAATTTTCAAAGTTGAACAATTTTTCACTTAAAAAAAACACACCGTTTTTAGGTAATTTTTCGCACTTCCGGGGGGTTTTTCTTAAAAACTAGGTATCGAATCGCTTTGCTTCTTTTTTCCACGGATTGGTGTGTTAGTTAAGAGTAAAAAAAGTAAAACATATTGCAGTTTGCCATGCGCATCTCTTAGTTATGAGTTATTTGCGAAACGTCCATTTTTTCCATATTTTTCAACTTTGATGGAAAATAAAAAAAAACTATTTAATACTATTTTTTTTATACTTCCGTAAAACGTTATTTGGACTTTCTTCTTGATATTACGAAAGTTGTAGCTGCGTCCGCCTGCGTCCGCGGTTTTAAGAGCCAAAAAAGGGAAAAAAGTCATGGTCCCAGAAATTGCATATGGCGCAACCTTGTGAAAGATTTGTCCAAAACATGGTTTTAAAGTCCTGAAAATTTTATATGATGTTCAACAGCTCGATATAAGAAATTTTAGTTCTACCACTTTCGGAAAAACTCGCTAGTTTAGCGGGAAAACAGCTATAAATAGCTAAAATACGGAAGGCCGTAACTTCTAAACTACAGAAGCAACAGACTTGTGCTGTATCTCGTTTGAAAGGTTTTTAAAAAAGCTTTAAGCGCCTCCTATATGTAGTTTGTGTAAATGTAATATTGAAAAAGATATGCACAAAACAATTTTTTTTTAAATTTTTTTGTTTAGTTTTTTTTATTTTTCTCGAAAACGGCTCTAACGATTTTCTTTAAAACTTTAAACTGTATAGCCCTTGAGATTCCTTAAATTTTGGTATATATCATGTTACTGTAAAAAATCACGTTTAAATGTTATTCAGAAACGAAAATAGCCACTTTTGCCAGCTCAAAACAACTTACGCTGCCTAAGCATTGAATTTAGTATGTGCGAATCCAAACTGTATTCTAGGGTCATGGAATCACAACCTTGTCACAGAGTTAGAATCTAGTAATTATAGTCCAGAAATGTTAAGTCTATTGGATTTACCAAGTTTACCAAATTGTGACCATTATTTCAAAAAACATGAAATATAAAAATTTTTATTTTTAAAAAAAAACTTTAATATTTTTTTTTTTTGTTTTTTTTAGTTTTTAAAAATTAAAACATAAAAAAATAAACTAAACAAAACGTAATTTAAAAAAAAAAAAATTTTTTTTTTAAAAATTCCAATTTTTTATTTATTTTTTTTTAATAAGTTTTAAAAATTACAACATGAAAAAAGAAACTAAAAAAAACAAAAACTTTTTAAAAAAAGTTTTTTTTTGTCGGAAAAAAATGGATTTGTTTTTAAATTCTGACTTTGCCGATTTGTAAGTACGCCTCTGCCACGCCCACTCCCTGTCTCAAGCAATAATTTGAAAGGTGGATCAATTATCTATCATTTGCCGTTTACAAAATTCAATTATCTTCACTGGTTCAAAAGTTATGATTTATTACCAAAAAAAAGTCAAAAGGCGCCACTGTGCGTCGGTCGAAGGCATCAGATGGTGCATCCTTGATGAGCTGAGTAACCGAGGTTGTTCTGCTAGTTCGATGTCCTTTGAAGATGATGACGTTTGTGGAGGTGTCTTCTTTTGGAATCGTTTCCACAAGTAAACGACTATGACTCCGAGTGACAAAAACAAGGCAACATAGGCACTTATGTGGTGGTGTGGTATATCAATGATCTCTGTTGGCATTTTTATTTTGAGCCTGGGAAGTAATTCCTTACTAAGATCATTTAGCTCATTATAACTCAACTTCAATGAATTATTTAAATTTGAAATCTTAGTATCCGCTGCAGACGATTGATTTAAATTGCCAAATCGAGCATATGACAATTTCATCGCTCCTGTTGACGTCACTTGATGGCCAATCACACTAAGAATTGAGTTTCGTAGAGTGCACTTTGGGTCCAAAACTAGAAGTCCAGTATTATCAATCTTAATGGTTGATAATTGATCGCCACATACTGCAGAGAGCTCCATTGGTGCTTGCATTGAGAAAATCCATTGATTTTTGGCCTTTAGTCTTTGCCATGAAAGGGATTTCGTAGATGTCACAGTTTGGCATAGTGACGACGATTTGTTATTAAACAATTGAAATTCGCAGTGATTGTCAATTGAAAATATCATTTGCTTATCTGAGCAAATATATACGTCCTCGTTAATGGACTTGCATAGATCAAATTCTTTAGCTGTCATAGCAATGAATTGATCTCTGTGTTGATTCACAGCTATAATTGGATGTTCAATATCCAGTGATATCATTTTGTTGTCGACTATCACAGGTATTGGTACCAAATTATAAAGCTCAAAAAGCTGCGTTGAGATCAAAGGCAGTGTAATTATGAAGATGACATAATCCTTTACATCCTTTGCTTCTGCTTTCATCAACTTGTACAATTGTAACACATCGTTCTTAATCATGGGAAGCATTTTTCCTTGAGGCATATGAGTTTTAAGTTTATGTATATGCTCTTGAAGTTGCTTTGGCGATACGAGCAGCGGACTTATTTCATTGTGATGAACATTTGTCAACACATGCGAAATTTCTGACTGGACTCTTTGAATACTGGCCGCCAATACACTCAATTGATTGGTTAGTGCTATATACCATTGAAAGGTTTTTAACGAATCAAGTCGCGCGTTGGTTAAATCCACTCTTTGCTGGTTCATGATTATGATTCTTCTGTCAATGGCGGCCTCATCTCTTTTCATTATATTTATGGTGGAATCAATTATTGATGTTTGATTCTTCACCAATTCCAAGAGATAATCTTCATTCGTTTTGACCTTTTCAATGGTCAACGACATCTTTTTGGCATACTCCGTGTCCAATACTCCAAAGAGACTGCTGGCAATATTTCCAACAATGTTCAGCGGCGAGCGTCTATTAGTGGACATACGGAGTAACTCATTCTCAGTTCGGATTTCTTTGTCGACGTGTTGAAAATGCATGTATAACGCAGCACATGCTTGTACTGGTTGTATGTGAGAACACATTTGGCCGACCTTTATCGTTCCAAGGTAAAATGTTTTTACGTCCTCCAAATAAGGTTTTAAATCGTAATATGCGATAATTGTCCAATCAGCAGTTTCCAGTTGAGTTGTCCCAAGTTTTTCATAGTAAATTCCAGGTTTTGATCCCAACCTGGTTATATTTATTGGACTTGCCGCAGCTAGTGGTAGCAGCAGTAGACGGATTAGCAAGGGCATTGACAGGAGGGGAAGGGTTGTGCCTTTGCGCCTTTTTGGTTCCTGATCATCCTTCTCATCTTTGTCATTTATATCCTTACGTTTTTCTCCTGGATCCTCTTGACGAAAAAGTGGAGCAAGATTATGAATCGCTCTTTTGAATACACCCTTTGGAGTGTCAACCTCTACAACTCGTACATATCCATCTGGGCCTGGAAGGAGCCTGAAAATCCGTCCAATGGGCCAATAAAGCATAGGCACATTGTCTTCTTTTAGAATTACCATCATGTCCTCTTTTACGTTTTGATATGCTTTTTTCCATTTAGGATGTTGTTGAAGACTTGTTAAGTATTCACTGGACCATTGCATCCAAAATGTGTGCTTCAGTGACTGCACCTGATCCCACTGTGCAGATAGGGATTTTATTTTTAATGGCTCGGGATCTGGTTGTGCTACAAGTGGCTCTCCAATCAGGAAATGACCAGGTGTAATGAACGTCAGATCCTTTGGATCATCAGAAATTGGAGTTAGTGGTCGGGAATTTAACACAGCTTCGACATTTGTTATAACTGTGCTTAACTGCTCAAACGTGAGCTCAGCAGTGGTCACCTTTTTCAACAATAATGTTATTGCTGAGTTTACTGCTGCTTCCCATAACCCACCAAAGTGAGGTGCTCTTGGCGGAATGAATTTAAATTGAATTCCTTTTGTGTGGAGTTCTTAGCTTCCTGAGAGTGTATAGTTTCCTTCAATTCCATTAGCTGGTTGTTGGCTCCTACAAAGTTTGTAGCATTGTCGCAGTATAAAGTTTTGCACCTTCCACGACGGCTTATGAACCTTTGTAGCGCTCCAAGAAATGCTGCAGTTGTTAAATCTCCAACGACTTCCAGATGTACCGCCTTCGTCGCAAAACATACAAATACGGCGATGTATGCTTTATCAGGTCGCTTGCCTCGGACCTTGTGATGAATCTTCAAGGGTTCACAAAAATCCACTCCAGAGTTAAGGAATGGTCTATTTTGAGAAACCCTATGCTCAGGTAGTTTTCCCATAACTTGCGACATCAATTTTGGACGATATCTTGTGCATGGAATGCATTTCATGATTACATTCCTAACCATGGAAGTGGCTTTGACAATATGATATTGTTGTCGAGCAATACCCTTCAAGGTATTTTGGCCACAATGCATATTTTCGGTATGTAGTTTTACTAACAACATTTTCACAATTTCGTCGTTGTAAGGCAATAAATATGGATTCCTTGCATCACGAGAAATTGGTGCGTTTTCGATTCTTGTTCCTACTCTAATAATAGAGTTTTCGTCCAAAAACAAGTCAAGAGAGGACACCTTACTGCTGCTGGGTATCGGTCGTTCAGGATGTCGATGTAAATGTTTCAGCTCATCTGCGAAGTCAGCTTGTTGTACACATCGTACTATTATCCTCCTGGCTTGTTCCAATTCGTCCAACTCTAGCAGCACTGTATCCTTCCTGTTTTTACGATAACAGAATCGTAACATATAGGCAATTACACGTTGTAGACGATTAAATGAGTTTCCGTGGTTAATACGGTATATTTCGTCTCCTTCCGAACTTGTTGCAAGAGTGACTATTTTTAGCTTTCTCTCCAATGAGATGCTGTTGTCTTCAGGGGCCTTAAATAGGGATGGCCATTTCTCTTCTGGTCCGTGAAGAAATAGTGGTCCCTATAACCATAAAGTGTGTGCGCCTAATTGAGATGCGGGGATTCCTCTTGATAACACATCTGCGGCGTTGAGATTTGATGACACATGTCTCCATTGGTTTGGACTGGATGTGTCTTGTATTTTGGACAATCTATTTGCAACGAATGTATGGAAATTCGATGCCTTTGCATTGATCCAACAAAGTACTATTGTTGAATCTGTCCAGTAAAATGTTTTAATGGATTCTGTGTTAAGTCTTAGATCCTTTTTGACTTTGTCGGCTAGTTCGGCTCCTAGAACAGCCGCGCACAACTCCAACCGTGGTAGGGTTTGTTTTTCTAGAGGCGCTACTCTTGACTTAGCGCACAACAATCGTACAGTTGTTTGTTTGTTTTTATAAATGGCTCTTACGTAAACAGCTGCACCAAATGCCCTCTCAGAAGCATCCACGAATATGTGTAGCTCCTGTTTTTGTGGGACTATCCCATCATAAATGTGACGTGGAATTTTCATTTTGTTTAAATGTTGCAGATCCTGTCTGATGGCCTCCCACCTTTCCTTTAGGGAATCTGATATTTCCGTATCCCAATCCAGTTGTTGAAGTGACAGGGTTTGCAGAAATATTTTGGCCCTTATTATCACTGGTGAAAACAGGCCAAGAGGATCGAAGATTTGACCGACCTCAGAAGCTACCACTCTTTTAGTAATGCTCTGAGTTTTTTGCTCTTGTGCTCTGCCACACAAATGATCGTCCTTTGGAGTCCATATAATTCCCAGTGTTTTTACACTGGTATGTTCTAAAGCTCCACCCAAATTTATGGTGCTGACGACGTCTTCAGGTAGGAATCCTTTTAATAATTGGTGTGTATTAGAGCACCATTTTCTTAGTTTAAATCCGCACAGCAGCAGGATTTTATTTAGTTCTTGTTGAATCCTTTCTGCGTCCTGTATCGAGTCTGCTCCGGTCAAGCAATCATCCACATAAAAATCGTTTTTTAATGCGGCTGCTCCTAGTGGCCATTTTTCAGAGTTAATGTTGGCTAAATGTTCCAAGCATTTAGTGGCCAGGAACGGAGCTGATGCTGTGCCATATGTCACCGTCTTTAACCTATAATACTTTATTGGTTCATTTGAATCATATCGCCAAACAATCATTTGGTTAAATTGATCATTTGGATTCAACCATACTTGGCGATACATGTTTTCATGTCTGCAGTGAAGACATATTTGTGAGTTCTGAATCTCAATAATATAGAGAACAGATCACTCTGAACAACTGGTCCTGGATGCAGCACGTCATTCAAAGATTTTCCTGACGACGTTTTACAGGAGGCATCAAAGACTACTCTTAGAACACAATGATGTGGGATGAAGTAGTGAGTCTTCGGCATTTGTTCCGGCATCACTTGCTTCATATGGCCAAGTTTTTCATATTCTGCCATAAATTCGTTGTACATCCTCTTAATTTCTGGACAGGTCCTTTTTTCCAACGAATAGAAGCGCCTTGTAGCGATATCGCAAGACTTGCCCAGGGCTGAAGGATCTTTAGAAAACGGTAATCTGACTATTAATCTGCCATCTTGTGCGTGCTGAAGATTATTAATAAAGTGCTTTTTGCAGTGCCTTTCTTCTGGAGTCCTGTATTTTCTAATTGGCTTTAATTGGTCCAACTTCCAAAACCTTTCCAACGATGATTTCGCTTCCTCAGCTGAGGAAACTACCATGCAGCTCTGTGGCATTTTTGCACTCATGTTAACCTTTCCAGCAACGATCCAACCCAATTCAGTATTTTGTAGAATTGGAAAACCTGGATATGTTCTTATTTGCTCAGGTTTAATAATGGAAAAATGATGTTCTGCGCCTAGCAACAAATCAATTTTTCCTGGTTGATCAAAAAATTGGGATCCGCAAGATTAATGTTTTTCGATATTTTTAGATCGGTTATTTTGATTTGTTCAGTGCGTTGATCTGCCACCATGTGCGGGAGAGCAAAGGCTTCAACTCTTGTTTCGAAGTCACTATGTTTTGATTTGACTAACACACTGACGCGTCCTTTGCTTATTCGCGGCTGGCCTCCAATTCCCTCAATCCGTAAATTTGTTGGGGAGAGTTTTAATGATAACCGCTTTACCAATCTTTCCGAGATTAAATTGATCTGTGAACCGGAATCAAGGAGCGCTCGAAAGTCTCCTTCTCGACGATTGGTTCCTTGTAGTGTAGTGTCACTCTAGCCGTTGCTAACAGTGTGTACCTTTTCTCAATACTGTTTGTCGCAGCAGAAGCAGCTGTTTTTTTGTTCAGTATTAGATTTTCCGTTACTTAAATGTAACAACGTATTGTGTTTTTTGTTACATTTCATGCATGTATATTTAGACATGCATTGTTTGGACATGTGGTCTGCCTTTAAGCAATTGACACACAGTTTCTTTCGCTGGACCCAAGACAGCCTTTCAGCAGGAGAAGTTTCCTTAAATTTATCGCATTTGTATATGCTGTGCCCTTTTTGACAAAACAGGCAGGCGTATGAACTTGCTGTTGCAGAGGCACTTGTTCTATGTTTTTCCTTATGCGCCTTTCCACCGATGGCTTCAAGTGCCAGAAATCGTTGTTCTAGAAACGCAAGAAATTCTTTTATTGTTTGAATTTCCCTTGTGTATAATATTGTTTGCTCATAAGGAGTATGAGTAATTCGGTCTAATTTTCTTGTCATATGAAAAATTAGAACCGGATCCCATGTGTCAGTCATAATTCCCATATTTCTTAATGCTTGCAACGATTCATTAACATTGTCATGCATATTTTTTATTGATTGAGAATCATTTGACACGTTAGGGTGATCAAAAAGTTTTTCAAATATTGCGGTAGACAGCACCCGCTTATTATTAAAACGTTCTTTCAGCATTGTCCAGGCAGTGTCGTAGTTAATTTCTGTTAACTCTAATTGCCTTACTAATCTTTCTGCTTCTCCAGACAGATTAGCCTTAAGATACCACATTTTTTGTATTTTTGGTATCGCTGATTCATGAACCATTTTATTAAAAATGTCATGGAATTGTTGCCATTTTAAGTAGTTACCATCAAATTTTGGAATGAAACCTTTGGCAATTGAATTGATGAAATCGAAGGTACCGCATGATTAGTGGCTATTGAAACTGTATCAGTTGATGGTTGGCAAAATTTTAGCATTGCCTTTTCAGCGGAAATAAATCGTTCCATACTGTAACCTGCCTTTTCAGGTTCGATACAAATTTTATGGATTTCAAAATGCAGACTTTCAATTTGTTTCCATAAATTGTCTATTACCGTTTTATAGGTAAATTTATTGTCTGGACATATTTGATTCATAGTTCGAGACATCGAATCCAGAGCCGCTGCTTGGTGTCTAATCAATTTTTTGATTTGTTCCACCTCATCAGACGTGGCCTCTAACGTCGGAAATTGCAGAATTTTAGCATTGAATTCTTCCATAGACTTATGAACAATTAATTTCATCTGCTCATAATAATTCTTTTCAAAATATTCATGCAATACTGCAGCACCTTTAGATTCTTCAAGAATAGCTTTATTTCCTTTTTCGAATGATTTCCACAGATCTTGGTGCGTTTTCGATTCTTGTTCCTACTCTAATAATAGAGTTTTCGTCCAAAAACAAGTCAAGAGAGGACACCTTACTGCTGCTGGGTATCGGTCGTTCAGGATGTCGATGTAAATGTTTCAGCTCATCTGCGAAGTCAGCTTGTTGTACACATCGTACTATTATCCTCCTGGCTTGTTCCAATTCGTCCAACTCTAGCAGCACTGTATCCTTCCTGTTTTTACGATAACAGAATCGTAACATATAGGCAATTACACGTTGTAGACGATTAAATGAGTTTCCGTGGTTAATACGGTATATTTCGTCTCCTTCCGAACTTGTTGCAAGAGTGACTATTTTTAGCTTTCTCTCCAATGAGATGCTGTTGTCTTCAGGGGCCTTAAAGAGGGATGGCCATTTCTCTTCAGGTCCGTGAAGAAATAGTGGTCCCTATAACCATAAAGTGTGTGCGCCTAATTGAGATGCGGGGATTCCTCTTGATAACACATCTGCGGCGTTGAGATTTGATGACACATGTCTCCATTGGTTTGGACTGGATGTGTCTTGTATTTTGGACAATCTATTTGCAACGAATGTATGGAAATTCGATGCCTTTGCATTGATCCAACAAAGTACTATTGTTGAATCTGTCCAGTAAAATGTTTTAATGGATTCTGTGTTAAGTCTTAGATCCTTTTTGACTTTGTCGGCTAGTTCGGCTCCTAGAACAGCCGCGCACAACTCCAACCGTGGTAGGGTTTGTTTTTCTAGAGGCGCTACTCTTGACTTAGCGCACAACAATCGTACAGTTGTTTGTTTGTTTTTATAAATGGCTCTTACGTAAACAGCTGCACCAAATGCCCTCTCAGAAGCATCCACGAATATGTGTAGCTCCTGTTTTTGTGGGACTATCCCATCATAAATGTGACGTGGAATTTTCATTTTGTTTAAATGTTGCAGATCCTGTCTGATGGCCTCCCACCTTTCCTTTAGGGAATCTGATATTTCCGTATCCCAATCCAGTTGTTGAAGTGACAGGGTTTGCAGAAATATTTTGGCCCTTATTATCACTGGTGAAAACAGGCCAAGAGGATCGAAGATTTGACCGACCTCAGAAGCTACCACTCTTTTAGTAATGCTCTGAGTTTTTTGCTCTTGTGCTCTGCCACACAAATGATCGTCCTTTGGAGTCCATATAATTCCCAGTGTTTTTACACTGGTATGTTCTAAAGCTCCACCCAAATTTATGGTGCTGACGACGTCTTCAGGTAGGAATCCTTTTAATAATTGGTGTGTATTAGAGCACCATTTTCTTAGTTTAAATCCGCACAGCAGCAGGATTTTATTTAGTTCTTGTTGAATCCTTTCTGCGTCCTGTATCGAGTCTGCTCCGGTCAAGCAATCATCCACATAAAAATCGTTTTTTAATGCGGCTGCTCCTAGTGGCCATTTTTCAGAGTTAATGTTGGCTAAATGTTCCAAGCATTTAGTGGCCAGGAACGGAGCTGATGTTGTGCCATATGTCACCGTCTTTAACCTATAATACTTTATTGGTTCATTTGAATCATATCGCCAAACAATCATTTGGTTAAATTGATCATTTGGATTCAACCATACTTGGCGATACATTTTTTCAATGTCTGCAGTGAAGACATATTTGTGAGTTCTGAATCTCAATAATATAGAGAACAGATCACTCTGAACAACTGGTCCTGGATGCAGCACGTCATTCAAAGATTTTCCTGACGACGTTTTACAGGAGGCATCAAAGACTACTCTTAGAACACAATGATGTGGGATGAAGTAGTGAGTCTTCGGCATTTGTTCCGGCATCACTTGCTTCATATGGCCAAGTTTTTCATATTCTGCCATAAATTCGTTGTACATCCTCTTAATTTCTGGACAGGTCCTTTTTTCCAACGAATAGAAGCGCCTTGTAGCGATATCGCAAGACTTGCCCAGGGCTGAAGGATCTTTAGAAAACGGTAATCTGACTATTAATCTGCCATCTTGTGCGTGCTGAAGATTATTAATAAAGTGCTTTTTGCAGTGCCTTTCTTCTGGAGTCCTGTATTTTCTAATTGGCTTTAATTGGTCCAACTTCCAAAACCTTTCCAACGATGATTTCGCTTCCTCAGCTGAGGAAACTACCATGCAGCTCTGTGGCATTTTTGCACTCATGTTAACCTTTCCAGCAACGATCCAACCCAATTCAGTATTTTGTAGAATTGGAAAACCTGGATATGTTCTTATTTGCTCAGGTTTAATAATGGAAAAATGATGTTCTGCGCCTAGCAACAAATCAATTTTTCCTGGTTGATCAAAAAATTGGGATCCGCAAGATTAATGTTTTTCGATATTTTTAGATCGGTTATTTTGATTTGTTCAGTGCGTTGATCTGCCACCATGTGCGGGAGAGCAAAGGCTTCAACTCTTGTTTCGAAGTCACTATGTTTTGATTTGACTAACACACTGACGCGTCCTTTGCTTATTCGCGGCTGGCCTCCAATTCCCTCAATCCGTAAATTTGTTGGGGAGAGTTTTAATGATAACCGCTTTACCAATCTTTCCGAGATTAAATTGATCTGTGAACCGGAATCAAGGAGCGCTCGAAAGTCTCCTTCTCGACGATTGGTTCCTTGTAGTGTAGTGTCACTCTAGCCGTTGCTAACAGTGTGTACCTTTTCTCAATACTGTTTGTCGCAGCAGAAGCAGCTGTTTTTTTGTTCAGTATTAGATTTTCCGTTACTTAAATGTAACAACGTATTGTGTTTTTTGTTACATTTCATGCATGTATATTTAGACATGCATTGTTTGGACATGTGGTCTGCCTTTAAGCAATTGACACACAGTTTCTTTCGCTGGACCCAAGACAGCCTTTCAGCAGGAGAAGTTTCCTTAAATTTATCGCATTTGTATATGCTGTGCCCTTTTTGACAAAACAGGCAGGCGTATGAACTTGCTGTTGCAGAGGCACTTGTTCTATGTTTTTCCTTATGCGCCTTTCCACCGATGGCTTCAAGTGCCAGAAATCGTTGTTCTAGAAACGCAAGAAATTCTTTTATTGTTTGAATTTCCCTTGTGTATAATATTGTTTGCTCATAAGGAGTATGAGTAATTCGGTCTAATTTTCTTGTCATATGAAAAATTAGAACCGGATCCCATGTGTCAGTCATAATTCCCATATTTCTTAATGCTTGCAACGATTCATTAACATTGTCATGCATATTTTTTATTGATTGAGAATCATTTGACACGTTAGGGTGATCAAAAAGTTTTTCAAATATTGCGGTAGACAGCACACGCTTATTATTAAAACGTTCTTTCAGCATTGTCCAGGCAGTGTCGTAGTTAATTTCTGTTAACTCTAATTGCCTTACTAATCTTTCTGCTTCTCCAGACAGATTAGCCTTAAGATACCACATTTTTTGTATTTTTGGTATCGCTGATTCATGAACCA
The DNA here is from genome assembly GCF_030179915.1 of Drosophila takahashii. Classification (NCBI taxonomy): domain Eukaryota; kingdom Metazoa; phylum Arthropoda; class Insecta; order Diptera; family Drosophilidae; genus Drosophila; species Drosophila takahashii. Next base: position 31,382,662 of record NC_091678.1, on the reverse strand, counting down.
TTTTATTAAAAATGTCATGGAATTGTTGCCATTTTAAGTAGTTACCATCAAATTTTGGAATGAAACCTTTGGCAATTGAATTGATGAAATCGAAGGTACCGCATGATTAGTGGCTATTGAAACTGTATCAGTTGATGGTTGGCAAAATTTTAGCATTGCCTTTTCAGCGGAAATAAATCGTTCCATACTGTAACCTGCCTTTTCAGGTTCGATACAAATTTTATGGATTTCAAAATGCAGACTTTCAATTTGTTTCCATAAATTGTCTATTACCGTTTTATAGGTAAATTTATTGTCTGGACATATTTGATTCATAGTTCGAGACATCGAATCCAGAGCCGCTGCTTGGTGTCTAATCAATTTTTTGATTTGTTCCACCTCATCAGACGTGGCCTCTAACGTCGGAAATTGCAGAATTTTAGCATTGAATTCTTCCATAGACTTATGAACAATTAATTTCATCTGCTCATAATAATTCTTTTCAAAATATTCATGCAATACTGCAGCACCTTTAGATTCTTCAAGAATAGCTTTATTTCCTTTTTCGAATGATTTCCACAAATCTTCAATTTGTCGTTTCCTATCTTCGAAATACGTAACCTTTTCTTTTCTTGTGTGAGAATCCTTTTTGATGTTTCTAAGCACAACTTGGATCTCTTCACCAATTTGGCTTTGAATGGCAATCAGTTTTTCAACCTCCATTTTTTCCTTACTAACGTGTCTGACCTGTGGGAAGTTAATTTATTCGCTTTAATTAAGCTGGATACGCTTCTACTCGCAACCGATTTAGTGGTCAAAGACACGTAAGGTTTTTTGGATTAGAAAATATAGCCAATTATTTTATTTTTAAAATTTGTATTTTATTAACACCATTTGTATATAAAATATTCTATTTTTCAAATGTTTGATGTATTTCAAGAGTCGCCTTGTTGACTACTTGAAATTTAGATTTTAAATCGATGATTATCCTGGGAATCGCTAAGTTGACTCCAGTAAATCAGATTAATTTTTTGAAGATATGCATAAAGAGTCGCCAGTTGACTACTTTAAATTTGAGATTTAAATCGACGATTATCCTGGGAATCGCCAAGTTGACTCCAGTAAATCGGATTTATTTTTTGTTGTTAATAAAGTAAGAAGAATCGCCAAGTTGACTACTTCTACTTATAAATTGATTAAATATTGGAGTCGCCAAGTTGACTTCCAATAATTTCGTAACAGATCGCCAAGTTGATAAGTTACTCCTTGAAACAATGTTCAAGTTGTTCGGGAAAACGGTCGGAGTTTTATTCGAGCCAGATTTCCCTAGTTATCTTTTCTGTTAATCAAATGATAAAAACAGATTTAAGACAACATAAAAAATCTAGATGATTCGATCGCCAAGTTGATCGAGAATCTGTCTAGTTCGTATGTGTAGAAATTAGTCGCCAAGATGACTATTCAGAGTCAAGGGGGCCACCATGGCGAAGGTATCGCATGGGGGTTTGTTAGTTATAAATACATTGCATCACTTAGGTTCTAAGATATACAGAAATACAAAGTCATACAATTTGTCTCCCATGCAAGGGATTAATAGGCTAGGGTAAGTAAAAATAGAATGCTGGAACGGCAGGTAGCGGGGTTTGAGCTGGCGCTGGCTGTGGCTGCTGTTGACATCTTAGGGACTCAAGTGCAGGCGCTAACATGGAGGAACCAGGACCATTATGTACATTATGTACAACCGATGTTACTTGACCAGAGGATACTGGCGGTGCCGTTATAACGGAGGATACCGACGGTATCGCGTTGGCGGATTGTGGAAGGTTGAATTGTACGGCACCAGGATCAGGCTCAGGATGAGAGCCAGGGGCCAGGTCTGCACATATAGACTTAGGAGTTACAAAATTAAGCACTGGAGCAGGAATTGCCAATCTAGTAGGAGACCTGGCTAATTTCATGGTAGGGCATAATAATAAAGGACCCGGCAGTGGAGGCACAAGGTTATTCGATGATACGCAGTTTTTATCGATTTCGCTGGCATTGGCAGAAACTAATGAAGCGTACATTAGTGAGCTATTGGAGGAGCCAGGATCCCTCACGGATAAGGGTGGAATAGTAGGAGTAAGATGGTTCATTAATTGGCCAGTTGGAGGAGAATAAATCTTTGTTGGAGTTTTCTTAATTGTTTTTAGCCCATTAAACTGGGACTCAACGGCTATCAGCTTCTCGTGAAGTTTGCCGCATGAAGGAACGCATCTCGTCCGTAATCTCACGGCACGCGGAGCAGGTCCAAAGAAATCCAATTCTTTTGGAAATAAGATCACCAATACGACCATTTACGCCGACACCGGCGCACTTACAACGCGCAGTATTCTCGCATAGCCAGCACAACAAATAAGTTTCGCCAGCAATAATGCCGTTGAACTCGCATTTTTTGGCTGAGCAGGATAGACTCATTTTTGAATGCACTCAGGTCACTGTGCAGAGCAAAGTAAGAGCGGCGAAAGATTAAGGCAACGCTTGGAGAGCAGCGGAATCAAGAGCAGCAAGCTAAAACGTTCGTAAGAGCGTAAGTTAACAGGAGGGCTTGCACTGATCGGTGAATTTTGGCGACACGCACAAAGCGGCGTAATAGTGGTAACGAACCGGCAGCTCCGAGAGGCGTACAGCAGGAGAGCGGGAGAATAGAAACAACAACACAATACTTGCTGTGACAAAGCAGACGCTTTGTTATTGTTTGCTGGCTGATGTTAAAATTTGGTTTGTTTATAAATTAAACAAGTTTATATTAACTGTCCGATCTCAGATATGATTTGAACAGTAGGAGTATAGGAACCACAGAACTTGTAGGCTAATTTAGCGATTAAATTTAAAATTTTATCATTTAAATAAACAAAAGATTCTGGAGCAACAGAAAAACACGACCGGCTTAGGCGAAGGTTGTACTGTTGAGTCGGCAACTTAAATATCGCAGCCGCGACCATGCATCTTGTCCTATTCGCACTCACAATCCATCGCCCCGTACTCAACGCGCCCAAAACCGCGGTGGCGCCGATGCGCCCCTGCAAGATCGCGAACATTTTCGAGAATTTACCGCTTCGAAAGCCGCGGTATTGTCATCTTTTACTCTCTTGCACGTCTCCGCTGCCAAAGCCACGCAGTTAAGTTGCGCAGTTGTAAAAAGTTGGCGAACGGCGAAGACGTGCGAGCAGACGAGGAGAGCACAAATGTAAGATATTATGTAACTGAATTACCACAAATGCTAACATGAAATAAAGATTTCAGTTGTTATTTTTCTGATCGACTGTTTCTGAAGTGAACTACTCGAAGGCTGTGTTTTATGTGGAAGGAACGTCTCTCGCACCAGTCGCGAGCCAACAAAGATAATGGTCGGAGTCGATGTTGGGACCCCGACAGGATCGCACGTCGAGTATATTAGATGTGTGCTAGTCACAGATAGGTGCAAATATTTACTTATTATATGACTTAAAACTAATTTTATATATAAAAGAAAAACTAAACTAAGTCGCTTTCTAATTTTACTCTGATTTACCTTATAGTGTTTTTAAGGTGTGAGAGTAGCTTTATTTTGAATTGCATTGCACTGCTAATATTCTTTATATGGCTGGGGAGCTGATTCTATGATCGAATAGCATTTAGTAAAAATTGTCTCTCTAGGTGTTATGCAAGTTAGGTTGTTTGCTCTTCTAGATGCTGTAAATTGGAGTTTTTAAAATAGATACGAAGGTTCTTTTTCTAAAATAATTGTATGGAGATAAATTAAGTTACGCATCTTTATCCATTCATTAAGGTCGACATTAAATATTTTTTGTGAAAATTCCGAGACATGATTTCTTAGTGGTAGGTTGAATACGTACCTTGCTATGCAATTGAATACCACCTTAATTTTGTTTTGGTTGATCGTGTCACAATTTGAAAAAACTTATAAAACTTAAAAGCACTGGAGCAATACATTTTTTGGCCATCATTAAACGTATATGAGTGGGCAAGCAATTTTTGGTTACGCATAATGTTCTTATTATGCCATATGTTTTTCTGACAGCCTTTGTTATATGACCATTCCAGGTAAGAGTCCTTTTGATAGTGAAACCTAAGTTTATGGCTGTTTCAACATATTCAATTTTTTTTTAATGGGTTGATCCCAAGTCCATTGTTGCCGGCCCACTCATTTACAAGTGCAAGATCTCTGTTACAAACATCTATACACTCATTTATTCTTTTTAATGGACGACTCACATACATTTGGACATCATCCGCATACAAGTGAACATTGCATTCAGACAGCGCATTGGGAAGGTCATTAACATATAAGGAAAACAATAGGGGACCAAGAACAGACCCTTGGGGTACACCACGATTCACATTTTCAAACACTAGACAGTACAACGAATTGACGACGATTTTGTAGGTACGAAGACACAAGTTTGACAGAAACTTTAGAAAACATGAACATGTTACGTAACCTGGCGTTTAGCATTGCATTGTCAGACATAAACTTATTAATCTGATCAGCAATTAAATTCTCAAAGACTTTGGAAAGATAGGGTAAAATGGAGATGGGCCTATAATCATTGTTTGATTTTGGAATTGGAATTATTTTAGCCGTTTTCTAACAACCCGGAAATGTGGTGGTTGTCAATGCAGTATTGAAAGTATGCGTTATGTATGGGAGGATTTTTGGCAGCAATATTTTTATAAACTTTGGGTTTATGTTGTCGAGCCTAGTAGCGTCACTCTAAATTCTAAGTATACTATGAAGGACATCACACTGGTAAACACACATAAACCTAAACCTAATATCACAGTCAATTCCAGGTACAAATTGTGGGTTCAGGTATTTATTTTCAGAGATTTCAGGTACTGTGCAGCTTAAGAACTTTTTATTAAGATCATTAACATCTATTTCTTGCTCAGCTCGTGGTTTGGATTAGCACATTCCAAGGTTTTTGATTATTTTCCATGTCTGAGTAGTAGAAGCATTATTAAATTTACGGGAATAGAAATTTCTTGGCGATATGGGAAAGTTTGGTCACTTTTTGTCTCGATGCCTTAAACACCTGTATCTCTTCCACTTATTGTACGCTCCGTCACGCTGTTGTATTGGGTTTTTTATGTTTTTATGGAACCATGGTTTTTCAGAAGGACGAATAACTTTTTGACGGACAGGTACAAGACAGTTATATAAATAACAAATATTGTGTTGTAAAAGGTTAACTTGGTCGTCAACTTCGGAAAGGGAATATATGTTATTCCAATTGCACAAGTTAAAGTCTAAGTCCAAAAGGTCGTAATTGATACTTCTAAAATCCCTAAAAACTATTGCATGGTCAAGGTATTGTAGGTCAAGTGCATAAGTCAAGAATATTAAGTCATGTTTTAAAAAGGACGGGACAATAAGTTGGTCATATTTAGCTATTCTGTCTGTGTCAGACACAACAAATAGGTCTAGGAGCGAGTTGCGAATTTCGGTAAAATTTGTTGGAGATACGGAATTTACTAACTTCATGCCCAGCGATTTAATGTTCTCTGCGAGGTGGGACTCCTTTATAATGTCGCTATTAAAATCTCCTGTTATAATAACGTCTTAATAATTTAATGACACGTCTGGGAAAATAAATATTTAAAAACTGCTCATAGTTAATCCGGCAATTTGGTCGGTATATACATCCAATTAGCATTTTATCGGCATTTCTTCGACATCTAATTTCTACAAACAAGTAATCAATTACACTGCTAGTCGGATGTTTACAAATAAACGTGGAACTTAACTTTTTACTCACATATATTGCGATGCAAATTATAGCCATCACATTCAACTAAGACATCACATAAATTTGGAACAAACCAATTCTCAGACACACAAATTTAAGCAACCATGACCTAGAGTTCGTAGTAGTAGTGTAGTTTTTTAAGAAATGGATTGAAGTTTTTTTTATTTTTTTTCGTTTTGTTCTACATGGATCTTAATTTTTCGTGAAATAAATATAAGTTAGTATAAGGTTCAGCAAAACAATCATTTTATTAGCAATTGGATCAATGGGCAGATTAAAAAAAACGAAACAAATTTTCGATGGTTTAAGCGATATATCGAGGTTATCAACCATCGATTGTGAAAACATCGATTTACCCACCATCGATGGTTTTGCATCTCTACCTCGAGCCAGTCGATAACCATTTTCTCGATCTCGGGAGGAAGTTGGAAGCCAACTAACTTAACACAATAGTCGAGTCCGCTAAATATCGAACCCTTGATATCTCTATGTGAATGAAAGATAGATCTCTCATTAGCCCTGCTAGCAGTAACGCTCCCTACCGTTCTAGCCGGGGCAATGAAGTGACCCTTACCGTCGCCACTTTTAATTTGATCGTTACCAAGTGAACAGCGATCTTACCCGTTGTACTGATGACCCGAGCATAGACAGCTGCGCCATAGGTTCGACATAAAATGTCGGAAAATTTATTTTTGTTTGCCAGGTGATGATTTAGTTTTATTTTAAACTTAGTTTAATCTGTCCGAGGCAATATATATTTGAATAATCACTGTATTTGAATTATGTTACACTAAAATAAACCTTATTAGTGCATTACGAAATGTCATGCGTGTATGGCTTAATCAGTTAGTGTGTCTACAAGTCCAAAGAGCGACTTTTCTCAAAAAAAGTTAGTTTGTTTTAATTCCATTAAAATATCATTTACCGTATTTAATTACAAAACAAGAGAGAACGCTATAGTCGGGTTGGTGTTCCGACTATCTAATACCCGTCACTCAGCTAAAGGGAGTGCGAGGGAGATGGATATACAACATTTTTTGATAGGTTGAGATTTTCCACACATATTCTTGGACTTCCTACGCAGCGCAAGTTTATTTCAGCCAAGCGCCACGCCCCCTCTAACGCCCACAATCGCCCATTAACGATTTTAAAATATGTCTGGCGGCCACACCTTTAAAGATTTCCGAGAAATATAAATGCAATTTTGTTGTGTATATTTATACCTATCGAAATGTTTTTCAAATCGGACCATTCATTAAATAGTTATACGCAATCAAAAAAATGTTATATATCCATCTCCCTCGCACTTTCCTTAGCCGAGTGACGGGTATTAGATAGTCGGGACACGAACCCGACTATAGCGTTCTCTCTTGTTTTTCTATTATTTTTTTGATTTTTTCTATGTGAGCCATATGATATAGTGGTCCGATCCGGATCGTTCCGACATATGTACTACCTGCAATAGAAATAAGACTTTTGGGAAAGTTTGATCGCGATAGCTTTATAACTGAGGGACTAGTTCGCATAGAAACGGACAGACGGACATGGCTAGATGGGCTCGGCTATTGATGCTGATCAAGAATATATATACTTTATGTAGTCGGAAACGTCTCCTTCACTGCGTTGCAAACATCAGACTGAAATTATAATACCCTCTACAAGGGTATAAAAATATATATAAAATACTATACAAAGCTTTAGGGAATTTGTACGAGGTGAATTTAAATTAAATTATATTTAATCTGACCACTATTGTATTTTTCATATCTTTTAACAGGCTTCACTAATTTTGAACCACAACTATCCTGTAGAAGAGCACACGGTGCATACCCCCGATGACTACATACTTACTATTTACCGAATTCCAACGTCCCCAAAGAGAAATCATCAAAACCAGACGGCCGAAAAACCAGTGGTCTTTTTGCAGCATGGCATCCTGTGTGCTTCAGATGACTGGATTATCAACGGTCCAGAGACATCGCTGGCCTACATGTTTGCAGACGCCGGCTACGACGTGTGGCTCGGAAACGCACGCGGCAACACATACTCTCGCCAGCACAAGCATATCCATCCGGATACGTCTGACTTTTGGCGTTTCAGCTGGCACGAGATAGGGGTCTATGACCTCGCGGCCATGTTAGACTATGCGCTGGCGGTAAGCCAATCAAACTCTCTGCACTTCGTGGCTCACTCCCAGGGCACCACCACGTTCTTCGTACTGATGTCCTCTTTGCCTTGGTACAACGAGAAGATGCGTTCCGTGCACCTACTGGCGCCAATAGCTTACATGCGCAATCACTCCTTTATCCTGTCCAAGTTGGGTGGCATTTTCCTGGGATCGCCTTCTATCCTAAGCTGGGTCTTAGGTAGTAAGGAGCTACTACCAATCACGAGCGTGCAGAAACTGATGTGTGGGCACGTCTGTTCAGAGGGCTCCATGTTAAAGTTCCTGTGCTCTGGTCTGTTGGACTTCATCGGAGGCTGGGGATCAAGACATTTAAACCAGGTGAGAGTCTGCTGAAAAATAAATGGCATGAAAATAAACAAAAAAAGACATATCGCTCTCCAGACACTGCTAAAGGATGTATGTTCAACGCACCCAGCAGGGGCGTCTACCAGCCAGATAATCCATTACCTACAGCTTTACATTTCTGGCGACTTCCGGCAGTATGATCATGGACGTGCGAAAAACGAGATCATTTACCAGCAGCCCACGCCTCCCTCTTACAACGTCCAAAATATTAAGTGCTGCGTAGACATGTACTACAGCGATAATGACTATATGTCTGCAGTGAAGGACGTGGAGTATTTGGCCTCCCTCTTACCATGCGTTGAGCTATACCGTATTCCATTTGACGACTGGAACCACTACGACTTTCTATGGTCTAACAATGTAAAGGAGGTTATAAATAATAAGATTATAAACAAAATGATGAGATACGACGATTTTGTATAAGATAAGCGAACTTAACTTTAACTTTGTAGCTAAAGTTTATCAAAAACTTGGTTACTGTATTTAATGTAGCATGTGCGTGATATTACATTTGGTAATTAGCCTAAGCTTAAAGTTTTCAAGAATTACACATATATATAAACATTTCGTAAAAAAAAATTATAGATTCGGCTCGGATCCTGCGGATCTGAATTAAAAACTACAAAAAGATCAATTTTGGTTACTGTGCATTTTTCATAAGTCTGGGAATGGGAACTTTCTTCAAGTGCACTTCTTCAATTCTGCAGAATGGATATGACAACAAGTCACTGCTTCCTGTCGCTGCTCGCTTGACTGTTATCATTTTAATATAAAAAATTGAATGTATTTTCCAATTAGGAATACTCTGGATAAAATAAAACTGTTTTTAAACAATTTTTAAAAGCGGCGATTTGAATTTCACGCGATAACAAAGTCGGCTGATTGATTGCTAAATTACTAAACATTGCATCTTTCATGTGGCTTTTTCGTAAAAGTAAAAATAACACTAGTTTACAATTTTTGATTTTTTTTCTATATAAACGCTGGGACCCTTTTTTTTCGTTTACTATTAGGTCACTGAACACGATGAAGAAAAAAAACATTTTTTCCAAAGAATAGTTTTGGAGATATTTGAAAAAGCTAGATTTTTGACCACTTGTTTTATTAAATGTAACAGTTCTCAAAAACCGATGGTCCAAAAAATTTTTACCTGGCACCTTTCGAAAGGAAATAGATGCACCTTTCCGAGAAGGTATGGCGCTTTGTGATCGGACCAAAATTGATGGACATATAGCGTCTGAAAGTTTCAAAAAAGTTTCTTTTTTGGCTTTTTTTTTTCATAGCTAGTTTTCAAAAATTTTTTAATAATATTAATAAATATTTCTAAATTATTTTGAGTATGCAGATCTGAAGGGCCGTTAGTCCCAAAAAGTTGAGGCCGAATATTGGCAAATCGGGTGTACAATCTAGGAGATATGCATAGTTTAGTAAAATGACTCAAAGTCATCACAAGTCAGCAGTGGTACCAAAAATGTTTTTCAGGGCAAGTCGCCCGTTTAGCGATTTCTAATTTCGAGAAACGATCAAAATAGTGTCATTTAATGTATGTGCACTAAATTCAAAGACATTTAATTTGTTTAAAAAAAAAATCGCGAAAGAAAATCTTTCGATTTTTTCGACAAAAATATGGTTTTCTGTAAACACCTAGCCCCCAAAAACATACAAGCATTACTTTGACATTGATCCAAAACATGTACACAAGCCATGGACTCCAAAGTCAATTTGCCGCACATGTTCGACAACATTACTTTTGTTTAAAAGTGGAAAAGAAGTATACCTGAAGTTTGGAAGGCCGGTTCTGTGGAGAAATCCAATGGAACATGTTACTGATTGCTACTTTTGATTAACTACTGTTCGGGGTGGAAAATTTGCGAAAGTAGTTTACCCCGAAAATATTTCTCAAAAACTAAAGATTTTCTCTTAATCGGGAAGCAAGAATTTCGGTCTTTTCTTTGGACAAATTTAAGTCTCGGCACAAGTCATTAAGATCTTTTTGACTAATAAGCTTCATGAGGGAATTTTCCGATTCCGAATTTTCAGATTCCGAATTTTCAGATTCACTAGAATCACAAGTCGTCTCTTCATGAACTGGTACATTTTGTTTTGGCTTTGGAAAATGCAAGGAATGTGGTTCAACTTTGGAAACTGAAGCTACGTCGGGGTAAACTACTTTCGCAAATTTTCCACCCCGAACAGTAGTTAATCAAAAGTAGCAATCAGTAACATGTTCCATTGGATTTCTCCACAGAACCGGCCTTCCAAACTTCAGGTATACTTCTTTTCCACTTTTAAACAAAAGTAATGTTGTCGAACATGTGCGGCAAATTGACTTTGGAGTCCATGGCTTGTGTACATGTTTTGGATCAATGTCAAAGTAATGCTTGTATGTTTTTGGGGGCTAGGTGTTTACAGAAAACCATATTTTTGTCGAAAAAATCGAAAGATTTTCTTTCGCGATTTTTTTTTTAAACAAATTAAATGTCTTTGAATTTAGTGCACATACATTAAATGACACTATTTTGATCGTTTCTCGAAATTAGAAATCGCTAAACGGGCGACTTGCCCTGAAAAACATTTTTGGTACCACTGCTGACTTGTGATGACTTTGAGTCATTTTACTAAACTATGCATATCTCCTAGATTGTACACCCGATTTGCCAATATTCGGCCTCAACTTTTTGGGACTAACGGCCCTTCAGATCTGCATACTCAAAATAATTTAGAAATATTTATTAATATTATTAAAAAATTTTTGAAAACTAGCTATGAAAAAAAAAAGCCAAAAAAGAAACTTTTTTGAAACTTTCAGACGCTATATGTCCATCAATTTTGGTCCGATCACAAAGCGCCATACCTTCTCGGAAAGGTGCATCTATTTCCTTTCGAAAGGTGCCAGGTAAAAATTTTTTGGACCATCGGTTTTTGAGAACTGTTACATTTAATAAAACAAGTGGTCAAAAATCTAGCTTTTTCAAATATCTCCAAAACTATTCTTTGGAAAAAATTTTTTTTTTCTTCATCGTGTTCAGTGACCTAATAGTAAACGAAAAAAAAGGGTCCCAGCGTTTATATATTTTGGCTGTAAACTAGTGTAATTTGTAAATATGGAAAATAATCGTACAGGTATGTAGATTAAACTTTGCGTGGTTCTAGATGTTCTATGTGTTTTGTTGTGTCTGTTCAATTGTTGTTCGTGTATTTTTATAGCTAAAATTTAACAACTGTAGCTGTGTTCCGTGAAGTGTAACTTATTTGCCGCGCGCTCCTGCGAGTAACTAAAAATGGTATGTTCTTCGTAAAAATATATAGATTAGTACCTTAATAATTTCCTTTGCCCGTTTTTGCCACTTTTCAAAAAAATGAAATGTGGCAGCCGAATATAAGTTTTGCCGCTTAACATTTCTGGAGATTTGGGAGAGCAATGGACGCGACGCCTCTGCCTTAAAGAAGTGGATTTTAGAAAAAAACAAGAAAGGAAGCTACCTTCGGCCAGCCGAAGCTTATATACCCTTGCAGATAACAAATTGCTCACTCGGTGCAGTTCCAGGGATTCCAGATTCAGCGTTTCTATTTATTTGTATTTTGTTTTTAAGTAGTCAAGAATCAAAACGCCTACTTCCTACAAAGTTACAATTAATTTTCTTTTATTTGTTTGAATATTCCTATGGAAGCCTTAAGATATAGTGGTCCGATCCGGCTCGCTCCGACATATGTACTACCTGCAATAGAAAGAAGACTTTCGGGAAAGTTTCATCGCGATAGCTTTAAAACTGAGAGACTAGTTCGCATAGAAACGGACAGACGGACAGACAGACAGACGGACAGACGGACATGGCTAGATAGACTCGGCTATTGGTGCTGATCAAGAATATATATACTTTATGTGGTCGGAAACGTCTCCTTCACTGCGTTGCAAACATCTGACTGAAATTATAATACCCTCTACAAGGGTATAAAAATGTGAATGAAGTCAGCATGTCACAGGTTAACGAAATCGAGGAAAAAGTTAACACGTTCATATCACACATTAAAAAATATTTGTCTAAATGCAACCGAATGTTGTCTAGATTTAGGGCTCAGAACTCATCATGGCTTTCGCAGACAATTATTATAACCATTGAGTAACAGCTTACGGGAAGGCCAAAACTACACCCAGAAAAAAATATGGACTTAAAACCCAAAAAATGGACTTAAACTAAGGTAATATGGACTAATTTTGGACCTAAGGAATCTTAGACTTGTTTTAAGTCCTAACACACTGACTTGTTTTAAGGCCATGATGGTCTTAAAAAAAGTCCATATTACCCAAAAATTTAAGCATTTAGATATTCATCTAAACTTACAAAAGCAGTTAGCCACTCGAAAATTTAATAAGGGCGTAGCCCAGAGGAAACTATGCCAGTTCCCGGTTATTTTGAACCGGGTTCGAGTCCAGTACAAGACATGTTTTATTTTTTTTTTTACATTTATTTTTTAATTTTATTGTTGTATTTATTTTTTATTGTTATTAGTAAATGAATTTTACAACTGAAAAAAACTTTCAACTCATTTGCACCAGTGGGATTCGAACCGGGGTCCTCTCGCTTCAGGGGCAGACACCTTACCAGTCACACCATCAGACACTGTTAAGTACAAGTGTCTAAGCGACACATAAAGTCATTTTTAAAATTTTTTATTAGATAAAAATTATTAAAATATTATGTGTACGCCGCACTCTCTTACTAAGCTAACATCTAATATGGATAAGATAAACATTGTTAATTTAACAGCATAGCTAACATATTTATGACTATTTTTTATATACAGTTGTGATAGATGAAAATATACTGATATATACTGTTGAGAATACTCTTACAAAAATTCAGAACGATCGGAGCATTAGAACCGAAGTGGTAGCTATTTATAGCGCACTACCACTACCTGCACATCGGCCGTTACAAACTTGAAACTTTAAACGCGATTATCTCAGAATCTTGTTTTTTCGAAATTACCTTTGCGGTGGACACGATTACTATAAAACTATTAATCCGATCGACACAAAATTTACCACTTATTTATTATAACAATAGCTAGTCCTTGAACGAAGGATTTAGAGCGTCTTTAATTGCATATTATTTTCCTTTTAGGGATACTTTTCCTAAAAATACATTGAAGCCAAATCATCAAACTTGTGGCTGTCCATACATTAAGTAATTAGCAAATGATTACTGTATGGCAAAAAAAAACTAAATGTATAGTTTTATACGTTTTCGCTATATAAAAAATCAACACAATAAAATTAATTAAACATTTTCTTGAAAATATAAAAACAAATACATATATTATTGTTTATAGACTATTTTTTTTAAATATACTCATATATGGGTAAAATTTTGATAAGTACCAAGATCGAAATTTCCTTCCGAATAATAAAAAATTATTTGTTTTTATTTTTTGTTAAAAAAAAAAGTTTTTTTGTGTTGTTTATGGGCATGTGCTATTTTTTAGGTAGTGGACTATATTTCACGATTTTAATTCCTTAAAATCCATGGCCTAAAATTGAACATTTATGGCCATTTTTACTATTTTTAGGTCCACAATGGCCTTAAATCACCATTTTAGGCAATGTAGTCCATGTTTCCTTAAATCTAGGAGTATGAGTGTAAGTTATGAACGGGCTGGAATACGTTTAAAACAAAAGTTAGCAAACGATCTTTATCAGAAATAGATTCAACAGATCACTTCTTACATGCGGCTCTCGTTTCAGCGAAGAGGGCTAGAGAGGATAATTTGCTTAATGCATTAAAAGGTGTCAGAGAACAACAGACGGGCAACGCGACTGGAACTTTGAAATCTCTGGTGATTATTCAACTTACCCCTGATGAAGCATTGGCATTTTTGTTGGAAAAAGGACTTACAAAATGTGGATTTGGACTCTGGCGATGATTCTGATCAAAACCTAAATATAATACTTGATGCTGAAGAAAAAGAGACATATCTATGGATAAAATATTACAACATAACCTTAAAATTCATTTGTTTTGGTGGTTTTAAGAGGTATAGGCGACAATATTGTCAAAAGCAATTTGCAAATTCTGTCCACCGTACAAGTTTCTGAATTTAACTTTGAACTACTGTTTCACGTAGTAGATAACAAATGCCTCAAATATGACATGATAATTGGACAAGACATTTTTTAACTTGGTTTTGGAGTAATACTAGAATGTAACAAATTCGCCATTTATAGAACTCAAACTGTATTATCGATAACACTAGTTTACAAAATAATATTCTTGGTGTGCTCCCCAGCAATTGATGGCAAATTCTGTTAGTGTTGGACCCCTAGATCACAAAAATAGCACTTATTTTTTTTTCGATGGGACAGTTTTTTTTTAAAGATTTTTTAAAGTTCGAAATGTTAAATTTCGGACTTTTTTCGAATTTCTTCTTATATCTCGGCAGATATCCACTCGGTTGGGCCAGTTTTAGTTTTATTTTAAAGTCAATAGATCAAAGCTTAACTTTGCCATACAGATCAATATGATTGGATGAGTAATGGCAGCGCAGAAGCTCGACAAAAATGAAAAATGCGTTTTTTGGTCGTCTGTAAGTCGGCTGTATATATCGTAAAAACTCGAAATAAATCCGTTGAAAAATCATAATGGGTACAAACTTAAAGTTTACATCCTACCGAATAAAACAAGCCGGATATGGCCCAAATCCATGGAAAACTGGATTTATGGTGGATTTTTAAAGTTCGGATTTTTCCACTTTTTTCGGTTGACAGAGTCCAAATTTAAGATTTATCATAGGCGGCGACATGTAAACAAAAATGAGTGGTGACGGCAGCCGGGTCAAAAAATAGCTAAATTTAAAAGCTAGAAAATTATAAAATAAATTTAATTTCTGAAAATTCCTTTAAAAATATAAAATTGCTTGCGTTATGACTGTGAGTATTTTTAACTAAGTACTATCCATTTGGATAGTTCATTCTTATGAAAAAAGTAACCTTAATTAAAAAATTAAATTCACTTTAATAATTTTCTAGCTTTTAAATATCTGATTTAGCTATTTAGTGACCCGGCTGCCAGCACCAATTATTTTTGTTTACATGTCGCCGCCTATGATAAATCTTAAATTTGGACTCTGTCAACCGAAAAAAGTGGAAAAATCCGAACTTTAAAAATCCACCATAAATCCAGTTTTCCATGGATTTGGGCCATATCCGGCTTGTTTTATTTGGTAGGATGCAAACTTTATGTTTGTACTCGGTATGATTTTTCAACGGATTTATTTCGAGTTTTTACGATATGTACAGCCGACTTACAGTCGACAAAAAACTCATTTTTCATCTTTGTCAAGCTTCTGCGCTGCCATTACTCATCCAATCGTATTGATCTGTATGGCAAAGTTAAGCTCTGATCTATTGACTTTAAAATAAAACTAAAACTGGCCCAACCGAGTGGATATCTGCCGAGATATAAGAAGAAATTCGAAAAAAGTCCGAAATTTAACATTTCAAACTTTAAAAAATCTTTTAAAAAAAACTGTGCCATCGAAAAAAAATTTAGTGCTATTTTCGTGATCTAGGGATCCAAATCTAACAGAATTTGCCATCAATTGCTGGGGAGCATTTCGGCTGTAAACTAGTGTAACTGATAATAAGATATTAAATAAGACAGATTTAATTGATAGTGATAAATCGAAGTTAAACGACATATTGGCCAAATATTCAATGTTCTTCATTGATGGCATCCCCAGTCGGCGTGTAACTACGGGTTCCCTGGAAATCCGTTTGCTTGATATAAATAAAACTGTTCAAAGGCGACCTTATCGTCTTAGAGAAAATGAGAAGCAGATAGTAAGGAATAAAATTCAGCAGATGCTAGAAACAAATGTAATAAGACCTAGTAATTCTCCGTTCGCTAGCCCAATGTTACTGGTGAAAAAGAAAGACGGTAGTGACAGGCTCTGTATCGATTATCGGGAGTTAAACGCAAACACAGTGTCAGATACCCCCTTCCATTAATTTCAGCCCAGATTGATCGCTTGCGAGGCGGAAAATATTTTTCCAGCTTAGACATGGCCAGTGGTTTTTACCAAGAGCCTATACACCCCGATTCCGTTGAAAGAACTGCTTTTGTGACCACGGAGGGTCAATATGAATTTTTAGCAATTCCGTTCGGGTTGAAGAACGCCTCATCAGTTTTTCAACGAGCCATAGTCCAATAGATGCAAGCGCCAATGAGTTAGCGCCATACTGTTACATAAGGTAGAAGGCAAACGTAGGGTAGTTGAATACTACAGCAAATGCGGAATCCAAATACCACTCGTATGAGCTCGAAACATCAGCTGTGTTCAATGCTATCAAACACTTCCGCCATGATTTGAGTGGAAGAAAGTTTACCGTATACACGGATTGTAATTCCATCAAGGCGAGTCGAGAAAAGCGGTATTAACTCTGCGAGTTCATCGGTGGTGGTCATTCATGCAGCCTTTCGAATTCCAGGTAGAATATTGCAAGGGGAGCCAAATGGCTCATGTTGATTTTTATTTTTTTTATTTATTCTATCACTCTAGTAGCGCAGACAAGCAAAGTTGAGGAAGTACGAGTTGACTTGGCAGCTATAACTCCCAACTGGCTACACTCATAGAAATTTTTCGGTAAAATCGCCCTAAAAACAAGGAAAATCGCCCTAAAACGGGGGTCAATGGCGACTAGGCAACAAAATTAGGGCAAATTGCCCTAAAAATACGGGTTAATTTGTCACACATTTAGGGCGATTTTTCGTAGATCTAGGGCGATTTTTCTATTTTCAAAGCTAATTGCCCTAAAAATAGGAAATGAGACCCTTAAACTAAAGGCAGTTTCCTTTAAATCCAGGGCGATTTTTCTGGACTTATAGGCGAATTGACTTGGAAATCGGAAAAAATACCTTTAAACTAAAGGCAGATTTTCATAAATCTAGGGTGTTTTTCTGGATTTTAGGGCAAATTGCCCTAGAAATATGAAAAAATATCCTGAAACTAACGGCAGATTTTCATAAATTTAGGGCGTTTTTCTGGATTTATAGGCGAATTGCCCTAAAAAAAGCAAAGTGCGACCCAAAATTTCCCGGTTTTTTTTATAAATAAAAAACCCGATTTCATTATATTTTTTTTGTTTTTTTTTTTATATTTTTGTTTGTTGTTATTTACACAATTTCTAATTATATACATTTACATACTTTTCTACTTATTCTTATTGCTAAAAGAATTACATCGATCTTAAAAATAATGTTTTGGCTTAATGTATTTTTTGGTCTTTAGGTTGTGTGCTTCCGCCGGAGGGAATTTTAGGTCTTTTAAGGTTTATTACAATAAGTACTGATTATCAAATTTTACTTCTAATTGAAGGCATAGAAATAATATTTTTTTTGGAATGAACAGATTGTTTCTTTAAAATAGTTACAGTTTTATGGTTTTATAATCCTCCAAGAGTTCGGATAAAGCTCTACCTTTCTTATCAGACTCTAAATGAATTTCATAAAACATTTTTTGGATAAATGTCGTGGTTTAAAACAAAAAATATTTTGAAGCACACATCAATACTTTTCAATAAGGTTCGCATTCTATAAAAAAACCTCTGATAGGTAAACTGGAAATTCACCAAGGTCAAAAAGGGCTTGTTCCCACGTTGCAGCTGAATGGTTGCAGTTTCGGCTTTCCGGATTTGCAATTTTCCGTCAATGCCTTTAGATGTGTTTGCAGTTCCCCAACAGTAGCCTTCCAAACCAAGAAACGGCTTCGCGGGTCCGCAACGGTGTGCTTCGCGTTCTTGCTCCCGCCGTCCTTCTTTGTCATTGCTGTCGCACCAACACTGAATGGATCGCAAGCCAAATTAAAGTTGATTGTATCTCTATTAAATAAAAACAGTCTATTTATTGAATGAGAAAAGAAAAATAGAAAAAGCACATACCTTCAGCGTGGCTTTCCAAAGATTTGAGCAGTTTTATTCCCTTACTTTCGCTTTTAAAAAGTGCGAAAAGTGGTTTGCGTTCTCAATCTAAAACAAGAAAAAAAATTGTTAGAAATTAATATAAAAATGCACTACTAACAGTCAGAATTTTCATTTAGCCTGCGATTGCGTTTGCTGCTACTTCTGGAAAAAAAGAAGCAACAAAAGCAAATTTCGGTTACTGACGAAATGACGCAATAGAAATTTTGGGGTTATTTAGGCATATGCACTTGTGAATGCGGTTTGTCCGGTGCATAAACACAGATTTCTGGTAAATATATACATCTGTACACATGTGTGTATTCTGTTGCATCATCTTTTTGCCTCAAGCATTATTTACATATACACATACATATATGTATACTCTTATTAATGTTCTTACTTTGTTCTGCCACACTTCCAAAACTCTGCTTCCAGTCAAATCTTTTAAATTTCAGCTGCATTTTCCTCTGTTACAGATATGTAAATTCAATTAGCTATTAATATCCAAATTGCACAATTATATATGTATGTACTCAACAGAAAACAGAGAAAGAATCGCCTCCCAAGTCTTTTAATACCGTTTCCATTTTTTTACTTTCTCACAAACAAATAGTTACTCAAAAACACGTCATTCACTTCCAAGCGCCCGAAAAATTATGACAAAGTCTAGACAATGCAACTCTTTCTACCCCCACCCTTGCCACTGCAACGGACGAAAAGTAGCAAAGAAGAAGAAAAAGGGTGGACTTCTCTAAAGTCAAATGCGCTCAGCATCAAAATTCATAGAAAAAGGTCCGCCCTAATACACACACACATTCACTTGTTTTGACCTGTCAACCACACACACATACACACATGTATTACATATGTATCCATTAATTGCGTCTTAAAATTTCGTTTGACTCTTCCTTGGTTTTAGGGCAATTTCAGAACATTTTTTTTGCTATTTTGTTCAACGTTTTAGGGCGATTTCGCCCTAAAAAAAAGGAATTACTTTTGGAGGGGACTCATAAAAATTCGCCCTAAAAAACAGGGAAAATTTGCCTTTTTGAAAAAACTAACCCTAAAAAATATTTTCCATGGCGATTTTTCGTATATTTAGGGCTAGCCACCCGTATAATAAGAAAATTTTCCTTAGTTTTAGGGCGACCTCGGTTTTAGGGCGACTTTTCTAGTATTTAGGTAAAAATTTCTATGAGTGTAGTATCCGAAGAGCAGCGCGATGAAAATATATCGAAAATCATAACCGATTTAAATAGTGACGAAATGCAGAAAGAGCTGGCGAACACGTAAGAGATCAGGAAGAGTTTGCTGCATCGAATCGTTCAAAGGAATGGCAAGACACGATGCTTGCCCATTGTTCCAAGGGCTTTTAGATGCTCTGTTATCAAGCACATTCACGAGTCCATAATGCACCTAGGCTGGCAATAAAGCTAGATAAGGTATACGAGCAGTATTGGTTTGAGGGCATGACGAAGTATGTCAGGAAGTTCGTAGAAAATTGCGTGACATGTAAATTGTCGAAATCAGCGTCAGGCAAAAGACAGGCAGAGTTACACCCCATACCCAAAGTCGAAATACCATGGCATACCATTCATATCGATATAAGTGGCAAATTGAGTGGCAAGAAGGACGAGAAGGAGTACATTATTGTACAAATTGATGCCTTCACAAAGTTTGTGTATCTGTACCATACTTGGAATTTAGACTCTGTAAATTGCATACAGTCAGTGAAGTCTGCCATATCGATATTTGGCGTCCCCAGCAGGATTATAGCGGATCAGGGAAGATGCTTCACGAGTACTGAATTTCGCAAATTCTGCTCCACGAATAGCATTGACTTACATGTGATAGCAACAGGTGCTAGCAGAGCGAATGGACAGGTTGAAGGGGTCATGAGTGTGCTAAAAGGGATGTTAACGGCGGTAAAGTCTAGCGAGCGTTCGTGGCAGGAGGCATTGGGAGAAATACAATTGGCTATAAACTGCACCACAAATCGTGTGACTCAACATAGTCCGTTAGAATTGTTGATAGGAAAAGAAGCGAGGCCCATGGGAATGTTGACCATCAATGAAGAAATGCGAATCAATCTGGACAAAGCTAGAGAAAAGGCTGAAGAGAACATTGTTAAGAATGCGATGTATGATAAGGCAAGAGTAGAGAAAAAGCATACCCAAGTCGTTAAGTATAAGATAGGCGATCATGTGTTACTAAAAAGCGAAGAACGACACCAAACTAAATTAGACCCTAAATTCAAAGGACCATTTGTTATTGTTGAGCTGCTTGATGGTGATCGTTATATTTTAAAGTCATTAACTACTAAGCGAATGTATAAGTACCCACATGATAGTGTACGCAGTCTTCCTGATGAGCGAGAGACTTGTGAGATGATGGAAGAGCTTGACGACGCTGAAAGAGGCGTACGTAGAAGCAAGAGATCTGTAACCTAAGAAAGGTGCAGGGTGAGCCATACACAGGGACTAAGTTCATTGTAATCGTATGTCGTATGTTAAGTGGCACAGTAGTGGGTAGCGTCGCAAATGTGCGACAAGAGTCCGATACTGTGGTATGAGCGAAGTAGTATCCAAAAGGTTGAGTTTATGCAGAAGGGAGCATTGTACTCTGATTTGTATGTGAATAGCCTGCTAAACTAACCTTTGATGATCAGTGAATTGGTATCCAGACGATTGAGCTTGGGCGGAAGAGAGCTTGTACTCTATAATGTTATGTTAAAGGATTATCCTGCCAAGTTAACGTCTGATGAAATGTTTAGCGGTGAGGTGTTTGAGCGGAAGAGAGCTCGTACTCTAGTAAGCGAAAACTGTGAATGATTATCCCGCCAAACTAGCGTCTGAAAATTATAGAAATGTAAGCAAATTTGTTTTGGAAATGTTGAGTTAAATAGCATAAATAAAGAGGTCTAGTGTTGACCTGAAAGATTTTGGGTAATGAATGTCGTATCAACGTTGTATTGACTAACACGAGGTCGTGTTATAGTCAGGAGGGTCGTGTCGGAGATTACATTAAAATATCAGATCGGATTATTGATTGTGGATCTCTCAGGGTATGAATTATGCGAAGTAGGTAAGGATGAATGAGGATCAAAATAGATTTGCAAAGAGTGAAAGAGCTTTTGTGTGAGAGCGCGGTGGGGAAGGAGAGCGAAATACCTGCTGAGCGGTTCGCAATAATGAGTAATGAGAAGTGAGGAATAGAGAGCAAGGCAGTTCGAGTTAACCCTTCTGAGCGGACGAACGTGCGTGTTAATTGCGACTCGCTGCGCTGAGTACACTTAGAAAAACCGTATTTCATAATGGCCGACGAACCTGACGGTATAACTCCTACAAATATAAATACAAAAAAAAAAGAAAACAAAACAAAAAAAGATAAAAATACCATTAAAAATATTTCCTAAACAAGAAAGAGAAAACAAAACAAAAAAAAGATAAAAATATAATTATTACTATTTATATTAGCTATTTAATATCCAAAGTTTAGCTTTTTGATACGACCTTTTTTCGTTATAGAGAAGTTTATAGCAAACTCGAGGACATGCCGGCTTAGACACACAAAAAAAAACACACAAAAAGGAGCGAAGAGGCTTCACTGTACATGCATGTTTCATGTAGTTGCCAACTACAATTATCAGCAGTGAAATCGCTGTTTTGGTCAACGATCGAAGTGGATTACCATGCAAGCCGCGCTATAACTGGTTGGGAATTATAGCGTCGCCCGATCGGTAAACTTCGAAAAGCTGATCAAGCCCTTAGTGTGTGTTGTACTTTGTTCTGTCTTTGATCATTATCAGAGTTCCGTGGCAGATTGTGAAGAATATGCATTACTGCATATTTTTAGGCTTATATATAGCAGCCTTTTACGGCATGTTGACCGTTTTTTGTCAACAGTTTAGCTTTTTGATACGACCAAACTCGAGGTCATGCCGGCTTAGACTTCAAGAAGTCCAAAACGTTGGCATTGCATGGTAACCCACTTCGATCGTTGACCAAGACAGCGATTTCACTGCTGATGATTGTAGTTGGCTACTACATGAAACATGCATGTACAGTGAAGCCTCTTCGCTCCTTTTTGTGTGTTTGGCATAATGCCGACGTCTTGGACTTCTTGAAGTCTAAGCCGGCGTGACCTCGAGTTTGCTAAAAACTTCTCTGTATTTAATATATTATTATTACAATTTACATACTTACTGCCAAATTACACAGGCCGACAAAATGTGACATGGGTCGGTGTCCAGGCCTGCCACCATTTTATTTCGATAAATGAGGCTTTTCTAAGCAAAAGTTGCCACTACGCCTATAGTCCATCAGCTCTGGTATTTGCGGTATCTTTAATTTAAGAAAATCACAAATTTTCTTCGTCTTTTGGGATATATCTTCAAGAGTGGTCAACCAATTTTGGTAATCTTTTCGGAATTAAATAGTTGCATGTCTCTTTTATACGGTCGTTTTGGAAAATTCAATCTAACTCAACCACAAGAGGAGGTGGGCGCATTCAAAATTTTAAAGTCACAGCAAAGTTTAAAAATCTTCATTTGTGAACAGCGTTTAAAAATTAAATAAAAATATTTTCTTCTACAATGCATTTTTGATCCAAAGACACCTTATGTCCCTAATTTTTAGGACACTCATCAGGCTTTTGTGTATTGTTTTGGAATTTTTAAAATTGTTTTTCTTACTTCCTTCACAGTGACGATTCACAAACAGTGCCCAAACCTGTCACTATTTTACGTAACTCATAACTGTTTTTGAGCACAAGTGACCCTTGCTTTAAGAATATTTATACATGGGCGTAAGCTAAAAGCTGGAGGGGGATTACACTTCAAGCATTTCAGCCCCCAAAGATTAGTAGGCTACGCTCATGTGCTTATACGCAAACCAAAACTACTTAGATCGTTTAAAATTATGATATTTAAAATTGTGACAGGTTTGGGCACTGTTTGTGAATCGTCACTGTGAAGGAAGTAAGAAAAACAATTTTAAAAATTCCAAAACAATACACAAAAGCCTGATGAGTGTCCTAAAAATTAGGGACATAAGGTGTCTTTGGATCAAAAATGCATTATAGAAGAAAATATTTTTATTTAATTTTTAAACGCTGTTCACAAATGAAGATTTTTAAACTTTGCTGTGACTTTAAAATTTTGAATGCGCCCACCTCCTCTTGTGGTTGAGTTAGATTGAATTTTCCAAAACGACCGTATAAAAGAGACATGTAACTATTTAATTCCGAAAAGATTACCAAAATTGGTTGACCACTCTTGAAGATAAATCCCCAAAGACGAAGAAAATTTGTGATTTTCTTAAATTAAAGATACCGCAAATACCAGAGCTGATGGACTATAGGCGTAGTGGCAACTTATGCTTGGAAAAGCCTTATTTATCGAAATAAAATGGTGGCAGGCCTGGACACCGACCCATGTCACATTTTGTCGGCCTGTGTTATCAACAATACCTAAAATTAAAATTATTCCTGCAATCGAAAATAAAAACAAGAGAAAACGCTATAGTCAGGTTGGTGTCTCGACTATCTAATACCCGTCACTCAGCTAAAGGGCGTGCGAGGGCATAATAGGGGGCGTGGCGCCTGGCTGAAATAAACTTGCGCTGCGTAGGAAGCCCACGAATATGTGTGGGAAATCTCAACCTTCTAGCTTTTGTAGTTTCCGAGATCTCAGCGTTCATACAGACAGACAGACGGACAGACAGACATGGCTAGATCGACTCGGAAAGTGACCCTGATCAAGAATATATATACTTTATGGGGTCGGAAACGCTTCCTTCTAGCTGCTACATACTTTTGCACGCATACAATATACCCTTTTACTCTACGAGTAACGGTTATAATTAATATTAGGTAAGGATGGTATTTTCGGCCTGCAATATTATTAATAGCCAAATCTATTAAAATAGTATGCCCTTTGTTTACCATAAATAAAAATAGGAAAAAAAAAATTTTCTCAAATCTATGGTGATTTTCTACATCTTTTCTGTTTTCAAGAACAAATTTTTTTTATTCAGAAAAATTCTTTAAATTTATTAAAATGTACCGTGTTTTTAATGGCGATTTTCTAGGCCTGAAGTACATTTTTTTTTTAATTTATTGGCGAGATCGCCATTAATTTAAGAAGAAATTTTTTTAGAGCAAAAAAAAATTATTTTTCTAAATTTAAGAAAAATTTATCATAAAATTCTGATTCTATGGTCTTTTTTCCTAGATTCAATAAAACAGTTTCTAAAATTCAGAAAATTTTCTAAAATTAAAAAAAAAATTTCATTTTATGGCGATTTTCTAAAATTTAGGAAAAAACATTTTTTGAGATTAGTGGCATGGATAAAGTTCAATACGATTTATTTTCCACCCATCTTTGCTCTGGTACTACTGAAACACAAATAAAATCAATAAGTTTGCTAGTTTGCGCACCACCTTTTTAAAAAAAATTACCTCATGAGAAAATTTTGGGACTTCGTACTAATATTACTGTAAATACATTGTCGACACGATAAGAGGATCCCAGCGGGAAAGTGAGAAGTTGGTTTTTGTGTTCTTGAAATCCTGTTCCTTTTTGCAGGCGGCGGTGTGGGGATAGATAATTTCTGAGCGTTAAATGGGGTGGGTTTCTGAGTAGCATCAATATCAGGCCACTTATGCGCTGTGTGATTTCTGTGGCACTACAATTATAATATTTTTAACAAAAAAATCACCAACTTATAATATTCAAAAATCCTATGATTTACACCAAAACCAAAAGACTGGTTCTCACATTTAGTTTTAATTTTTAGTAATTTTAAAATTCGTAGAAAAAATATTAATAAATGTTAATCAAAAAAATTAAACTATATAACTATTATCATAATGTCTATAATGATAATATTAATTTATTTTACTCAACATTTTTCAAATAATAATAAGAATAAATGTGGGATTCAACAAAATTATAGAGAAAAGCCACGGTAAGACGATTAAAATATTTGATCACATTTATCAAGGAATTACATTAAATTACAAAGAAAACTATTATTGTTATTTACATTTTTAAACATTTTCTGTGAAATAAAATAATTTGATCGTCAGATCGTGGCCTAAGCCATTTTTAAGTGTTGTTAAAATATAAAAATTCGTTTTGGTGGTATTGATAACACGAAAAATGCCTAATATACCTATAATATACGTAACCTTTAATGATTACGGTCCCTGAAAAGTATTGTTTTAACGAAATATTTATTCGGCGCCAAAGTGTGACCCTACTTTACAACGAAATTTACACCAAATTTATCTGCATTTTGTATGGTATTATCAAGAATATAATGCAGGGTCACATCATTTTTAAATTTGTTGGAAAAAGTGAAAATAGTTAATTTAAATCTAAAAACCAATAAAAAGGTGAGTGATAAAATGAATTTTGTCTTTTTATAATCTTTATTTCAGCTTTACAAAGGTTAGTATCACAGATATTTTCGCCATTAATAAATATACGCCTCCGGATGCTATCTTCAACACAAATTCTGCATTTCAGTGACACTTGAAATGTTTTTAATCTTTACCAGTGGTAAATGGTGTGAGGTGTTCATTAAATGGTTGTATAAATAGTACTTCAGTACTAACTTAGTTGTTTAACTTAATCAAAATATTACATTTATTTCAGCCAGGCCGACTGAGACTTCTTGGGACCAGAAGTGTTGCGCCTGCGTTTGTCATATTTTATTTTTTCTTCTCATAGTTTTTGATATAGATACCCGACATAAAACAACTGAACAGATGGTAAATGATCGGCCATGGCAAACCAGGCATAATTTCTGGAGAGATCCTTTAATTTTGTGCGGAGACCTAATAATGGTAATTACTCTTATTATTATTCCTGGTCTTACATTCATATCTAAATTATTTTTGATATTTTCAGAAGACAGACAAGAAATGGATATCTAAGAACTGCATTCGGCCAAGCAAAACCCGGGAATGCTTCAGGCATTACAAATTTTTAGTTCCAATGCTTCGATTGTAAATATTATTAATAAATACACAAACAAATATTACAAAAAACATGATTTTTATTGTGGAATATCAGATACTGCAAAGCAGTGCAAAACAAAAACTGCGAGGGTCTGGAAAAACCAAAACTGGGAGGGTGTAGAAAAGCAGATATTGCAAGTGGAGGAAAACCATAACTGGGTACGTGTGGAAAATCTATAATGCGGGAAGTCGAAAAACCAGTGGATTTTGTCCTGCATTCTTCTGCCAGAGATCCAGATAGAAACCTCGTTTCCCCCTTACTTTTTGTGTCACCCCCGTGTATTTTGAAACCAGAGATGGAAGAAATGTAAGGGGTGAATGAGGTTTTGTCCCTTCCGCTTCTATGGAGAAACCTCTTGAAAATTTGTTATTTTCCAGAGGAATTTTCGCGGTGGGTTGTATGGAGAAACCTCTTGAAAATAGGCTATTTTCCAGAGGAATTTTCCAGGTGGGGAGACGACTACATTTATTTGGAATTTTTGTCGTGCCGTCATATGTGAGATTCGTCAAGTTCGTCACATAACCCTACTCGTCACATTACCCTACACTCCCCTACTGGAATTATCTTGGCTTTTTTCCATGTTGAAGGAAAAGAGGAGGTAGTAATCGCAGTGTTAAAAATCTTAGTAATATGTAGGAGGAGTAAAGGTAACATAATTTTGAGAAATTTTGGGTTAACATTGTCCAAACCCTCAGCACTTGACTTAATTTTGAGAATACCGTCTAAAACATCACCTTGATCGACGCACACAAAGCGTCGTTATTATCACAGTAAGTAGTATTATTCAGGTTCTGGTTGGAAGATGCTTAAGGTAGATCGAGTTGAGAAAAAGTTCGACATAGTTCCTCGACATAAACATTGTGATCAGCACTCAGCCTACACTTCCCTATTCCTAAGTTGTTTAAAATGTTAAAAAATTGCATTTTATGGCGATTTTTTAAAATTTAGGCCCAGTACTCACTTCAATCGAAAAGCCTACGAAATGAAAATCTCCATACAAAATTTTGATCACGAAATTTTCCGCCTGTCATTTTTGTATAGAAATTTTCATTTCGTTGCCTTTTTGATTGAAGTGAGTACTAGGCTTTAGGAAAAAACATTTTTTGAGTGTACAATAAGAAAAGTACCGAAATGTCCAAGAAATTACGTCTTGAGATTAGTGGCATGGATAAAGTTCAATACGATATAAAGGGAGTGTAGACTGACAAAAGTTTAGACCTACCCAATCAATCATTTTTAAAAAAATGAGTATAAACATTTACAACGTTTACCGATTGCAGACTACATGAACGGCGAACCAGTACTACTTATCGGTCTAAATATTCTTCATCTAGGACTATCTAAAACCCTCGTCGAATTGGATCCGTTTGACCAGTAGACATAAGGACAAAGTTAGGCTGACTGGCTTATGGTCCAAACAATCAGATGTCGTTAGGCCGCTCCAAATTATTTTACATAGGGCCGGTTTCTCGAGTGCCGGCTAACATTTCTCGAACAGATAAAGTCCCTTCTAAGGCATTTTGGCTTTCTCGAGCACCAATGAGAGCTAACTTTGACAGGGACTCGAAGTCCCTGTTAAGCGTTTTCGTCTCGATAGAATGACAGCTGATTTCCCAAAGCCAACTATGAAGAAGAAACGAAATCACAGCTGACTTTTCCTTTGAATTATACCCAAACAGCTGATGAAATAATCGAAGCACGCCATTTTTTGCGCTTCACAGCACAATTCTGTGCGTTAACAGTAATGGTTTCTCGTTCAGATAAATTAAAGTAGTCGAGAAAGCGGATTTGCTTCTACGAACAGTTTATCTGGTATTTAAGTTTTTCGAACAGATAGCTATCAGGGACTTTGACAGGGACTCGAGAAACCGGCCCATAGAAGTCGAATAAGAAAATGATCTACATAATTTTTTTTTTTACGTATGCATTTTATTTTTTGGATCTTCTCTGAATTGAGTCTAACAATAAGTATATAAAATCTTAAATTAAAGAGCCATCTAACAGCCAAGATAACTGACGCGAGATTAAGGGGCTCTAATAACTATTGCTGAGCTGGAAGGTCATTTCGTTGCAATCGGGTCCGGTATGAGACCCTGGCTAGGCCCCTGGCGAGTTGGTTTGGATGAGAAGATAGCTTGGTGTGGCAGGACGCTTTTTGTTTTGATATTTCGTCTTTTACGGGCAGAATGCCAAGATCTCTGTGGATGTTCTCGTTCCGAACATACCAAGGTGCCCCAGTGATAGTTCTCAAGATTTTTGATTGTGCTCGCTGGATAATGTCGATGTTGCTGCTGGTCGCGTTTCACCACAACTGGGAGCCGTATGTCCAGACTTGCTTAAGCGTTGAATTGTAGAGCAGGACCTTGAAGTCCAGGCAGAGGGGGGAGCGAGCATTTAAGAGCCAATGGATTTTAGTTTTAGATGAATTTTCTTAGCTTCGATATGTTTCCTCCATGTAAGTCTCCTGTCTAGGTGAACGCCAAGGTACGTTACATCGTCAGCTTGTGGAAGAGGCGTGTTATTCAGAGTTAGCGGGGGACACGTTTGTCTGTTAAGAGTAAACGTTATGTGTTTACCGTTTTGCGCATTTATTTTTATACGCCAGTCTGATAACCACCTCTCCACTACCACGAGGTGATCAGCTAGTAGTGCTGTTGTCTGAATTGGGCATTTGGACCGACTTATGATCGCGGTATCGTCTGCGAATGTGGAAGTAGTTAGCCGGACGTTCGTGGGAATATCTGCGGTGTAAAGGAGAAATAGAGTTGGACCAAGGGCGCTACCTTGGGGAACTGTAGCCTCTATAGTGTAATCGTCGGATGTTGTAGTGTTGCATCTCACCGCGAATTCTCTGTTGTAAAGGTACGATTCAAGTATCATGTGAGTGTTTTCCGGCAGAATAGTTCTGATTTTGTGCATAAGGCCATCAAGCCAGACTCGATCGAAAGCCTGTGCAACATCAAGGAATACCGCACTGCAGTATTCTCGATATTCGAATGCAGACGGTATTTCCGTTGTTAATCTGTTGTCTTGCTCTATTGCTCCATGGCTTTCTCGAAAGCCAAATTGATGTGCCGGAATAACGTTGTGCTCTTTCAGATATGGGATTATGCGCGTCAAAAGGCATTTTTGAGCAGTTTTGACAGACAAGAGAGAAAACTTATCGGTCTGTATGAAGCTGGTATTGTGTGATCTTTTCCTGGCTTTGGGATCATTATGATTACCGATTTTTTCCATTTTTTTGGGAAGTAGTCAAGTCGTGTAATCCCGTTAAAGAGTTTACAAATGACCTCAACTGCACAGTTTGGGAGTTCAATTAGCATTTTCGCAGTTATTAGATCACCGCCTGGGGCCTTTTTTGGTTTCAATTGCTCGCTGATGACTTTTGCAACTTCGTTTGGTTGAAACTGAATTGGGTCCGACTCAGTTTCGATTCGAATTGGCGGCGACGGTAGTGCGAATGAATTTGTTGCAGGGTTTGGCTGAAAGACATTTCGAAGGTGTAAAGCAAATGTACAAGCTCTGTCTTTGTCGCTTCTGGCCCAGCTGCCTGAAGAGTCTCTTATGGGGATTACTGTTTCGGACGGCGCACTTAGATTTGGGTGGGCCCTCCACTAGGGATGCTTGGTGCTGGTGGGTGAAAGTTTCTCAATGTACTGGCGTTGTGCCTCTACTTCTTCGTGCCTTAGGGCCCTGGTAAGTCTGCGACCAGCTTTCTTAAGACTTTGTTTCGAGGATGGCGATCTGCTGGTTTGCCAAGCACGCCTCAAACGTCTTTTCTCTAAAACAAGCTGTTCGATTTCCAAGTTAGTTTTGTGTTGGTGTGTGCGCCCATCCCTCCCTTGCGGTGTAGAGACTTTGGCTGCTGCGACGAGTACAGACAAGGTTACAGTGGCAGTAAACAGCGGCAATGGCAAGGTTGCAGTTGCCCAACTGTAATTTCATCGATGTAGCTTGCAAGTAACTTTTTGCAAACCCTTAATGAAAGTGGTGTTTGATGCGGTCTCTTATTAAGATGCCGGTTCCGCCATGTGCTTTACCATCTGGATGATCTGTGCTGTAGAACGTGTATCCCCGTATTTGAAAATTATATTTGCTGGTAAGATGCGTTTCTGCCAGCAACATAACGTCGAAATTGACTTATTTCAGGTTTATGCCGTGAAACACCGTTGGCGTTCCACAAAGTTATTCGAAGACTAGGCATAGTTTATTTGGACTGCTGAGCTGCAAGTATTTTTAACAAGATGTTTTGGGTTTGCACAAGGGTTTGCATGGTGGTTTTCATGAAGGACATAAATTCCATCATATTATGTTGCAAAGTGATCATCATAGTTTCCATGTCACTTTGGGGATGTCCCATGGCCTGCGGGATGTTATCCATTTTCGGTTCTATGTGAGCTGTGCCTGATTTTAGAGCACTGGCGTAAGAAATGTCGTTGGTGGTAATTGAAGGGCCAAATGAAGACCTGGCTGCTTTTGCGAAGAAAACTTCCGGTGTCGTTTGTGATCTCATGTAATTGTTCTGTGTGTTCTGGGGGCGTGCCGTTGTCGTTTGTTGCATCCGACTTTTCATCTCCTTGTAGACTGGACAGCCTCTGTAGTTTGCTGTGTGGTTTCCTTGGCAGTTTACACACTTTTTAGTGAGGGAGTCTTCCTTGTTGGCAGGGCAGGGCACGGAGTCGTGGATGTTTCCATAAGCTACACATACTGACCTGAGGGCGCAGTAACCCCTGGTGTGTCCGTATTCCTGGCAGTTCGTGCATTGCACTGGCCCGTTCCGTTTGTGCGGCTCTTCTACTGTGATCTTACGATGCAGCAGGTACTGCAACTTGTAGAACGGGTGCACTGTGTTTTTTTTCAAAGTTCTGCTGTCTGGCTCTGCTGCGGCTTCTTGTTATTGTTCATAATGTTTATAACATTTTTTGCACAGAAACCGTTTTCTTTTAAAGCCTCTGTAATTTCGGAGGGGGCCACATCGGGTTCGATTCCCTTAAGCACAACTTGAAAGCCTTTGCAGCTTTTTAGCTGGTACGTGTAGTAATTCTTTTTAACATCGTTTAAGTACTTTGACACTGTTCGGAAATCGTCTTCAGTTCTGGTTTGCAGTTTAGTTTCACTTATATTCCCTTTCATAAGCGGAATAACATGAAAGCTATCTTTTCCGACTAGCTCAACTATTTTGTTGACTAGGGCATTCAAGGTCTTCTCCCGAATAAAGATAGGTGGCGGCTTCAGTTTCCTTGGGGCTAATTGTTCAGACTCTGTTTCGTGCTCCGCAAGAATGGAAAATCTATTTTCATTTAGTGGCCCGAGATTTCCAGGGCCTTTGTTGGTACGGTTTACTTTGGGCTTATTGCCGTCAGAATTTTTTGAGGGCGTTAGCTTGCGCTTGGAAATATTTATGTATCGCTACATGCCTGTCTGCATGGCCGAACCCGCTTGCGAATTTGTCATTTCTTCAACCATAGCTTTGTTTTTGCCGTTTGACCCGATTTTTGCACTTAATTGTGTTGTTGCTTTACCCGCTGCAGAAGAAGAGAGTGGAGTCGTTATTGCAATGTTGGCGACAGAGGCCGTTGTAGTTGACGTAGTAGCAATGTTGTTGTTGCACTAGGTGGCTGAAGCTCGGTTGGAGTTTTGCATTGCTCACTCCATGGCGTTTGAGGGTTGAGAAGCAGGGCGGGAGAGCAAGAACTAGCTCTCTGGTTTTCGGCGGTCAGTAAACTTGCATTTTCTTGCACTTTCGGTTCTAGAGTATTATTTGTCTTCGTCTTGTTGTTTTTTGCGTTGAGTGTGCTGATCCACGTTCTTAATCATTTGCTTATTGTTACTGCGTAAAGAATTAAAACTTTAGTTTAGTCGCGAAACGCAAGACCACACTGTTCTAAATTTTCGAACGTTTTCAACTGGGTGAATGATTGTTTTTCTCTTGTTTTTCCGGAGCGTTAAGAAAACACGTCTACACGCGACCGACAATGAAATTGAATGAATCTTATAAAAGAATATTAAGCAGCAGAAGATTTTGGCATATCTAAAATACCACCCCTGGAGTCTATAGATAATATCAGGTCCAAAAATATAATGGAAAAGACGACTTGTAAAATACAAGATAGATTCCAGATAGGATTATTATGGAAAGAAAATGTTAAGTTAGTAGAGAACTTTAACATGGCAGAAAAAAGATTGGTAGGAAAAGAAAAGAAAATGCACAGGAATCCGGAGTTCGCAGAAAAGTACAAAGAGGAAATGTTAAAATACAAAAGCATGGGTTATGCCAAAGAACTTACGAATAAAGAATTTGTTAATCGTAATCAACATGTTTGGTATTTACCACATTTTGCTGTTCAAACAGTACACAAACATGAGAAAGTCCGTATTGTTTTTGATGCAGCAGTCGAGATTAACGGAATATCTTAAAATTCATGTTTAAGGCCTCTTTACAGTTCAGGAATGTAACATGGAATCGAATTTTTCAAACAAATTTCAAAATTTGAGATGGAATAGATTCCATTTTCCATTTCATTATACCCTTGTAGAGGGTATTATAATTTCAGTCAGATGTTTGCAACGCAGTGAAGGAGACGTTTCCGACCACATAACGTATATATATTCTTGATCAGCACCAATAGCCGAGTCCATCTAGCCATGTCCGTCTGTCCGTTTCTATGCGAACTAGTCTCTCAGTTTTAAAGCTATCGCGATGAAACTTTCCCGAAAGCCTGTTACGTGGGCATATTAGTGCCCTAGTCCTGAAAGGACTTGGGCCGAGGGAAAATCATCCGATGTTCAGACACCAATTTTTGCCGGGATAAGCTCGCCGGATGGGGTGGGTTCTTGGTAAGACTTTCTCCTCTCCAACATAACGAGAATAAATATTAAGATGCCTGAAAAATAGTAAGCGTCCATAAAGTCCGTCGGTCATCAGTCTACATTTCCCCACAAGCTTAGCTGTCGCTTGATCGTAACACGATCGGGCAATGTTTCGGCCACAATCCCTCCCCTTCACACATTCGTGTGCCAAATGGATCGTCGCGGGCCGCGCAATACGATCCCCTATTGTCAAGGTTGTCCGTCGAAAGTTATTTCATTATTCTTCACCTACTCCACTTATCGCGTCAGCACCCCCATTTTGGAAAACTTAGCACTTCATGATTTTAAGTACGTTTTCACATTATAATTTTATTGAATGAAATATTGGCTAGTGCCATTTATGAGTAATATTATTATTAGGAATACATATGAATTTAATTCTAATTGACCAACAAAGATTGTTAGCGGAGAGTATCGAATTTACCACCCGTACAGGGTGCACACGTCAGCAAATTGCTGACTATTCACGACTACAAACGTCGCTCTGAGGGCTCTTGTTTTTGTTCATACAAACACAAGGCTGATACTCGCCGCTGACAAATCAAATTTTATTTATATTATAAAAAGTAAAACGAAAAAGTATATACGAAAAAGTGTAACTATTAGCACCTAAGTTTTCTTCGCCTTGAGGAGGCGTAAATTGTGGAATTTACTTTAGATAACCAACTATCAAAAAGGAGGCACGGATATATATATATGTATGGTTGATAAAGGAATCGTTTTCCGACAAACTTACCCCTTTTAGTCCTGGGCGATGAGATCTCGACGCTCCGGATCCTAGGTTCTTTTGAAGAAATTATAAACATATATATATACGTGCAAGACACTATCGTTAGAACACACATAAAAAAAATCTCGTTCTTAAACACAATCACTTATTGTATATATATATATATGTATGTAGGTATGTATGTTTATGCACGTATGTCGGTGTATCCCACGGCGGCACACGTCTGGCTTGATGAGTGGCGGGCAGCGGCGTCTCCGATGTCTTGCTCACTTCGCTTGATATTATTGCTGTTGCACTTGCATTCATAAATGCCTGAGTTCACAATTTGTTTATCTTTTTGTTTTGATTCACGTTTGTCTGTAATTAAGGCATTTAATTGCCTTTATTTTTCTGTCACTTTGTTATGGTTTTTGGGTAGGTTTCTTGCACTTTATTGTCTTTTTAGACCTGGCGGCATATCGCCTGTTCCAGGGCGTGCTTTTGGTCCCGGCGTCCTTGCACGGATCGCTTGTACATCTTGATCACTTTCAGGATGATGAGGAAAACAAACATAGCGATGACGATCTTCAGATTATGGTTCACGTCCTGAATGTCGTCCTTGTGATCGATTATTTTGACAGTGTTGATCACATTGGCCGTACTGTGGTCCACTTTGGAATTAGTTCCTCCCATGATGGAGTCCTTGATAATAAAAATATTTCTTCCTTAGGACGAGGGTAGGACTTCTTTCCAGGATATGTTTGCTGACTTCAATGGACTTCCTTCAAGGATATGTTTGCTGGCTTCAATGGACTTCCTTCAAGGATATATTTGCTCGACGGCAAACAGGACTGTCTTCAGGATTTCTGGTCCTGGCTATAGTCATTGGGGGCTTCGGGAATATAGTGCCCACACTATAGTGCCGTGAGATCAGAGTGAACTCTGTCTGTCTTTTCTACCTGGCTACGGTGTTTTATACCAGTGTAGAGCTTTTTCTAGCCTCCCGTGATATTTGGGTTATTTAGGTGTTCCCACCTATGATTTCCCCTATCTGTTGCGTCCACGCCCGATGCACTTTGCCAGCTGCCGGTGTATGGTTACCAGTAGGTCGATCGCGGTCGTTGTTCTGACCGAAAAGATCGTCAAATTGCACATTCCTTTGCTTGTTTCGGCGAGTCAACGGGTCGATTGCCCCTCTCCCTTTGCTTTGAGATTCGCTGTTGTTTTCTACGTGCATCTTTCCCCATAAAATAAAATGAAGAAGAGGGCGTACGTAACAGGCTCGAAGATATCGATGCGGAAACGCATGGAATGACTTCGCAAAAGGAATCTTCGTACGACCATCGTGTAGTATGTTCACATATCGAATGCACACTGTACTCAGTGTTACGCATCGATTTAAGTACAGACACCTTATTTGGCATTTTGCATTTGGCCACAAAAACAAAACACAAATACATTTATAATCCTAGCAGTTCCCGAGTGCCCGGTTATATGACCGCCCTCGAATGCGTGGGAACTGCAGTGTCAGCATATTTGATATGTGCGACCGCTCCGACGGTCAAGTGAACATAGTATCTCTCTCTCTCTCATATATAAGCACAATTATACATAAGGGTCGACCGCAGCTCTGCCGGCGTCTCTGCCGACATAGCCGGCCGATCTTAGCTTTATGCAAACATGTAATAGAATTAAGAATTCAGATATTAATAATAAAGCTTGGGGAGCGTACCACTGAGTCGCTCCCAAATTCAACAAAAATTGAAGAAATATTATATTATATTATATTAAACATGGCGACCGTGACAATGTGATCGTGAGTGAATATAACCAACTATAAAAAATAAAATAAAAATAAATAAAATAAAATAGAATAAAATAAAATAAAATGACAATGTGATCGTGAGTGAATATATCCAACTATAAAAAATAAAATAAAAATAAATAAAATAAAATAAAACAAGTGAAAAAAAAACCAAACATTAAACATGAAGATACATTCTACGAATCCAAACAAAACAAGCAAAAAAAAATCAAAAAAAAAAAAATATATAAAATAAAACAAAAAACAATGGTATAACAAAACAAAAAACCATTAAATTCAAAGATCACGGACACGACAACCAGCAAAGATCACACAGTGAAAATTAAACACTAACCCTAAGTACATTATTGTGTGTCTGTGCAACAGCTAATATCAAATCAAAACAAATCGATACGAAAGCGATAGGGAAAATAAGAATGAACCCCTTAACACATATTCAATGTAAATTCAAACAAAATGCTGCAGAAAAACATTATCAAATTCAATCAATAAATGTCAATGAATAATTAAAAAAAAAAAACTGACGAATAAAAATATATTCTCTGAAAAATAAGCCTGTGCGAGGACCTGCACCGGCGCCGCCTGAGTCCAAAGGGCCGAAAGGGAACACAAAAAAAAATCTTAATGAAACAATAAAAAATTATTAATCAACACAAAAAAAAATTTGGCCTGTGCGAGGACCTGCACCGGTACCGCCTGAGCCCAGAGGCCCCGGACAACGAAAAGTTAACAAGTGTGGAAGGAATGGCAAATCCTTCTACACCAACGCTGGAAATATACAAGTGCGGAAGGCAATCCGCCTTCTTCACCTTCGTGGGCGACACTTGCTCCTATTGAGCAAAGGGATAACGATAGATGAAATAGACTGTGCAGCCAGCACCGGTCCCGTTCGGCGCGCCAAGCCGGACCACGGAAAAGTGAACCGACAGCGCTTCCAAGAGCGCCCAACATTACTTTTTTTTATATAAATTTAAGCATCTGCGATGCAACCAATAATATTAATAATATTGTACAGACCAGGCAGTTTCTAGCTGCGGGTCTTCATTTTTTTTTACCTAGGTAGGGATACCTGTAACACATATATATACATCCATAATACAAAAAAAAATATATATACATAAATGCCTAAATCAAGAAAAACAAATAAAAAAAAAAAGAGGAAGACAGAAAAATTACCTAAACCTCAAGATTAAAGAATTAAATAGGCAACTGTATGATTCAAACTCAACCCCAGTACCATGGGAAGAGAACATACAAATTAAAAAAGAATTAGAAAACACATATAGGGAATTACAAGCTTATAAAAATAAGCAGGACATGAATGAAGCGAGGAAGCCTAAGTGCCCTCCTGATCGTAAAGGTCCTTTCGAAAACCCCAATTGTGAATATACATGTTCAAAAATTTAATATATATGAAAGTCTCATTTAAAAGCAATTCAATATCCAAAACAGATCTTACAGACGAGACAGAAAAAATACCCACTATGGGAGTAGTAGAAGTTAAGTCTGTGGATTCCACTGCTAATGTAATAAATAAAATTGAATCACAAAATATTGATTTCAAATTAACGAATATTTTACTATCAATAATTGTTTTCTTTATGAGCGCATATATTTTATATAAGGCCTATAAGTTCCACAACAAATGTGTATCAAAGAGAGCCATTAACAGAAGCCAGGCTAATGATCTGGATAAAATCTAATTTAACAAGCGCCAAACAATATTAATAATAAAATACATCAAAAAAAAGAAATTAAATTAAAACAAAAAATTAAATTCGAAACAATAATTGTATTGTATATGTACGAGAATTAAAATAACCGTTTAAAAAGAAATATTAAACATGAAATAAAAATCATTAAAACAAAAAAAAAAGAAAAATTATTAAAATGAATACAACAGAGTGCCTTAGAGTTATATTGGCTAACGAGCCAAATTTTGAGAATAGGGTATTAGCCTTAATTAGGAACAGAGCAGAGCCTCTATTAATTGCAGATTTTGAGTATGAATACATGAATAGGTACGATCTTGAATTCTCTCCAATTATTCATTGCAGCAGAACGCAAAAGGCCGTAGAACTGTCTACCGTGAGAAACTATAAAGTATTCTCCGAAATCGACATACACCCAGTCTTAGGGTATATTAACGTGCTAAAAATTATGCACAAGTAAAAATTAAACAAGAGAGAACGTTATAGTCGGGTGCCCCGACTATCAGATACCCGTTACTCAGGTAAAGGGAGTGCGAGGGAGATGGAGATAGAGATAGAAAACGTTGATCACGCATAACTTTTTAACGAATGGTCCGATTTGAAAAATTTCTTCTACATTTCGATAGGTATTGATAAACACAATAAAACTGCATTTTTACTTTTCCAAAATATTAAAATTTTTAAAATCGTAAATAAGCGATTAACGAGTAACGGGTATAAAAACAGAAATGACTAAAAATTTAATATGGAATGGGAGCAGTTAATACTCCATATCCGAGAATTAAAAGAAACATTTGAAAAGTCCTACAAATGTGTAAGCCAAAAAAGGCAAACACAAAAAGAAACAGTAGATAAACATGCAAAAATTCTTGTAGACTCTTACAATCAGGCAAGAACCCTAGTGCATGAAAATAGGGAAATAATTTACAAAACAAACTTATCAAAATTATCTAAAAAATTGATAAGGTTGCGGGCAAACCTAATAGCTGTCAAGGATAAGTATGATTTAAAAATATATATCCCGACAATTTTAAATACGCCTTTAACATTAGACCAACAAAAAGCCCTAGCAGAAGAAGAAGATTCAGATATAAGCAAAGATATCGAAATAGATGAAAAAGATCTACACGATCTCTCAATCCCTGCATTTATTAAAGCAGTAGAGTCAGAAACAGAAGAAGAGGAAAATATTGATTCAGATACAAATATCGTAGAAACAAAAGAAAACATAATGGCAGATTCAGCAGCCCAACGGGCATATGGGCCGTTCTTTTTTTTGGCCAAAAAAAAAATTTCACATTTTTGATTTGCCTGAAACTTTTTTTACCCGTACTATTCGGAAAATAAGTAAGCACGTGTATCAGGATTTGTCCGAAAAAAAATTTGTTTTTAGTTAGAATTTTTTTAAGTGTGCCAAAAATTGTCAAATTGGAAAAAGTGCCCTCTCATTGAAAATCTGTATCTACGGTTATATGAATCCAATTGACTTCATGTCTTTTGCATTCATTCCTCTAAAACCTCTCCTTTCAAAATAAAATTTCTTAAAAAAAAAAGTTTTTAATTTCTTAAAAATAAAAACAAATTAAGATTTAAAAAAATTTTTTAACCATTGCCCCCACAAAAAAAATTTTTTTTTTTTTTAATACTTGCGCCATATTGTTAGTTACAATCGGTTTTTGTAAAAAATTGGAGCCACTTTTAGTTTTTAAAATGTCGAATTTGTTTTAGCAAGGCCTCGGCTTTTTTCTATGAAAAAACGTCGCAGCATGTAGATTAACTCTCTCACTCTTATCGGATCCTTATGGAATTCATGTTTTCTCATTGTTTACTAGTCCTTTAACAATTGTTAATGATTTAGAGTTAAGTTTTAAGACAAAAAGTAAAAAGTCATTTTTTAATCAATTAAAAACTTACAATTATTTATTTAACCGTCTATTTAAAAAACAATAATTTTAAAATTTTTGTATTTATTATTTTTCTGTATTATGTAATTTATTAAACATTTTTAAATATTTTTTTTTTAAGTTTTAAAAAAAATATATTTTATAAAAAATAAAACAATTTAAAATTTTATAAATTTTTTTAAGAAATTAAAAAAAATATTTTAAAATGTTTAATAAATTACATAATACAAAAAAATAATAAATTCAATTATTCAATTATTGCTTTTTTAAATAGACGGTTAAATAAATAATTGTAAGTTTTTAATTGATTAAAAAATGACTTTTTACTTTTTGTAATTCAGAAATGGTCAAAAGACTTAAAACTTAACTTTTAATCATTAACAATTGTTAAAGGACTAGTAAACAATGAGAAAAAATGAATTTCATAAGGATCCGATAAGAGTGAGAGAGTTAATCTACATGCTGCGAAGTTTTTTCATAGAAAAAAGCCGAGGCCTTGCTAAAACAAATTCGATATTTTAAAAACTAAAAGTGGCTCCAAATTTTTACAAAAACCAATTGTAACTAACAATGTGGCGCAAGTATTAAAATAAAAAAAAATTTTTTTTTTTGTGGGGGCAATGGTTAAAAAATTTTTTTAAATCTTAATTTGTTTTTATTTTTAAGAAATTAAAAACTTTTTATTTTAAGAAATTTTATTTTGAAAGGAGAGGTTTTAGAGGAATTAATGCAAAAGACATGAAGTCAATTGGATTCATATAACCGGAGATATTGATTTTCAATGAGAGGGTACTTTTTCAAATTTGACAATTTTTGGCACACTTAAAAAAATTCGAACTAAAAAAAATAATTTTTTTTCGGTCAAATCCTTATACACGTGTTTACTTATTTTCCGAATAGTACCTGTAAAAAAAGTTTTATGCAAATCAAAAATGTGAGCCAATAAAAGGTGTTCGGTTTGTAAAAGAACCGTCCATATATTAAAGAAATATCAAGTGCCATTCCGGAATTTAACGGACAAAAACTACACTTGCATAGATTTGTAACAGCTTTGAAGCTGGTTGACCTGACAAAGGGAACGTTTGAAGATTTGGCTGTTTGGAAGTCGTCAAATCAAAAATTGTAGGATCTACACTATATAAGGTTCAAAATGAACTAACGATAAACCCAATAATGCAAAAACTGCAAGACACTATTGTCGGAGAAACATCTGACGTTGTCAAAGCAAAAATGGCTAAAACAAGCCAAAAAAGGCAAAACTGTTGAAAAATTTACAAATGAAATAGATAACCTACGAAAGCTCCTTGAAGCTTCATACATTGACGAAGGACTACCGGCTGAACATGCCGACAAGTTCAGCACAAAGGAAGCTATAACCACAATGATCAAAAATTGTGAGCATGGCCGACTTAAGACTATCCTAGAAGCTGGCAACTTTTCAACAATGAACGAAGCCGTCACGAAGTACATACAGTGTAGTACTGAGATGACAGGCAACGCCAACTCGATCCTATACACACAAAAAGGAAACAACTATCGTGGTAATAACTTCAGAAATAATTATCGCGGTAGGGGTAACAACAGAGGTAATTATCAAAATAATGGATTTTACCAAAACAATGGTTATACCCAAAATAACGGTTATAACCGAAACTATAATAACCAGACCAACAATAACTACAGAGGTCGTGGTAACTATAGAGGAAACAACCGTGGTGGAAACAATAATGGATATGGGCGGTTCTTTTACAAACCGAACACCTTTTATTGGCTCACATTTTTGATTTGCCTGAAACTTTTTTTACACGTACTATTCCGAAAATAAGTAAACACGTGTATCAGGATTTGACCGAAAAAAAATTATTTTCCTAGTTAGAATTTTTTTAAGTGTGCCAAAAATTGTCAAATTTGAAAAAGTACCCTCTCATTGTAAATCTGTATCTCCGGTTATATGAATCCAATTGACTTCATGTCTTTTGCATTAATTCCTCTAAAACCTCTCCTTTCAAAATAATATTTCTTAAAATAAAAAGTTTTTAATTTCTTAATAATAAAAACAAATTAAGATTTAAAAAAATTTTTTAACTATTGCCCCCACAAAAAAAATTTTTTTTTTTTATTTTAATACTTGCGCCATATTGTTAGTTACAATCGGTTTTTGTAAAAAGTTGGAGCCACTTTTAGTTTTTAAAATATCGAATTTGTTTTAGCAAGGCCTCGGCTTTTTTCTATGAAAAAACGTCGCAGCAAGTAGATCTACTCTCTCACTCTTATCGGATCCTAATGGAATTTATGTTTTCTCATTGTTTATTCGTCCTTTAACAATTGTTAATGATTAAAAGTTAAGTTTTAAGTTTTTTGACAATTTCTGAATGACAAAAAGTAAAAAGTCATTTTTTAATCAATTAAAAACTTACAACTATTTATTTAACCGTCTATTTAATAAACAATAATTTTAAATTTATTTTATTTATTATTTTTTTATATTATGTAATTTATTAAACATTTTTAAATATTTTTTTTTAAGTTTTTAAAAAAATTTATTTAATAAAAATAAAAAATTATAAAATTTAATTAATTTTTTTTTAAATTTAAAAATAAATATTTAAAAATGTTTAATAAATTACATAATATAAAAAAATAATAAATAAAATAAATTTAAAATTATTGATTATTAAATAGACGGTTAAATAAATAGTTGTAAGTTTTTAATTGATTAAAAAATGACTTTTTACTTTTTGTCATTCAGAAATTGTCAAAAAACTTAAAACTTAACTTTTAATCATTAACAATTGTTAAAGGACTAGTAAACAATAAGAAAACATAAATTCCATTAGGATCCGATAAGAGTGAGAGAGTAGATCTACTTGCTGCGACGTTTTTTCATAGAAAAAAGCTGAGGCCTTGCTAAAACAAATTCGATATTTTAAAAACTAAAAGTGGCTCCAACTTTTTACAAAAACCGATTGTAACTAACAATATCGCGCAAGTATTAAAATAAAAAAAATTTTTTTTTTTTGTGGGGGCAATAGTTAAAAAATTTTTTTAAATCTTAATTTGTTTTTATTTTTAAGAAATTAAAAAAAAAAATTTTTTAAGAAATTTTATTTTGAAAGGAGAGGTTTTAGAGGAATTAATGCAAAAGACATGAAGTCAATTGGATTCATATAACCGGAGATACAGATTTTCAATGAGAGGGTACTTTTTCAAATTTGACAATTTTTGGCACACTTAAAAAAATTCTAACTAGGAAAATAATTTTTTTTCGGTCAAATCCTGATACACGTGTTTACTTATTTTCCGAATAGTACGTGTAAAAAAAGTTTCAGGCAAATCAAAAATGTGAAATTTTTTTTTTTGCCAAATCTGTTCGGTTTGTAAAAGAACGGCCCATATAACTCCAATAACAACATCAACGGTAATAACAATACCAATACAAACGCAAACAGACAAAGTACCAACAACAACGTTCGACAAGTACAAACAACTTCGGAAAACCAATAAAGACCCTTAAGATAAAAAACACAGTAAAAAATACGGTTCACATTATCAATCTTAACTTCAATCTTTTTATTTCACTTAAAAATGAAAACACAAATAAATTATATACATTACTAGTTGATACAGGTGCAGACATCTCATTAATCAAAGAATCATCAGACTCATTTAACAATGTTGACTATAAAAATATTACGCAAATATCAGGCGTTGGCGAGGGAACAACAAATTCAAAAGGTTTAGCAGCAATAGAACTTCTATCAGGCAACTATGCTATACCACATAATTTCCATATAGTAACGTCCAACTTTCCTATTCCATGTGATGGAATTATAGGAATAGATTTTATGAAAAAATACAATTGTCAATTAGATTTAAAACCAGAAAATGATTGGCTTATACTGAGACCAGATAATCTCCGTAATCCGATTAATATTCCAATAAATCATACACTAGAAAATAATTCGACCATTTTACCAGCAAGATCTCAAGTCATCCGAAAAATAACTATAAATTCAGGAACCAGGTATATACTTATACCAAACCAAGAGATCCAAAATGGAATATTCATTGGAAATTCCATTGCAGATTCTAAAAACACCTTTGTCCGAATTCTAAATACAACAAATAAAACAGCAATTCTTCAATTAAATACACTTAAAGTCGAACCATTGGATAATTACGATATAATTAAAGATAATAAAAATACAAATAACGAAGAAATTTTAGAAAAACTAAACAAAAATTTCCCGCCTCAATTTAAAGAAATACTTAAAGAATTATGCACCAAATACACAGATATGGGCACTTCCAAAATGTCGCTCAGGACATTTGCACACCTTTAAAGTTGAAAAAAAATTGTAAAACAATGGATTTTAATTTTAATTATGGGCTTTTCTTTTCACTCTTCCCAAGCTCTATTTTTGGTAAAAATCTTGATTTTGTACCACTTTTAGTTTTTAAGATATCGGTAAAAAACTGCCGTATTCGCTCGGGACAAAAATAGAAGTGGATTTCGGGGAAGTTCCTACAACACCAGAAATTAGCGAATTCTGATGGAATATTTGAATGTGATTTTTTTAGAATGTTGTTCAAACATGTCGCTGTGAAATGCTTTTGGTTTCACTCAAAAATTCTTTGCCGTTTTTTTTTTATGCAGTTTCAACCACATTCGCTCGGGACATGTCGCTCGGGACATTTTTTCCGACTGTTTTGTAAAGCGGATTTCTTTACCTCTATCTCTCAATTGCTGGATGTTTTGCTTTTAACTTAATAGTTTAGTATGTGAATGAAGCATTCAGTACAGAAAAATGTCACATATTAGCATTCCTATAGGATAAATTAACAATAGAAGACAGGTCCAATAAATAACAAAAAAATAGCCAAAAACTGATTTTTGCGTATATTGGTGGGGTTTGTCATAAAAATAATCAAACTATACTCCAAATTTGTAGTTAAGCTCAGTATCCAACTAATTAGAAATTAATATCGGGGCAAAATCATGTGGAAATATGTTTTATTCAAGTTTCAAGGTTTTTGGCTTGGTGGACTTTTTTTTGGAAGTGCCCATATATTCGGGATAGAAACCGAACCAATATCAACCAACAATTTCTATAAACAAAAATAAGAATGAAAGATGATGAACCAGTATATATAAAGAATTACAGAATCCCCCACAGTCAAAAAGAAGAAGTAGAAAAACAACTGGAAAAACTAATTTAAGATAAAATAGTAGAACCATCAGTTTCAGAATACAACAGTCCATTATTAATAGTCCCGAAAAAATCATTACCAAATTGCAATACAAAAAGATGGCGTTTAGTAATTGATTACCGCCAAATTAACAAAAAAAATTTATCAGATAAATTTCCACTACCAAGAATAGACGATATTCTTGACCAATTAGGTGGAGCTAAATACTTTTCATGTCTAGATCTTATGTCAGGATTTCATCAAATAGAACTCGAAGATACGTCTAGAAATATAACGTCCTTTTCCACGAGCAATGGCTCCTATCGTTTTACACGATTACCTTATGGTTTAAAAATAGCGACAAATTCTTTCCAAAGAATGATGACAATTGCATTTTCAGGTATCGAACCATCTCAGGCATTCTTGTATATGGATGACCTAATTGTCATCGGTTGTTCAGAAAAACACA
This sequence comes from Drosophila takahashii, assembly GCF_030179915.1. NCBI lineage: Eukaryota > Metazoa > Arthropoda > Insecta > Diptera > Drosophilidae > Drosophila > Drosophila takahashii. The sequence continues at coordinate 31,337,695 of NC_091678.1, read as the reverse complement.
TGATTAAAAATCTTACAAACGTCTTTGATATATGTAGAAAAAACAACCTTAAACTGCACCCAGAGAAGTGCACATTTTTCAGACACGAAGTGACCTTTCTTGGACACAAGTGTAATGGCAAAGGTATTTTACCAGATAGTAAAAATACGAAGTAATAGATAAATACCCAGTCCCAACGGACGCAGACAGCGCTAGAAGATTCGTTGCATTTTGCAATTACTACAGACGTTTTATTAAAAACTTTTCCGATTATTCACGTCACATAACTAGATTATGTAAAAAGAATGTTAAATTTGACTGGACAGATAAATGTCAATACGCATTTGAACACCTATAAACCCAATTGATGAAACCCACATTATTGCAATATCCCGATTTTAATAAGAAATTTTGCATAACAACAGATGCAAGCAAACAAGCATGTGGAGCTGTTCTTACTCAAGATTACGATAACACTCAGCTACCAGTAGCCTATGCATCAAGATTTTTTACGAAAGGAGAAAGTAATAAAAATACAACAGAACAAGAGTTAGCAGCTATCCACTGGGCAATAAACCATTTTCGGCCATATATTTATGGAAAACATTTTACAGTCAAAACAGACCATAGGCCTTTAACCTATCTATTTTCAATGACAAATCCAAGTTCGAAATTAACACGAATGAGATTAGACTTGGAAGAATATGATTTTACTGTGGAATATCTTAAGGGAAAAGACAACCATATAGCCGACGCGCTATCAAGAATAACAATAACGGATTTGAAAAATATCCAGACAAATAATTAAATTCTGAAAGTCACTACCAGAAATCAAAGTAAACAGAAAAATTCCTGCGCAGGAACAGAAAAAGAAAAAATGGATTTGCCTAGGCATATTCTAAATAAAGCTTCTCAGCCCAACGTATACGAAGTCATTGTTAATGACGATGTACGAAAAGTAGTGACCTTGCGAATAACTGATTCACTTTGCTTACTAAAGAATGGAAAAAAGGTTATAGCAAGAATTGATGTTAGCGATTTGTACACCAATGAAATTCTCGACTTAGGTCAGTTCTTTCAAAGGCTTGAAAAAGAAGCCGGTATACTTAATATCAGCCAACTCAAAGTGTCACCGAGCGAAAAGATCTTTGAAACCATTTTAATTGAATCTTTTAAAATTATGGGCAATAAAAAATTACAAACATTAAGAGTAGCGCTACTCAAGCCGGTGACCCAATTAACAAATAATGATAAAGAGAAAGAAGCATTACTGTTTACGTTCCATGTTGATCCAATACAAGGAGGTCATACAGGCATAGCTAGAACATTAGCAAAAATAAAAAGGCATTATTATTGGAAAAACATGACCAAAGATATAACAAAATATATAAGCAAATGTCCTAAGTGCCAAAAAGCAAAGACAACAAAACATACGAAGACCCCATTAACTATCACCGAAACGCCACAAACGGCTTTCGACAGGGTAATTGTGGATACGATCGGTCCACTACCTAAGTCTGAACAAGGAAATGAATACATAGTAACGCTAATTTGCGATTTAACTAAGTACCTTGTAGCAATACCAATCCAGAACAAAAGTGCAAAAACAGTAGCAAAAGCTATATTCGAAGATTTTATTCTGAAGTACGGTCCAATGAAGACGTTCATCACGGACATGGGAACAGAATACAAAAATTCGATAATTGAAGATCTATGTAAAAACTTAAATATCAAAAACATAACTTCAACAGCACATCATCACCAGACTGTAGGAACCGTGGAGCGAAAGCCACAGAACATTTAATGAGTTCATCCGCTCATACATCTCAGTTGATAAAACAGATTGGGATGTATGGTTGCAATACTTCGTATACTGTTTCAACACAACACCCTCTATGGCACATGAGTACTGTCCATACGAGTTAGTTTTTGGTAAAACATCTAATTTAGCCAAACACTTCAATAGTATAGATAATATAAAACCATTATATAACACAGATGATTACGCTAAAGAATCTAAGTTTAGACTAGAACAAGCATTTAAGAGAGCTAGATTAATGCTAGAATGCCATAAAAACAAACAAAAACTTAACTATGACAGAAATATTTTGAACTTTGATTTAAAAATCGGAGACCAAGTTTTGCTAAAAAATGAAACAGGGCACAAACTAGACTTTATATACACTGGACCATATAAGGTAGAAAGTATACAAGAAAGAGAAAATATAGTAATTTCAAATAACAAAAATAAGAAGCAAACAGTTCATAAGGATAGGTTAAAAATTTTTATTTCATAATCACTTTAATTCTCTTATATATAAAAACCCTTTGAACAAACCCAATAACAACCAAATAAAAAAAAAAAAAATAAAACCATAATTATATTGAAAAAAAAAAAAATAATATATATATATTACTTTTGTTTCAAAACAATACTTTCTAATTCAAAACAATTTTTAATAAGTTAAACTACATAAAAACGAAAAAAAAGAAACAATTTAATAAAAATATTTTCATTAAATATACACCTAGAAAATAACTCCATATAATTACGTTATTTTTCAAAAGGAGGGAGATGTAGTATGTTCACATATCGAATGCACACTGTACTCAGGGTTACGCATCGATTTAAGTACAGACACCTTATTTGGCATTTTGCATTTGGCCACAATAACAAAACACAAATACATTTATAATCCTAGCAGTTCCCGAGTGCCCGGTTATATGACCGCCCTCGAATGCGTGGGAACTGCAGTGTCAGCATATTTGATATGTGCGACCGCTCCGACGGTCAAGTGAACATAGTATCTCTCTCTCTCTCATATATAAGCACAATTATACATAAGGGTCGACCGCAGCTCTGCCGGCGTCTCTGCCGACATAGCCGGCCGATCTTAGCTTTATGCAAACATGTAATAGAATTAAGAATTCAGATATTAATAATAAAGCTTGGGGAGCGTACCACTGAGTCGCTCCCAAATTCAACAAAAATTGAAGAAATATTATATTATATTATATTAAACAATCGAATAAGTGCTTGGTTTCTCCTTTTTTTTTTTCTATTATTTAGGCGCCCTTAAACGTGTGGCTTCGACCCACTCCTGCACCAAGAGTCTCATGTTCATCCGACCGCTCTAACCGGGCTATTGTTAAACTATTAATTATAGGCCTATACGAATAATTATGTTGGTGGGGTTTTTTGATGGGGACTATTGTGCATAGAGGTTATCTGAAAAAAAAACTTTCCGTCGCTGGACAGAAACATACATACATATACATACATACCTGAAAAAAAAGACAAAAGTTACAACAAAAATTAATACCTGTAAAAAGAAAATATGCGCTGTAGTCAGCAAAGAAAAGGAACAGAAAGAAAAACGAAACCGCCACTTTGCGACTCCCTTTACATCGCTGTTTCTACTTAGCGAAACTTAACCCCCCCAAAGATAGTAAAATATATATACCTTTATTTTTACTATTTATTTATTCATTTATTTATTTTTCTTTCTTTTTGCACATAGTTTTTACGTCCTGGTGTTCATAATCTTCCGGAAATCCCTCCGGGCCTCCGCGCACCTCTCCGGGTCACGCCTAGCGAGCTTGTCTGCTGCGCGGTTCATATGTCGGAGGAGCCGCTGCTCCTCCCGCTGCCGTCTATGGACATCAGCTCGCACTATTGCCATTTGTCGATGAAACCTCTTAAGCAAGTCCTGCTCCCGTTTTCGGCTTTGCTTGAGTTCTTTTAACTCATGATGAAGAGGTGCGTTCCTCTCCCATTCCTCGGCTTCTCGAAGTATTTGTATTTCGAGCTGCTGCACCCGATCCTCTGTCAACTCTAGGCTCCTCTCGAGCCCAGAGAGACACTCCATGATGGAACATAGTTCCGTTAGCTCCCGTTGAATCGTACGCCTGAGTGTGGACACATAGCGAGCTGCGTTCACAATTTGGCGGTACCATCCATTAGCCTGCATGGTTGTTTTCTGGTAAGGTGTCGTTGCCTTGTCGGGTTTATATAGCGAACCCGCTCTCCCGGATTCCATGTTCCCTAGTCCAATTCCGACGTTCTGAGCTTTTCACTCTCTTGCACTTTGGACGATCCTCGGATTTCACCCAGGGGTCAAGCGATATAGAGGTCTTTGGCATGGAATATGCCAACGCTCTTTCCACCGACATTTCCCAGCTCATATAACGCCTTGCCTTTACGCTGGAGTACAACACATCGAATTCGATTCGGGCCAAGCTTGGCATTGTATCCCTCAGCTTTGTTACTCTGCCGGTAGTTTTTTCGATAGACAACTTGTCCAACGGAAAATTCCACTGGTTTGCTGCGGGTGTTATAGGCCTTTTCAGCTCGTTCATGGGTCCTGTTTAGCCCCTGGCTCACTTTTTGTCGGATCAGATCCATTTTATCCGGTAGGCTTATCTCTGGATCTCCAGTCTGGATTCCACCCAGCTTCCTTAAGATTGGGTATGCAGTGCCGTGTGTCACCATTTGTGTACCAAACATGGCATAGTAGGGTTCCATGCCTATTGATTCGTGTCGGCCACTCCTAAGGGTACATTCTATTCGGCTTAACTGGGTATCCCAATTTCGCTGATCCGATGCAATCGTTGCTCGCAAAATTTGGAGCACCGATCGGTTTACCCTCTCCGCTGCATTCGCTTGCGGGGAGTAGAGCCCTGTTCTCACGTGTCGAATACCGTAGCGAGTCATTAGCTCGGCAAACATTTGAAACACAAATTGTTTTCCATTGTCAGAGTGTATGTACTCGGGTACTCCGTATTGATGGAAAATTCGGGTTTCGAGGAATTTGACTACCTCTGACGCCACTGCATGTCTCATAGGCTGTAGCCAGACAAATTTGGAGAAATGGTCGAGGCATACAAAAATCACTGAGTTCCCAGTTTTGGTTCTTGGATACGGCCCCATAAAGTCGATAAACAACCTTTGACCGGCTCGTTCCGTGACCCTTTGTTCTCCCATAGGTGGTCGGGTATTTTTGTTGGTGGTCTTGCTGATCCTACAGACCTCGCACTCTTTCACTACCTTTTGCACATCTACTGCCATCCCTGGCCAGTAGTAAAACTGTCTCAGTTTGGCTAGGGATTTGTGCAAACCCCCATGCCCTGCGGTCATGGCATGATGTGCTCTCCAGACTAAATCAGATCGCAGCTCGGCGGGTACCCAAAGCTTCCATGCTCGAGTTTCATCGACGGCATCGCCCGAGCTGAACCCTATCCGCTTGTATACAAAGCCGTCCGTTGTTTGTACGTCTGGGCCTTTTAACACCCTTTGGTCCACTGCCTGCACTAATTTCACGTATTCCGGGGATTGGAAAGCCGTCGAGTCCAGGTTAATCTGTATGTCTTGTTCTTCCGCTTTTGCTTTCTGTAGCTCGTCCATATGCACTCGTGAGAGAGCATCTGGTACTACGTTAAGTGCTCCTTTACGATGCTCGATGGTAAAGTCGAACGCTTGCAGCTTCAGACTCCATCGTGCTAATCTGCCGGATAGATCCTTTTGACCCATCAGCCATTTTAGACTAGCATGATCGGTGATCACTTTGAACGGCATTCCTTCTACGTAAGCGCGGAATTTGGTGATGCTGAGAAGGGCGGCATAGCACTCGAGCTCGGTTATGCTATAATTCCGCTGTGCCTTGTTCAGTTTGGCTGACATGTAGGCGATCGGATGTTCGCCGCCTGAGTCATCAGTCTGAAACAAAACTCCTCCTACTCCAGTTGTTGATGCATCGCACTGAATGGTGATGGGTTTCTTAAAGTCAGGGGTGACAAGTACAGGTGCTGATGCCATGTTCGCTTTTAGCTCTTCAAATGCCTTAATTGCCTCTTCGGACTATTCAAATTTCTTCACGCGGTCTTTCTTCAAACAGTCATGAAGAGGTGCCGCTGTTTGGGCATAGTTTTGAATAAATCTCCTGTACCAGCCAGTCATTCCCAAAAACCTCCGCATCTGTTTGGGAGAGCTTGGTTAAGGAAATTCCTGGATTGACTGGATTTTCGAATCGTCCGTTCGTATGCATCCCCCTCCTACTACATAGCCTAGATATCTAGCTTGGCTATAGCAAAACTTACTTTTGTCGACATTTATTGTCAGTTTTGCACGCTGCAAGCAGTCACTGACCTGGCTCAACATTTCCAGGTGTTTTTCAAAAGTAGGTGAACAAACCAGTAGGTCATCGAGGTATACGAATACATTCTCGCGAAGCGACGCCGGTATTACTTTATCCATTAGTCGGCACATTCTTTGCGCTGCATTGCACAGGCCGAAAGGCATGACTGTAAATTGATATAGTGGTCTGCCGGGTACTGTAAACGCGGTCTTTTCTCTACTTTTTGTTTCCAAGGGTATTTGCCAAAAAGCGTCTTTTAAATCGATTGCGGAAATATAGTATGTTTCCTGTAAACGACTTAACAGACCCTCGATGTGTGGCAATGGGTATGCATCTTTGATAGTCCGGGAATTCACTTTGCGAGCGTCGAGGCAAAGGCGATTTTTCTGGCCTTTCTGGACTAGAGTCACTGGTGAACTCCAGCTGCTGTTGCTCTCTTCGATCACACCTAGACCAAGCATGCGATCTAGCTCGGCATACACCAGCTTTTGCTTAGCTGGGGAAATCGGATAATGCCGCTGCTTGATCGGGAGGTCCTCGTCGGTTACTTCTATTACATGCTGCTCCAAGCTGGTCTTTCCTAAACCTTTATCCAGACATGATGGGTATGTCTCAATTACTCGCCTCAGCTTACTGTGTTGTTCTGGAGATAGCTGATGAGGCATGTAAGCGGTTGCGGGCTTAGGAGGGTCGTTCATATCCAAGTCTCCAGTCATTAAGTCGTATTCCGGTGGTGCTTCGATGGCTGCAAACTCGGTTCCGCCCTTACCAAGGAATGTTAGGCCAAACGTATCCCAGAAGTTAATTCCAAAATAAAAACGTTGTGTCAGACCTGGTACTATCAGAAATTCCAGATCCTTGGTCTCTCCTTCCCATTCCACGGGTAGGGGTATTGCTCCGACTACTCGAGTTTCGCCGCCACTAGCTGTGCGCACACATTCTTCGCTAAGCTTCCTTATGGGCCGCGTCCGGTTCCTTAAGAAGGCTTCCGCCCTCTGCCAATGCAATTCGCACTAGCGCCTGTATCCAGTAACGCTAGTATTTCTTCTCCGTCGACTTTAGTTTTGGCAAAGAAACGGTTATCGTTTTGTATGCTTACTACCGTGTCTACTACTTTCTGCTTAAGCCTGCGATACTCTGCTCGGGTGTCATATAGCTTGTGCATTTTTCGTGTGTCCCGTGTGGTGTTATCAGTATCTTCTGAGCCGTGGAAGATACGCTGTTTTGCCAGATCATACTCCCTCTCTCGTTGTTCTAGGCTCTTATGGGGAGAGATTTGTCAGGGCGTGGTTGTCTCTACGGGAATGTGACTGCTTTGGTCCGCCCGGCTGCCCCGGTCTGGCCTGACGGACTCCGCGGAAAAGCCGCGGGACTGGTGGCCCTTTCACACACTCTACAAGTGGCGTCATGGAATCTAGTAAGGCAGGGATCTTCTTTTGGATGCGTTCTATAAAAATCCGCAGATCTGCCGCATTTATAGCAGACCAATTCGTGGAGTGGTCCTTGGCATCCCTGTCCGTTTCCTAGTCCTGATCGGGTGTCTCTTCGCTTCCGGTTAAATTCTTCCACAGTCACCGCGTCTGGAAAATCCTGCGGCGTTTGGGAATCCTCGAGCTCACTAACCGGCTTGCTTCGCGCGGCCCTGCCGTTACTCCGTAACCAGCGGTCCACTCTAAGTCCTTCCTTCTTCAGATCCGCTAGAGACCTAATTGGGGATGTCAGCAACAAGCTTCCCATCTGGGCATTTAGATTATCCTTGATGAGCTCAACGAACTTGTCTTCTTCTAGCTTGTTCTGCAATCGGAAATGCAAATGATGCATATCGGATACATAATCGCTAAAAGATTCGTTTTGTCCCTGTCGCCGTTCCATCAACTCTTTGATCTTCATGAGGTCACTCCCGGATGAAGAAAAAGCGCGTTTCATTTCCGTTGTTAGCGAGTAGTAGTCAAAGTCTAAATCGTCCGCTCGATCCTCCATCAATTGCCAATACCATTTGCTGGCGGCTCCTACCAGTAGGCTATGGAATTCGCGGAAAACTTGGCTCGGCTCTATCCGATAAAGCACTTGTAGCCGTTCAACGCGGAACAAGAAACTTTCAACGGTCATACCGCGGCTGTTTCCGTCAAACTTCAAATTCCATTTGTCCAGCCGAACTCCTTTTGGTGCCGGGAATCCGGGGCTCTGGTCGTATTCGGAGTGTCGTGGGTAACTCGTGTCCGGGCCGTAATTTCGGGATTGGTGGTGTTGGGAGTTGTCGGGGCGCCGGTGATCTCGAAGCCGATGCCTCTGACTGTTGAGAGTTTCCTGCGATATCGGTTCGAGAGGCGGCGTCTCTTGGAAACACAAAAAACTGTCAGATGGGTGTGCCGGAAACTGGTTCGGTGGTGGTAATACTGGCTGCTCCACCCTCATGGATTGTGAGAAACGCAGTTCCACTACTTGCGCCTTTAATGCTTCTATCTGCGCTTGCATGGCGGCCTGTGTTTCATTGTTCTGTTTAATCACGGATCGCATTATCTGCTCTCTTCTCTCGGCAGCTTCTAAACTGCTTGTAGGGTTGAGCTCATATTGCGGGAGCATACTTGAGCGTCCATTTGGCTGACCCAGGGGCAAATTTTTTCCCCCTACAGCTCCTTCGGTATCCTTTAATTGATCCATGTTGTCATCAATGGATCTACTTTCCTCTTGCTCTTCCCGCTCGCGGGACATACTTAGGTTGTCTCTGTCGAGAGAACTGTTTCTTCGCGGCGTGGCGTCGGCACTTGCACTCCGGGGTGTTAGATTTGCTCCTCTTGTTGTTGAACGGGTAATTCTTCCCGTTGCCGATTGGAAAAGCACTTTCTTCTTTGCTCCTTTCATTTGGGCCAAAGATTCGTTTATCTTGTCTCAAAAAATATATTTTCACTTGTGCGTTCACTTGTGTCTTTCACACTTTACACTTGTCTATGTTTAGCTAAACGTTCACACGCGGTATTAGCCTAGTACGGCTGACTAAGGGTTGCGAATAAAAATCAAAGGTATTAAGGGGTGCTGTTTTGCGTTTACTAAGTATCTCTTTGGGGAAGAATCCGTCCGATATTTAAGCCCCACAAAGAAAAAAAACAAATATCCCTAACTAGAGGTATTAGCAGCTTCTACACAACTGGGTTCCACTGAACTAACAGCTCTTCTCCCTTTCTAGTCAGCTTTAACGTTCACAATGGGAACTAGCTGCGCCTAGAAGAAAAGTCTGTCCGAAATCCCCCTCCCGCCAGTCGTCGGAAATCAGGTTATTTGACCGATCATTCTCGGGCTCCACAACCTGCTGCTATCTGACCGATCATTCTCGGGATCCACAGCAGTTTTCCTATTTCTCTGGACTCGAGCCTATCAAACGACCGGACCATCTAGCCCAGTACGTCGTGTAGCGTCGGCCAGAGAAACTAAAATACGTCCCCCGCCCAAATATGTCAAAGGATGCCGTAAAGACTCGAGCCTATCAAACGACCAGACTCTTGGCCTAGTACGTCGTGTAGCGTCGGCTTTACGTTTCCTGTCAGTTCCCCCACCCACCTTTTCTGTCCTGGATCGACAATCGCACAATAGATCCGCACCGCAATGGCTAAATGCGTTACCGTAACGTCTGCGCTCCTGCTCTTTCTGGACTCGAGCCTATCAAACGACCGGGCTTCGCCTAGTACGTCGTGTAGCGTCGGCCAGAAAGCACATCTAAATTGTATTTACGTTAATTTCAAAAAAATGTCAGTCGGCACATAGTCATATAGTATTATAAAAGGACACCTCATAGTCCCTGTTGGAAATTTTCAGTACTTTTCCCCTGAAAGAAACAAAGGCTATCTAAAAAAAATATAATGAAAGGTCCTAAAGTCATACCTCTATTCTGAGACAAAGTTCTGATTGAGTGGCCTCTCAATTCTGACTGTCGCAGAAGTTGGGGACTTTCGAATTCAGTCGTTTTAACGTAAAAAAAACAAATTAATATGCACGTGCTAATCTACTTAAAAAAAACCCTTGTTCTAACAGTAGTCCAATATCTTTTGGCTCTTAAAGATTGAAGCTAATCCATACCTAGGTTTGCCAATCCAAATACTAGGTGTATCTAGGTGGTTGACCTTAATTCCTTGAAGAATATGAAAAATCCTCCCGTTGGGCGCCAATTCTGTTACGTGGGCATATTAGTGCGCCAGTCCCGAGAAGGACTTGGGCCGAGGGAAAGTCATCCGATGTTCAGGCACCAATTTTGCCGGCATAAGCTCGCCGGATGGGGTGGGTTCTTGGAAAGACTTTCTCCTCTCCAACATAACGAGAATAAATATTAAGATGCCTGAAAAATAGTAAGCGTCCATAAAGTCCGTCGGTCACCAGTCTACATTGCCCCACAAGCTCAGCTGTCGCTTGATCGTAACACGATCGGGCAATGTTTCGGCCACAATCCCTCCCCTTCACACATTCGTGTGCGAAATGGATCGTCGCGGGCCGCGCAATACGATCCCCTATTGTCAAGGTTGTTCGTCAAAAGTTATGTCATTATTCTTCACCTACTCCACTTATCGCGTCAGCACCCCCTTTTTGAAAACTTAGCACTTCATGATTTTAAGTTCGTTTTCACATTATAATTTTATTGAATAAAATATTGGCTAGTGCCGTTTATGCGGTTATTCCACTACATTGGTCGGCTCATTCATTAGAACAATTTTTTCTCAGCCTATACGATTTTACGTAGGTGCGAGCAAGACAGATATATGTCAGCTGCAATGAGCAATTAATGAGCAAAATTTTAAAAACCGAAGGCCACCATTTTATTTATTTTTGTATGAGCAAAATTGAATCTAAAAAGTACAATTTTGCTCATTTATTAGAGCTACAGTAAATCGGATCTTGCTCGCACCTACGTAAAATCGTATGGGCTGAGAAAAAATTGTACTAATGAATGATCCGAACGATGTAGTGGAATAACCGCATTATGAGTAATATTATTATGGAGAATACATATGCGTTTAATTCTAATTGACCAACAAAGTTTGTTAGCGGAGAGTATCGAATTTACCACCCGTATAAGGTGCACACGTCAGCAAATTGCTGACTATTCACGACTACAAACGTCGCTCTGAGGCTCTTGTTTTTGTTCATGCAAACACAAGGCTGATACTCGCCGCTGAAAAGTCAATTTTTTATTATATTATATAAATTACAACCAAAAGGGTATACTGATTGATGTAAACTATTGTAATGCCTTGAGGAGGCCTAAAGTGGAATTTTTACTTTCAGATAGTCAAACAAAGGCACGAATGTATATATATATGGTTGATAAAGGAACCGTGTTCCGACAAACTTACCCCTTTACTGGTCCTGGGCGATGAGATCTCGACGCGTTGGATCCTGGGCTTTTTGAAGAAATTAGAAACATATATATATATACGTGCAAACACTATCGTTAAAACACACAACAAAAAAAAAAGTCTCGTTCTTAAACACAATCACTTATTGTATATATATATATATGTATGTAGGTATGTATGTTTATGCACGTATGTCGGTGTATCCCACGGCGGCACACGTCTGGCTTGATGAGTGGCGGGCAGCGGCGTCTCCGATGTCTTGCTCACTTCGCTTGATATTATTGCTGTTGCACTTGCATTCATAAATGCCTGAGTTCACAATTTGTTTTTCTTTTTGGTTTGCTTCACGTTTGTCTGTAATTAAGGCATTTAATTGCCTTTATTTTTCTGTCACTTTGTTATGGTTTTTGGGTAGGTTTCTTGCACTTTATTGTCTTTTTAGACCTGGCGGCATATCGCCTGTTCCAGGGCGTGCTTTTGGTCCCGGCATCCTTGCACGGATCGCTTGTACATCTTGATCACTTTCAGGATGATGAGGAAAACAAACATAGCGATGACGATCTTCAGATTATGGTTCACGTCCTGAATGTCGTCCTTGTGATCGATTATTTTGACGGTGTTGATCACATTGGCCGTACTGTGGTCCACTTTGGAATTAGTTCCTCCCATGATGGAGTCCTTGATAATAAAAATATTTCTTCTTTAGGACGAGGGTGTAGTAGGACTTCTTTCCAGGATATGTTTGCTGACTTCAATGGACTTCCTTCAAGGATATGTTTGCTGGCTTCAATGGACTTCCTTCAAGGATATATTTGCTCGACGGCAAACAGGACTGTCTTCAGGATTTCTGGTCCTGGCTATAGTCATTGGCGGCTTCGGGAATATAGTGCCCACACTATAGTGCCGTGAGATCAGAGTGAACTCTGTCTGTCTTTTCTACCTGGCTACGGTGTTTTATACCAGTGTAGAGCTTTTTCTAGCCTCCCGTGACATTTGGGTTATTTAGGTGTTCCCACCTATGATTTCCCCTATCGGTAGCGTCCACGCCCGATGCACTTTGCCAGCTGCCGGTGTATGGTTACCAGTAGTTCGATCGCGGTCGTTGTTCTGACCGAAAAGATCGTCAAATTGCACATTCCTTTGCTTGTTTCGGTGAGTCAACGGGTCGATTGCCCCTCTCCCTTTGCTTTGAGATTCGCTGTTGTTTTCTACGTGCATCTTTCTCCATAAAATAAAATGAAGAAGAGGGCGTACGTAACAAGCCTTCTTTCTATTGCAGGTAGTACATATGTCGGAGCGAGCCGGATCGGACTACTATATCTTAAGGCTCCCAAAGGAATATTCAAACAAATATAAGAAAATTCATTGTAACTTTGTAGGAAGTAGGCGTTTTGATTCTTGACTACTAAAAACAAAATTTAAATAAATAGAAACGCTGAATCTGGAATCCCTGGAACTGCACCGAGTAAGCATTCTTTAATCTACAAGGGTATATAAGCTTCGGCTGGCCAAAGGTAGCTTCCCTTCTTGTTTTTTATTTCGAGTTTACAATTCTAATGGAATTTGGTCAAGATTCTAAGAAAAGCCTCATATGTTTAACATAGATTAAAACAATTTTGAATAGAAGCCCTTGAAAAAGTTAACACTTGCTCGACAGTAACAGAACTTTGAACTGTTAATATAATTTTATTTGACTCGATTGGAGCCCTGCAGGGCTCTAATATGTATGTGAGTTCCATAAGAGCTTATATGAAATGAATGGTGTTCATTTCGTTTGTTGTCAAAGTGATTGTGGTTCCAAAAAATGTGTGGATGTTAAAAAAAATAAAAACAATGCAACCCAAAAGTATAACAGGAGTCTAGCGTAAAGACCATGCGCGCTGACTGGTTCATAGGATTCCGTGGAACCCTCCCCTTCACATAGCGGTCGCCCTAATAGCCCATGAGTGGAAATAAGATTTATAAAGAAGATGAAGAAAACCCCACAGTGGATGATAGAAACCGGAGGTCTTCTGATGTCAGCCAATGAACCTTGGTTTTATCACTGGTGTAGCAAAATAAAAATATTTAAAAATTACAATTTGTCGTCAATTTTTTTCAGTGGTAGCGCGAGTTTTTCTTACATTTTTTTTCGCCTGCGGCGCAGTTTTTCTTCTGCAGTATTAAACAAGTAGTTGTTGCTGAATAAGGATTCTTGTGTCGCTGAGAAAAACAATTTCTATCAAGACGTTTGCTTTTGGGTGAAAAAGACTTAAAGAAAGGTTGAAATATATAATACTCCTTGGACTTCGATTTCTTCTGGTTATCATAATAAAAATACACATGTGGTCATCCATGGTTATGAGAATTCTTAAGAAATCGCTGTGCATCGAGGATCATTTTTACGCGGTTGTGGGAAATTTGGAATTTTAAATTAGTCTTATTTTGACAAAAAGGGAAAAGTGTACATATATTCATACCAAAAAAATAATAGCACCACTTCGTCACAGGTTCTTAATAATAAAGAAATATGTGGAAAACGGGGATTTTTATATAAGAAGTGTTTTTTATTATCTTGATTAGTATTCCACCTATTTGAAAAAATTGATACGGATATCGAAAATATTGTCTACATATATTTTTTTCAGATTTTAAGAAAAAAAGTCAAAAAAGGGTGAGAAAAATAATAGCACCACTTCTATTTTCTTTAAATAAAACTTTACGATGCTCTAATATTCTTGTGTATAAAGGATATATTTTATAAGATTAGACTAAAACTAACTTTTCCTGATATCCAGACATCAAATTGATTACCATTTGGCAATACAAGGACATGTGAAAAATTTTCCAAATCGGAAAATAAAAATATTCAAAAAAGAAACAAATTGGATGGAAAACGGTCATGAAAACCGGTTGGATTGGTTAGGTTTTGGATCATCTTCATTAAGAATGGCATAAACTTTGAAGAATAACACAGAAAAACCGAGTCCTGGCCCATTTTTCCTTCGAAAATATTATATCACAAAGCACAAAGAATCTTATCAGGGCCAAAACTAAACTAAAACACGTGCTTAAAATAATAGCGAATATTTTAAAAGTTGGATAATGTTTCAATAAACAAATTTATAAAACATGTACTAAAAAAAAAAATCCTATCCGAAATGCGAAACACATTTACAAGTGCATAGGGTGTAGGGTACAATAAGCAGACGCACGCATAAGGGTCAAGACATTGATTTTTACGTCTTTTCTCGTTCGCATCTCTTTAACGCAGACAGCGGTAGAATTCCCGAATTCGCCTTCCAGCCTCTCTCTGCTGCACATCTGCCCTCTCGCTTGCACGATCTACGCAGCGGCGACCGAAAATCTAGCGAATATCAGTGTGAACGATGCGACGACAAAAGTGTCACGCCATAACGCCGTTATTTTTCGTCTCTGCGCTTCCTACTTAAATTCCTGGAAGCGAAGTCAGCCACTTAGGCAAACTTCTGTGCGCGGCTCGTTCACTTGATTTTCTCTCGCCAAAGCCAACAGACGTGCGCTTAAACTCAAAGACAAGTACAATTTTAAAAGTCCACGTGCGAAACTGTTTAACAGAACTGTACCAGAGTGCGACGAGGCCAGCCAATAAAGTGTTAACAAAGTGAACAGGGTGAATCCATAGTCAGAGGTGAATTTTGTTAATATTTCTTGGTAGCTGATAGATTAATATCCGAACGTTTTTCAGAACCTAACCCCCCGATCGATCTTTCACCCGGCGCAACGCCATCGGCGTTTTCATACCCTCGCTGCCAGCCACTGCAGTGCACTGGTTGGTACGCCCGCACACGTGGTGCATCTTTTTGGCCCACGCTGTATGCAGGCTCTAAGACCGTGAAATGATCGCAATTCGGGGGTGGTTTTAAGAAGCTTGATCGACAGTTCTCAGGCGAGCATATCGTAACCAACGAGAAGAGAATTTTTAATAGAGTTGACTGTGGAGTTCTGACCGGACCGCCGCATTTCAACATTGCTGACCGACGCACAGTGGCGCCTTTTGACTTTTTTTTGGTAATAAATCATAACTTTTGAACCAGTGAAGATAATTGAATTTTGTAAACGGCAAATGATAGATAATTGATCCACCTTTCAAATTATTGCTTGAGACAGGGAGTGGGCGTGGCAGAGGCGTACTTACAAATCGGCAAAGTCAGAATTTAAAAACAAATCCATTTTTTTCCGACAAAAAAAAACTTTTTTTAAAAAGTTTTTGTTTTTTTTAGTTTCTTTTTTCATGTTGTAATTTTTAAAACTTCTTAAAAAAAAATAAATAAAAAATTGGAATTTAAAAAAAAAAATTTTTTTTTTTTTAAAAATTACGTTTTGTTTAGTTTATTTTTTTATGTTTTAATTTTTAAAAACTAAAAAAACAAAAAAAAAAAAATTAAAGTTTTTTTTTAAAAATAAACATTTTTATATTTCATGTTTTTTGAAATAATGGTCACAATTTGGTAAACTTGGTAAATCCAATAGACTTAACATTTCTGGACTATAATTACAAGATTCTAACTCTGTGACAAGGTTGTGATTCCATGACCCTAGAATACAGTTTGGATTCGCACATACTAAATTCAATGCTTAGGCAGCGTAAGTTGTTTTGAGCTGGCAAAAGTGGCTATTTTCGTTTCTGAATAACATTTAAACGTGATTTTTTACAGTAACATGATATATACCAAAATTTAAGGAATCTCAAGGGCTATACAGTTTAAAGTTTTAAAGAAAATCGTTAGAGCTGTTTTCGAGAAAAATAAAAAAAACTAAACAAAAAAATTTAAAAAAAAATTGTTTTGTGCATATCTTTTTCAATATTACATTTACACAAACTACATTTAGGAGGCGCTTAAAGCTTTTTTAAAAACCTTTCAAACGAGATACAGCACAAGTCTGTTGCTTCTGTAGTTTAGAAGTTACGGCCTTCCGTATTTTAGCTATTTATAGCTGTTTTCCCGCTAAACTAGCGAGTTTTTCCGAAAGTGGTAGAACTAAAATTTCTTATATCGAGCTGTTGAACATCATATAAAATTTTCAGGACTTTAAAACCATGTTTTGGACAAATCTTTCACAAGGTTGCGCCATATGCAATTTCTGGGACCATGACTTTTTTCCCTTTTTTGGCTCTTAAAACCGCGGACGCAGGCGGACGCAGCTACAACTTTCGTAATATCAAGAAGAAAGTCCAAATAACGTTTTACGGAAGTATAAAAAAAATAGTATTAAATAGTTTTTTTTTATTTTTCATCAAAGTTGAAAAATATGGAAAAAATGGACGTTTCGCAAATAACTCATAACTAAGAGATGCGCATGGCAAACTGCAATATGTTTTACTTTTTTTACTCTTAACTAACACACCAATCCGTGGAAAAAAGAAGCAAAGCGATTCGATACCTAGTTTTTAAGAAAAACCCCCCGGAAGTGCGAAAAATTACCTAAAAACGGTGTGTTTTTTTTAAGTGAAAAATTGTTCAACTTTGAAAATTCATATCTTTTACAAAAATTTTTTGATTTGAAAAAGGGTTACATATTTGTAATAGTGGATCAATTACCTGTCGATTGGTATGGGTCACAACTTTCTAGGACAAAGTCGAAAAAGTGATTTATTGCACGTTTTTTGGCCCAAGGCGCCACTGTGCGACGCGGAAGCGCCGCATTTCAACAGTGAATATCGACAGCAGAGTGCACCTTCATCCCCCTTCGACGCCACTTGTCAGCAACTATACATACGTGTAGCCTGATATACCCCGCTGCCTCCACTTAGCTAGGGCATGCGGCCTAGAGAACAGGAGACACCGGCCGCACGGCGTTGCCAGATGCGATTCGGCGGCTGCTGATTCAGCGGAGAAGGGAGTGTTAATACCGAAGCCCGTCACACAGCCTGGCTGGCGGTAATCTTTTGTAGTTTTTTTTTCTTTTCTTTATATATATATTTACCATTTTTCTTTGATTAATTTTTACATAAATGCATATATTTGTAATAGATTACTAATAGTTTTTTTTTTTTAAAACGCTCAAATAGGTGGGAAGCTTATTATGTAAGCCGGAGGCGCTTCGAATAAGGTTATAAGCAACACACATACACATATATAAGACATGTTCTAATCCACCTTCAAGGAACCAACAGCCGCTTCATTGGTAATCGGTAATCTTTTGTAGTTTTTTTTTCTTTTCTTTATATATATATTTACCATTTTTCTTTGATTAATTTTTACATAAATGCATATATTTGTAATAGATTACTAATAGTTTTTTTTTTTTAAAACGCTCAAATAGGTGGGAAGCTTATTATGTAAGCCGGAGGCGCTTCGAATAAGGTTATAAGCAACACACATACACATATATAAGACATGTTCTAATCCACCTTCAAGGAACCAACAGCCGCTTCATTGGGCCCAACGAACGCTTCGATGGATTTTTCCTAAAAAAGTAACGCTTGTGAGTAAACCCTTAATTGTTTCCATATGGGTATGTTTGTGTTATATATATATATATATACCGTCGATGCGAATCTCGCGATAGCTTGAACCCCCTTGTGTAAACCTTCATTAGAAATAATTCGTATAGTTAACTTCGCTTCGCTTAAATGATTTGAATTTTCCTTGAAGTTTAGACCCTAAGGTTAGAATATCAGCCTGTGTCTAAATTGCGGCAGAGCAAACTGTAGGTTTGAAATAACTGCTACTTGTAAAATAAATGAAATGAAATGAAAGTCTCTGTATTAAGCAACGAAATGATCGAGTAATTTAATTTCTAAATGGATCGTCACCGGAACAACATGAAGATCGAGGGGTATTAATCTGCAATTTGATGTCAGATAAGGGGTAACCCAGAATAATGTACAGGTTACCATGGAAGGGTGGGTGAAGAATAGGGGGCAAACAACGTCCAAGTCTCCCTAAATCCGAGATCGTTTGGAGATCTGTTCCTCTTAGCGTAAACTCAGTAGTGGGTATAGTCGATTTTAACTCCTCTAGGTACATTTAAGTAGTTTCAGACAGTGCACTTATTTTCTTGTTTTTATGTTAAGGTATGTCTGAAGTGGAAAGAACCCACGCCAGTCCGACGAGCATAGCGCAGAGCATCGCTAGAAGTGCACGACCTCTACGACAGCATACCGCAACTCAGCTTGAGAACCAGTAGGATTCGAGTTGAACGCTACATAGTAGCGGAAACATTTTTAAAAACAGAAATGGCGCCCAACGTGGGGCCCGATCGTCCAGATCGGTGGATATATAGTCAAAAATTCCCGCGTAAATTGCTCTTTAACGCCATCCAGTAATTTTTTATTTTTTTTGTATAACAAAATTTTGTTTTGTAACGTCCAGCGTGGAAAAGCCAATTTGTCCAGTGGAAGAGAGTATGGAAATCCATCCTAAACAATGGAACGACTCAGGATAAAGCATTTCCCGCGAAGGAATACGTTACTTAAGATAATCGGATTGTAGGTTTCAATTATTGCAGGGTAGTGCTAGATCATCTCTTGGAACTGTAGTGCAGTTTAATACGGACTGACTAACCGGAATGACCTACACATCACCTAACATATTTAAGCTTTCAATTAAATCCCTCCGCGAATCGATGAGCATGGAAAAAGCAACTACCCGAGTAGATAGGGGTTGACCAGCCGTCGAAATTCGGGATGTCCATAGTCATATAAAGTCAGTTAGAGGAACAGCAGAACCGATCGAATCAAGGAAATTTATACCTCAAAGGCAGATTGTTGTGATGGTGACGATCCAAATTTTGATATTATTAACAAAAAGACAAATTAAAGTATCATGGTTGTAAACCATAGTAGTGAAGACATAGAGGACGCTCTTAGTGGAAATTCTACTTTTTGCAAGATATGTAACGAGCCATTGAATGCAGTTGACATTCAATTCGCACAAATTCCACAATCGTTGCATTATCGAACATCTTCAGGAATCTAATTTATGCCCAATTTGTAAGGCTCAATATGAATTACAACCGCCACCTTCTCCGACTAACAATATGCAAGCAGAAATCTCAGCCGCAGAGCAAATTCGTATCGCTGACGATCAACAGTTTACTAGGCCCGCAGGCACTAGGTCTAGAAGGGGTCGCGGAACCGGTCAGCGAAGGGGGATGCTAACGAGATCACAAAGGATAGAGATCCCAAACCAACCATCCCTGAATTTGTCAAATAGTAAAACGTCGCATTTGAATATCTCGAGTCAACGAGAAGAAATAACTAGTGTAGTACGCTCTGAAATGCAAATTTGCCAGCGTCAGTTAATGCAGGAATTGACCTCCGCTATTCAGACTCAACTAGCCACCATACAGCTAGCAAACAATACAAGATCTAATGCCGAGACTAGACCCATAGGAAATAGAGATTTGTCAGCACCGGCGGACAGACCACCGTCTAATTCGTATGAAGCTGCAGGGAACGATAACCGCCAGCAATTCAGTGGTGTAAGTCACAGGTCGAATATGTCAGTTCATCAGGACAAGGTACCGTCTATTATCCAGAGCTGGCGGATCAAATTCGAAGGTGCTCGAGATGGTCTTCACACCGTAGAATTCCTATATCGCATCCGGTCATTAGCGCAACAAAACCTGAATGCGGATCAGAACATTTTGTGTGACCACTTACACCTGTTCTTTGGAGGAAAGGCCACTGAATGGTATTAAAAGTTTCATAAGGCAAATCCCAATTTCACCTGGTCAAATTTTTGCGAAGAGTTTCGTAAGAAATTCGAAGACATTGACACGGACATGGATATCTGGGAATCCATTAACAGCAGGAGACAAGGCGACAAGGAACCCTTTGAAGAATTCCAGTTCCATGTCGAAAGACTCGTTGCCCGACTGCGAAACCCAATATCAGAGGAATCCTTGGTACGCTTACTAATAAGCCACGCCAAGACCTCGCTCAGATTTGAACTAATGCATTTAGGGATTAATACTCTTGCTCGATTGAGGGAAGAGTTACGAACACATGAACAATTCTGTAAACAAATCAAGTTGCAGCCCATAAAGAGTAGTTTTGCCCCTAGACCATTCGTATCCCAGCTAGATGAAGAGGTTATGCATTCTGACGAAGTCGCCGCTATGCAGCGGAAACCACTCAAATGCTGGAATTGTGACAGTATAGGTCACCGTTTCGATGAATGTCTAGAAAATTAGCGGCGCATCTTTTGTTACGGATGCGGCGCCAAGAACGTATTTAAGCCAAAATGTCAAACTTGTAATCCGTCGGAAAACCGACAGAAGGATGCGCCAGCGCCCAACCTGCTGCCGCATCCAAAACAGTAGGTATAGATCGCGCTACGCAGACTGAGTCGGTTCCCAACAGCCGATCAGAAAGCACTACCGAGCATATGCCATATCAGGAGCGGCTAGCTCGGTACACAGAAACGCGGAATAGGATATTTGGGGATGTAAATAGTTGTAAGTTTGACGACATAACTCGAAGATCGACGAAACGAGCTAGAAATTTTTGGAAAGAAGTCCGTGACAGCCGCAAAAGACTAATTTCCGCCATTTTCCTCAACAAGGATAGTCGATTATACACTGATATTGAAATAGATAACCATTCTTACATCGCGTAATTAGACTCAGGCGCTACAGTGAGCTGTATTGGCGGTGACGCCGCCAAAACATTTAGCGATCACCCGCAAAAGCGCAACTGTTCAGGGTACATAAGAACCGCGAATAATTCTGAGTGCTCTGTTATAGGACGACTCGTCGTAGAAATCAAGTACCGTGGACAGACTAACGTAGTAGAGTTTTTCATCATTCCCGATCTAAAACAAGACGTATACTTAGGTATAGATTATTGGCAGAAGTTTGGGTTACTCAACGAAATCACCGACGACAAGGGATCTATAACGGAATTAGATGTAGGTCGCGAGGAAAGTGATGAGACAACGAAGAACCATTTATTATCAGCCACTCAACAAGACAGGTTAAATCAAGTCATAAGTACACTTCCGTCTTATGAGAAAGAAGGCTTAGGGCGCACCCATCTTATAGAGCACAGTATTGATGTAGGCAGTTCTCGTCCGATAAAACAGAGGCATTGGCCAGTTTCGCCAGCGAAAGAAAAGGTTATGTTTTCTGAAATCGAAAACATGTTAGCAATGGATGTAATCGAAGAGTCTAGGAGTCCATGGAGCAGTAACTGCGTTCTTGTCCAGCGAGGAGAGAAAATTCGGCTATGCTTAGATTCTCGCGAGGTAAATAAGCTTACTTTAAATGATGCTTACCCTCTCCCACAGGTGGATGGTATTCTTAGCAGACTGCCTCCCGCTCGTTACATCACCGGGTTAGACATGAAACATGCCTTCTGGCAGATACCTCTTGAGGAGAAGTCTCGCCAATGCACAGCTTTTACCATACCCAATCGACCGCTATACCAGTATAAGGTAATGCCTTTCGGCTTATGCAACGCCGCCCAAACGCTGTGCAGACTAATGGACCAAGTAGTACCGCCTAGCCTGAGAACGAGAGTGTTCGTCTATTTAGACGACCTCTTGCTCCTCTCAGACGACTTTGATTCGCACATGCAACTTATCGAGGAAGTAGCAGGGTATTTTCGTAAGGCCAACTTGACAATTAACATCGCGAAATCCAAATTTTGCATGAAAGAGATAAGATATCTAGGATTTATTATCGGGGACGGTCAATTGAAAGCCGATCCAGATAAAATCTCAGCAGTCAAGGAGTTTCCGAAACCGATCACAACCAAACAGCTCAGACGTTTTCTAGGTCTCGCCGGATGGTATAGACGGTTTGTGGAGAATTACGCATCCATCACCCGAGCTTTAACTGATCTGTTGAAGAAAAACCATCGTTTTGAGTGGACAGAAGAGGCAGAGCAGGCGTTCAACCAGCTAAAGGACAGTCTAACATCGTCCCCAGTCTTACGTACGCCTGATTTCTCGAAGCAGTTCATTCTTCTCTGCGACGCCAGTCTGCACGGCATCGGTTGTGTGTTAGCGCAAGCAGATGAAGAAGGTACCGAGCTCCCCATCGCTTATATGTCCGAAAAACTCTCAAAAGCCCAACAAAACTATTCGGTTACCGAATTGGAATGCTTGGCTGCGATTAGAGGGATCCATAAATTCAGGTCGTATATCGAGGGACAAGACTTCGTAGTAGTTACCGACCACGCGTCACTGCAGTGGCTAATGAAGCAGAAAGACTTATCGGGGAGGTTAGCCAGATGGTCAATCCGCTTGCAAGGGTTTTCATTCGAGATTAAACACAGAAAAGGTACTCAGAATGTCGTAGCTGATACGCTCTCTAGCAGAGACGAACTAGTAGTCAGTGAGATTCAAGATCTCGGCCCTATGATCGACATGTCATCGGAGGAGTTTAATTCACAAGAGTATTTAGAGTTGATAAAAAGAATACAAGGTGACCAATCGCGATTGACGGACTTGCGTGTGGATAATGGGTATATCTATAAGCGTCTCGAAGGCGCGGAAGGTAGTGATTCATGGAAGCTTTGGGTGCCTTCAAACCTTCGAAACAGCGTTTTACATCGAGCACACGATCCATGCGACTCGGCTCACCTTGGCATGGGACGAATGGCACAGAAGCAATTTTTCTTTTGGCCAGGGATGATTACACAAATCCGTTCATACATATCAAACTGTCCCACTTGTAAATCCACTAAAGGCGCGAACTTAGTACTAAGACCGCCCATGGGCAGACCAATGACATCGGACAGACCTTTTCAGAAATTGTACATGGACCTATTAGGGCCCTATCCGAGGTCTAAAGAAGGTAATATCGGGTTATTGATTATAGTTGACCACATGTCTAAGTTTCATTTCTTGCAACCGTTAAATTCACTTCGGATAAAATCTGCGATTATTTACTGAAACACGTCTTTTACACTTTCGGTGTTCCAGAGGCAATTCT
This sequence comes from Drosophila takahashii, assembly GCF_030179915.1. Classification (NCBI taxonomy): domain Eukaryota; kingdom Metazoa; phylum Arthropoda; class Insecta; order Diptera; family Drosophilidae; genus Drosophila; species Drosophila takahashii. The sequence goes on along the minus strand of NC_091678.1, from coordinate 31,314,333 downwards.
GACCGACAACGGTTCGCAATTTAAATCGGGACAGTTCAAGGCGTTCCTGACTCGTTTTGGAATCTCTCATATCTGTACCGCGATCTACTCCCCACAGGCTAACGCCAGTGAGAGGCTCAACCGTTCCGTCTTAGCAGCCGTACGCGCGTACGTAGGTCAAGATAACACCAATTGGGATAAACACCTTAGCGAGATTAGCGGATCATTAAGGGCAAACTTCCATCGTAGCACCGGTTACTCACCTTACTACCTTTGCTTCGGTCAGAACATGATACTGAATGGCAAAGATCACGACCTTCTTCGTAAGCTGGATTTATTGCGAGACGATGTAGCGATAAAATATCCAGAATTTCTTCAATTAGCTCGACAGAGGCCAAAGCAAAAATAGCAGACAGCCATGAGACCAATGCTCGAAAGTACAACTTACGAAGTCGGACAGTACAACTAAAAGTTGATGACACAGTTTATGCCAGAAATTTTACGTAGAGCAATGCTGTTAAGAAATTCAGTAGCAAATTAGCGCCAGTTTTTATGAAATCAGAGGTAATCAAGAAAGTCAGCCCGGCATATTACGGACTAGCAAACGAGAAAGGCAAATCAATAGGCATATACCATCTTAAAGATATTCAAATTGGCAAATAGACAGAACGTCATTTCAGTTAACAGCTTTTCGGTATATGATTCTCCATCTGTTAACTGTGGTTGTAGGGTACAATAAGCAGACGCACGCATAAGGGTTAAGACATTGATTTTTACGTAGTTTCTCGTTCGCATCTCTTTAACGCAGACAGCGGTAGAATTCCCGAATTCGCCTTCCAGCCTCTCTCTGCTGCACATCTGCCCTCTCGCTTGCACGATCTACGCAGCGGCGACCGAAAATCTAGCGAATATCAGTGTGAACGATGCGACGACGAAAGTGTCACGCCATAACGCCGTTATTTTTCGTCTCTGCGCTTCCTACTTAAATTCCTGGAAGCGAAGTCAGCCACTTAGGCAAACTTCTGTGCGCGGCTCGTTCACTTGATTTTCTCTCGCCAAAGCCAACAGACGTGCGCTTAAACTCAAAGACAAGTACAATTTTAAAAGTCCACGTGCGAAACTGTTTACCAGAACTGTACCAGAGTGCGACGAGGCCAGCCAATAAAGTGTTAACAAAGTGAACAGGGTGAATCCATAGTCAGAGGTGAATTTTGTTAATATTTCTTGGTAGCTGATAGATTAATATCCGAACGTTTTTCAGAACCTAACCCCCCGATCGATCTTTCACCCGGCGCAACGCCCTCGGCGTAACCATATCGTAACCAACGAGAAGAGAATTTTTAATAGAGTTGACTGTGGAGTTCTGACCGGCCGCGGAAGCGCCGCATTTCAACATTGCTGACCGACGCGGAAGCGCCGCATTTCAACAGTGAATATCGACAGCAGAGTGCATCTTCATCCCCCTTCGACGCCACTTGTCAGCAACTATACATACGTGTAGCCTAATATACCCCGCTGCCTCCACTTAGCTAGGGCATGCGGCCTAGAGAACAGGAGACACCGGCCGCACGGCGTTGCCAGATGCGATTCGGCGGCTGCTGATTCAGCGGAGAAGGGAGTGTTAATACCGAAGCCCGTCACACAGCCTGGCTGGCGGTAATCTTTTGTAGTTTTTTTTTCTTTTCTTTATATATATATTTACCATTTTTCTTTGATTAATTTTTACATAAATGCATATATTTGTAATAGATTACTAATAGTTTTTTTTTTTTAAAACGCTCAAATAGGTGGGAAGCTTATTATGTAAGCCGGAGGCGCTTCGAATAAGGTTATAAGCAACACACATACACATATATAAGACATGTTCTAATCCACCTTCAAGGAACCAACAGCCGCTTCATTGGTAATCGGTAATCTTTTGTAGTTTTTTTTTCTTTTCTTTATATATATATTTACCATTTTTCTTTGATTAATTTTTACATAAATGCATATATTTGTAATAGATTACTAATAGTTTTTTTTTTTTTTTAACGCTCAAATAGGTGGGAAGCTTATTATGTAAGCCGGAGGCGCTTCGAATAAGGTTATAAGCAACACACATACACATATATAAGACATGTTCTAATCCACCTTCAAGAACCAACAGCAGCTTCATTGGGCCCAACGAACGCTTCGATGGATTTTTCCTAAAAAAGTAACGCTTGTGAGTAAACCCTTTATTGTTTCCATATGGGTATGTTTGTGTTATATATATATATATACCGTCGATGCGAATCTCGCGATAGCTTGAACCCCCTTGTGTAAACCTTCATTAGAAATAATTCGTATAGTTAACTTCGCTTCGATACCGCTTAAATGATTTGAATTTTCCTTGAAGTTTAGACCCTAAGTATAGAATATCAGCCTGTGTCTAAATTGCGGCAGAGCAAACTGTAGGTTTGAAATAACTGCTACTTGTGAAATAAATGAAATGAAAGTCTCTGTATTAAGCAATGAAATGATCGAGTAATTTAATTTCTAAATGGATCGTCACCGGAACAACATGAAGATCGAGGGGTATTAATCTGCAATTTGATGTCAGATAAGGGGTAACCCAGAATAATGTACAGGTTACCATGGAAGGGTGGGTGAAGAATAGGGGGCAAACAACGTCCAAGTCTCCCTAAATCCGAGATCGTTTGGAGATCTGTTCCTCTTAGCGTAAACTCAGTAGTGGGTATAGTCGATTTCAACTCCTCTAGGTACATTTAAGTAGTTTCAGACAGTGCACTTATTTTCTTGTTTTTATGTTAAGGTATGTCTGAAGTGGAAAGAACCCACGCCAGTCCGACGAGCATAGCGCAGAGCATCGCTAGAAGTGCACGACCTCTACGACAGCATACCGCAACTCAGCTTGAGAACCAGTAGGATTCGAGTTGAACGCTACAAGGGCTCGTCAAAAAAACTTACAAATGAATGCCCGCAAACTTATGAGAATGTGTGAAGGCAAAGTTAAATTGGGCAAGAAGAAATCCTTTTTATAAGTCATGTGTCTTCTAAACATCTAAATTGACCAAAAACATGGTACCAAAACATCCATTTATTGAGCATGGACCTAGTATTAACATAGGCTTGTTTTTCCTTCTTGAAGTAAGATCAATACGGATGAATATATCGTTCATGAATCATTCTATGATGTAAATAGTAATACGGTAGTAATTCGTAGCTTAAACTGAATACAAAATACTTCTTAAATGAATCTTTGACCAATAAAATCAGGCCAGGATCACGGTCAGGATAGCATAGAAAGAGTTCGAAAGTACTCAGTAAGCAATATACATTGACTTGTGCACTCGCTTGACCATAACACAACAAAAAATCTTCGAGTTTTTTTTTAAAGACAGTTTATACTAGGGTTGTCGAATTTTTAAAAAATATCGTATCGATGATATTTGGTTTTTAAAAAAATATCATTAATGATATTTCCAAATATCAATTTAAAATATCGATATATCGATGATATATTCTATTTTTTCAAAATATGAAAATTTTAATGGAAGGGGGCATCACAGGCTGCTCATTTAAAATTCAGAGAGCACGGTACCCTTAAAATGTTGCTTTAACACATATGATATGAAGAAATTCAAGAAATAAAACAATGTTATCAAATCATATTCACATTTTTTATTAAGTAGAAGGCCGTTTTCCTGGCCAGATTCGTAATTCTTTCATATAAGTATTTTCAAACAAATAGTATATAGAAATTCAAGTAAAATATACATTCAATATCTTCATTTTTGGACACAGCCGTTGATTTAAATCTAATTATACATCACCATTTTTTAAAGTAGGCGTATTAATTTTATGAAATGCTAAGAAAAGAAATCTATACTTAAGGACTTTAAAAAGACTCGCTCGGTTATATGCTGGTCCGTCATACGACTGCGGGCGTCGCAAACCACACATTTAATGGCAGAGGCCAGTCTTTCGGATGCAACAGAACTTCCAGGAGTAATAAGGCAAGCTAACGCTACCGCTGCCAGATTTGGCATAGTTTGTTTTTGATCATTCCAGAATTCCAATGGATCTGTTTGCCAACTAGCATTCGGTATGCTAAAAAAAAGTTTCATCTCTTTTTCTTCGGCTTTGTCCGGTTCGGAACTATGAAGTTGTATGGTTTTGTTATGCAGATTCAAAAAACTGTCATTTTCGCTGGATGCTATTGAGTCATGCATTGCGAGTTCCATTTCATCATCAAAAAAAGGCATATCTTCTTCGTGGGTACTCCCCTTCATTTCCTTTAAGATTGTTTGACTTACTTCCCTTACAAGTATTGGCGAATCAAAGTACATTTTCTTGAACCTTGGGTCTAGCATGGTAGCTTTAATCAAAATCTTGTTCGTTAGCAAATCTTTTAGACGTTCTTCGGAAATTTCTAGAACTGTTTCCTTGGTTCGCATACCCTCCTCCGAATGTATTTTCGCATCTTTCACTTTTTTCAACATCATGCAGATCATGGGAATTACTAAGCTTACAGTCACGTATGCATCACCGCTCACTTTTTCCGTGGCATCTTTAAAAGGTAAGAGAACGTTGCAAAAATCACGGCAAACGTTTAACTCTGTTAGTGTAAGCATTTGCGGTGATTTTATTGAGCTTCGCCTGCTCAGAAGGACGAACGCTACGTTTTCGGCGAGGATAACAAACGAGTTAAGCATATCGAGGCTTGAGTTCCAGCGAGTGTCCACACTTTGGATTAGGGTTTTGATGCGACCTTCTGGCACTCCTTCGTCCATTTGGCATTTCCTCAGTGCGTCCATAGAAGCTGAGCTGTGCTTAAAATGCATAACAATCCGTTTGACTTTATCTAAGACCGTGGAAAATGATTGAATATTCTTTACAGAATCGTTAACTGCCAAATTAATCGTGTGCGCAAAACACGGAACGTGATTATCAGCACCCAGAAACAATCTCGATGCAGCTATCATGTTTTTTGCGTTGTCCGTAGTTAATGTCCTTCTTTTATATGTTTCAATTCCGAATTCATCGCAAGCACCTTCCAGAAGTGTCGAAATATATTCGCTGGTGTGAGACTAAATAGAGAAAAATTATTACAAAATATTAGAAAATCAAGCAAAACTGAAATAGTCTAAAACACACAGACTTTGTACACAATATCATATTAAAAACGCACAAAAACAACATTTATTGTTATTGTTAAGAAGGATCTTGTAAAGTTCGTGATGGTTACGCCAAGCTAAGTTAATGGTTATTCTAAACATTGAACACAATATCATATTAAAAACGCACAAAAACAAACACAATGCTAAAGTTTTTATTTTAAACAAACCTGGCTCATCCTAGCAGCCTGTAGACATACAGATTGAAGCTGATTTTCTTTTAAAAAATGTACCGTTATTGTTAAGAAGGATCTTGTAGAGTTCGTGATGGTTACGCCATCACAGGTAAAGGAAAAGTGATTCACATCTTTAAAATACCCTTTCAGCTTCTCCATACAATGTGTGTACTTTTCGGAGATCAAATTTGTAACCTACAAACAAATCTCATAATTTAAAAACTGCTTTCTAAATAAAGCTCATTATGAAAGTTAATTTTGGGAGGTGTTAATCCTATTGCAGCACAAACTATTTAAGTAAAGTTTAACTAAGGCAGGTGTAAGAACCCCATTCATTTTCACTTTAAATTTCAAAAATTTTCCAAAACAGTTTGTGTAGAAATAGACTGACAGATGGGCATGTCTTTATGCATTAATTAAATAGCTAATATTAACACAGATATATGTACATAGTTTATACCATACCCACTGTCAACAACCAGCAAAATGATTATTTAAAATATATGTACCATATATATAAATAAGTTTGCACGGTTACGCAGAAAAAGAATATAGTTTATATTATGTTTTTCCAAACACTAACCTTCGATCGACTTGGTAATTTGTAGTTGGGAACGCATGTTTTAACAAAACCTTTCAGTCCCTCCTTTTCCACACATCTTACGGGCATATTGTCTTTACAAATCATTTTGATTAAGGAGTCTGTGATGTTTTTGTCTTTTGCTGGAAAATTTTTAAAATAAATAATAAATTAGAAATGGATACTTTAATACAGTAAATTTTTAAAGATATTTACCTTTTCGATTTTCTCCTAAGAACAAATGTTGAATACTGGCTTGACTTTCACGTTCTCCTTTGGTGGTGCTCTAAAATATACATTTATAATTTATAAAATTTGTATATACTTAATAAAAAAAAATGTTGCACTTTCGACACACGTGCATGTACCACATACGTACATACATATGTGATTTGACAACAGTTAAACTGTGTGTGTGTCGCCTTTTACACACATTCCGGCTTATTGCATTTACGTACCTTTGAACATTTGAGAAAAGCATCATGGTGTTTATTTTTTAAGTGCGACGTTAGGTTAGATGTGTTTCCGCTAGTTTTAATTATTTTACAGCACAATGTGCACTTTGCTGTGTTTGTTGAAAACTCTGTGAAAAACTTTTTTGCGCTCATTTCTTGCGTTTTTTTTGGCGTCGGCTAAGGCTTTAAAGTGACCAACCATTAGAAAGGACAAAAATATCATTTACAAATAATATCGATATTCGATATTTCGGCCCAAAAAAATATCGCTATGATAATATTTTTTTTTAAAAATATCATCGATATATCGATATTTTGATATATTTTCGACATCCCTAGTTTATACAGTAAATCTAAATCGTCTTAAATCATTTCCGAATAAATTTGAAAATATATCATGACTTTTGGGCCCCAATTCCTTTATAGGTAGGGTCCTGACTTGTTTAATCGATAGTAAGTCATTATATCCAAAAATCGCAAAAGATATTTACACTTTAAACTTAGATTTACTGGTTAGCTACCGCCAACTAAAGATTAAGTTACCCATTGGTCATTTTTTTACCTTTTATTCTATTTTTAGAGAAGTGGTGCTATTATTTTTTTCGTACGTTTTTCCAGTTTTGCATAGATTTTCTTAAATAAGTCCGGAAACCTTTTATAAAGCTAACATTTGTTTTCATATTCAAATTATGTTTAGTATTACTATTTAAAACCCGTTTTGAAAAGTTAAAAAAGTTAAAAAATGTGTAGGGTGACTAGTTAAAATTGTTTTGGGTTATTGGTGCTATTATTTTTTCACAGCTGTATATGATTTTTAGAGCAAACGTTAGAAAAGCATACTTGTTTTTAAAGCAAAAGCGGGAACTTTAAATTTCAATTCCAAGAGAACCATGGCCGACCGCAAAGTTCTTTTTGCACGTAAGTTCTTAAGAAATCGCGGTCCATCGAGGATAATTTTTTCGCGAATTTCGGGGGTGAGTCCGCTAATATATAGTATTACCGTTTGTTTTTTTAAATCGGACCATTCGTTAAAAAGTTATGCGCGATCTCCCCCGCACTCCCTTAAGCTGAGTAACGGGTATCTGATAGTCGGAACACCCGGACTATAGCGTTCTCTCTTGTTTTAATTAGCAAATAAGATTTTTTTTTAAATTTTGTTAGATGTTGCAACATTTTTTGGAAATATTTTAACATAATAATAACAGGAAGTGTAAATTTGTATACAACAATTTTGTTAGACCAAGCTAACATTTTAAAAATTATTCACTAGAATAACAACAGACTATGTTAACGGGGTTGAAACATATGAAATTCCATTTGAAAAATTCCTACTGAGGTGTAAAGAGGCCTTTACTTAAAGGCCCAGACGAACAAAAATCACTTGTTTCAATATTATTACAATTTAGATTGAACCAAGTTGGAGTGGCGGCCGACATAAAAGAGATGTTTTTTCAAATTAAAATACGTCCGGAAGATCAAGCAGCTCAACGTTTCATATGGAGAAATGGCGACACCACAAAACCCATCGAACACTATGCTATGACATTAATGACTTTTGGAGCGATATGCTCACCTTTCTGCGCTAACTATATTAAGAATAGAAACTCCCGATTATTCGAGGCACAATATCCCGCAGCCGTCGAAGCGATAATTGAAAATCACTATGTAGATGACTTAGTCATGAGTTTTGAATCTGAGGAACAAGCTATTGAGATTTGCCAACAAATTGTACTCATTCATAAGCAGGGAGGTTTTGATTTAAGGAATTTCATATCGAACTCGAACAAACTACAAAAGGCGCGTTCTAACTAAGCGCGAAGTCCTCCTGGCTTATTTTACCATATTCGCAAAAATTCTTAAGCGGCAGACATGGAATTATGAGATTAGCTGGGATGATACAATTCCAGAAGAAATGCATCAGGAGTGGGAATGTTGGTGGTCTGAGATACGTAACATAAAGAGTTTTCATGTTTCCCGACATTATTTCAAGATTAAAATCACCAGTAACAACACTGAATTACATATTTTTGTGGATGCCAGCCAATCCGCATTTGCCGCTGTAACCTATCTGCGAATAATATGTGATGAATTGACCGAAATTGTAGGTAAAACACGACTAGCTCTGAAAAAGATTTTGTCCATTCCTACACACAAAAAAAAAACTATGTAAAATCAACTATTTAATAGTGAAAACTGCCCCAACCCATAAAAAATAGAAAATGCCCCAAAAAATAGTAGATTACCTATAAAATAGTAGATGTCCTACAAAATAGTATTTAACCCGAAAAAAATTGTTGTTTTTTTTAATTATGTTTTTAACTTTTTTTATTTTTAATTTAATTTGTTATATTAATTTATATGGAAGTTATTTATAGACACTTACATTTCACAGATACTTAAACTTACAAATCAGGTTTTTTGCCTCCGCTGGGAATCGAACCGGGGCCGCAACCATCGGAGTCAAGCACTCTAACCACTAGGCCACAGAAGAATGCTTTTTGTAGAGGAAAATCTATAGACTTGAAATCAACATTTAACAAAAAAAAAAAAATATATATCATCTGCAAAAGCGGGATTTGAACTCACGACCCAGAGGTTATGAGTCGGATACTCTAACCACCCTAAGTCCAGAAAAATAGTTGACGTACAATTTATAATCGTATTTTTAAAACAACAAAATATATGAAGGAAAAAAATAGTTGTGTTACGATATTAATTGTGGTGTTACCATTTAAAAAATAAATCAACAAAATACACGCAAACAAATAAAATAGTTTTGCTACGATATTAATTGAGACGTTACTATTAACTTGCCAAATGTATAAAACAACAAAATACATGCAAATTACGTAAATAGTGTAACGAAAGTTACCCCTATGTGGCGCCACCATACTTGCCCAGGTGGCTGCACCATACCCAAAGCCGACGCCTGGCAACCCTGCACGACTGGTCACCCTAGGACCTGTAAAAAGCCGGTCAAAAACTTTTGGGATAAAAGCGATCACACTGATCGCCTTCCCTCTCTCTCTCTCTCTTCTTCCGGTTGTCTGCCATACTGCAAGCGTGATTAATTAAGCGGCTAATAAAAACTTAAAAATAACCCTTAAGAACTATTGCGTTGTTTGTTATTTGACGTTGTCGTAAAGTGGATTGACCCCCAACTCATTTGAAAAGTATCCGCTCGGCTAACAGTGGCGAATTTGGAAACCCCTACGGGCGACTAAGTTTCGTTACACTGGTGCCAGGTGTGGGGTCACGTGGGTTTGCGAAAACCCAGACCCAAAGAAAATGCCTAAAAAATCAGTTCGCCAACGCCAGCCCTCACCCGATGGAAATATGGGAGAGGCCGCACAACAGCAACAAATTCAGTCTTTCATGCAAAAGCTGGAAGACAATGTAAGTGGAATTGACAAGTCTCTAGAACGAAAGTTCGAGCAAAAGTTTGAGCAGATGTGGGCGAGCTTCGAGAGGACCATGTTTGATGGCTTGCAAAGTGTAGCAAAAGGACCGGTCAACGCTGCGCATACCTTTGCACCCGCCGTGCCAGTGGGAGAGCCAATGCTCTCTTCTAGCACGCCGCGCTTGGTTGCACCATCAGCGGAGGATGCATCGCGCCGCAATTGCCCGGTAGAACTCCCGGCAGCACCTGTTGGTCGCCCATACGACAGTCTGGTTATAGCTGGCCGGCCCCTACAGCACGAATTTCTCTTGGTGGAAGGCAACACCCCGAGCATTATGGGCATCGATTTTCTGTTGCGTCACCAGGCATCCGTGGACCTAAAGGTTATGCACCTCAAATTCCCGTGGGGAGCGATTCCACTGCACTCCCCCGGTGTGACGCTGCCTAGCCTACTGTACTCTACAGTAGAAACCAGGGTTCCTCCCTACAGCAAAACCTTTCTGAGAGTCTGTTGCCAATCACAAGATCGATGTCCCGTGGCAGTATTGGAGCGTGGTACCTTTTCCCAGTTACCTAATGAGGTAATCTTAGGCAGTACGGTGGTGAACCGAGAGGACAACTCCACAACTCTACACTTGCTGAACATTTTGGGACAAGTGGAATCAGCCGAAGTATTGCCGGCCGACGGAAAACTGCCAGAGCCGGACGGTATGTGTTGGTTGTCGCCAGCGCTACCGCCAGACTTGCCAACGAGCCTTCATGTAGGTTGGCAGAAGCTGCTGCAACGCTACGAGACAGTGTTTGCTCAAGGTGACGATGACATGTGGCGAACAAATTTAGCCCACCACACCATCGACACCGGTCAGGCCCGGCCTATCAAGCAACCACCACGGCGGATACCCCTCGCACGAAAAACGGAGGTGGAGCAATTAATCGCCGATATGCAGTCCAGAGACGTGATCCGCCCTTCCACCAGCACCTGGGCGTCACCCGTCGTGCTAGTACGGAAAAAGGATGGATCCACCAGATTCTGCGTGGATTATCGTCGCCTGAATGACATGACAGTGAAGGATTCGTACCCGTTGCCAAAAATGGATGACATTTTGACTACCCTGCATGGCTCCCGCTGGTTCTCTACCATGGATTTACAAAGTGGATACTGGCAAGTAGAAATGGACCAGGAGTCGCGTCCCAAAACTGCGTTCACTTGTGACGTGGGGCTGTTCGAATTCAATGTGATGCCATTCGGCCTGACAAATGCGCCAGCGACCTTCGAACGCCTGATGGATGGCCTACTGGCCGGTCTCTCTTGGAAGTCAACACTGGTATACCTAGACGACATAATCGTGCACTCCCGCACAGCCGAGGAGCACCTGGTTCACTTAGATCAAGTATTTGATCGTCTGGCAACCACGAAAGTGTGCCTTCTTCCGCTCCGAAGTGAATTATCTTGGTCACATCGTGAGCCACCGCGGCTTAAAGGCATGCCCCGACAAAATCCAAAAAGTTGTCGATTGGCCGCAGCCCCGCAACCAGAAAGAAGTACGATCGTTCGTGGGATTGTGCTCATACTACCGCAAGTTCATCCCAGACTTTGCGACCATAGCCCGGCCGTTGCATGAGTTGACCGAGGCCCGCCGCCCCTTCACGTGGTCTGCCAATGCTCAAAGCGCCTTCAGCCTGCTTAAGGTAAGGCTAACAACGTCACCAGTTCTCACCTTTCCAGACCCTGATGGTTTGTTCATCCTCGACACTGATGCCTCTAATCACGGCGCTGGAGCTGTGCTCAGCCAATGCCAGGACGGTAAGGAGCTTGTCTTGGAATACTACAGCAAAACATTTAACGCAGCAGAGCGCAACTACTGCGTCACAAGAAGAGAACTGTTAGCCGCCGTTCTCTCTACCAAACATTTTCATCATTATCTGTACGGACGAAAGTTTGTCTTGCGGACAGACCATGCGTCGCTCCGATGGCTGTTCAACTTTAAAGAACCGGAAGGCCAACTAGCTCGCTGGATCGAACGCCTACAGCAGTACCACATGGACATTCACCACCGAAGCGGTAAACAGCATGGTAATGCCGACGCGCTCTCACGCCGACCCTGTGGCGCATGCAGAGTATGCGAGAAAGCTGAGCAGTCCGACAGCCCAGGAGTCCTTTTCATGCAAATCGAAGCTGTCGATTACGCCCAACTCCAACGAAAGGACTTAACGCTAGCATTGGTTCTCTCTTGGTTGGAAGATGGAAAGAGACCCCCCAAATCCCAGATTTGGGGCGAAAGCCCCGAAGTAGAAGCCTATTGGCACTCCTTCACAAACCTGCACTTGGAAGATGGCGTTATAAAGACCCAAAGCAAAACGGGTGAGAAGGTAACGCTAGTACCGCAATCATTGCGAGAGGAAATCCTACGCCACGCTCATAACTCGCCAACTGGAGGTCACTTTGGAGTCAGGAAGACGACTGGCAAAGCAAAGAAACGGTACTACTGGATTGGTCAATCAGCAGACGTGGCCATCTGGTGTTCACGCTGCCACGAGTGCAATGCAAGGAAGGGACCCTCCCCGCGAACGGTGGGCCAGTTGAAACCAAGTTCTATTGGTGCCCCTTTTGAGCGCCTGGCGATCGACATTCTGGGACCCTTGCCTACAACATCGCTCGGTAACCGATATATAGCCGTGGTCATGTGCTATTTTACTAAATGGCCTGAATGCATCGCCCTCCCTAACCAGACTGCTGAGACCGTAGCCAAAGCCCTCGTGCAGGAAGTGTTCTGCCGATATGGAGCGAATTTCGTACTTCACTCGGATCAAGGTCGCAATTTTGAGTCAACTGTTTTTCAGACCTGTATGCGCCTTCTTGATGTGGAAAAGACCCGCACGACCCCGCTACACCCTCAATCAGACGGCATGGTCGAGAGGTTTAACCGGACTTTGCTGGACTATTTGGCTAAATTCGTCGCCGCCGATCAACGAGATTGGGACCAACTCCTACTGTTAGCCTTGTGGGCCTATCGCTCAGCCCCTCACGAAGCCACTGGATTTTCACCAGGCTTACTCATGCTGGGACGTGAACCCCGCCTACCTGCAGAGCTGATTTACGGACGTCCGTCCCCCGATTTGCAAAGCTATCTCGAATACGTGGAGCGCATACAGGAGAACCTACGAAAGACACACCAGGCCGCCCGAGAACATCTTCTAGCCGCGGCCAAAGTCAACAAAGCCCGCTACGACCTCCGATCCCATCCTGTGGAGTTTATCGCTGGTGAGGAAGTTTGGATCTACTCTCCCACTCGAAAAGTTGGACAATGCCCAAAACTACAATCGGATTGGATTGGTCCAGCCACCGTCATCCGACGACATTCCGATCTGGTCTATGAAGTCCGTCTACCCGGCAAGCGTTCGACAAAGACCCTTCACGTCAACCGCCTGGTCAAGTATCAAGGATTAACTCGGCCAGGAGACTCGAGTCTAAGAGGGGGGTAATGTAACGAAAGTTACCCCTATGTGGCGCCACCATACTTGCCCAGGTGGCAGCACCATACCCAAAGCCGACGCCTGGCAACCCTGCACGACTGGTCACCCTAGGACCTGTAAAAAGCCGGTCAAAAACTTTTGGGAGAAAAGCGATCACACTGATCGCCTTCCCTCTCTCTCTCTCTCTTCTTCCGGTTGTCTGCCATACTGCCAGCGTGATTAATTAAGCGGCTAATAAAAACTTAAAAATAACCCTTAAGAACTATTGCGTTGTTTGTTATTTGACGTTGTCGTAAAGTGGATTGACCCCCACCTCATTAAAAACTATCCGCTCGGCTAACAGTGGCGAATTTGGAAACCCCTACGGGCGACTAAGTTTCGTTACAATAGGTTTTCTACTATTTTAATTGTTAAATACTATTCAATGACCCAAAAAATAAAACAACAAAATACATGAAAAATTCAGAAAATAGTGAAATACCTATTTTCTATGTTAATTTTACATAGTTTTTTTTTTGTATGTAGACTTTAAGTCCAGGCAGCTATTCTTGAGAAAAGCACATTGGATTCACTCGACGGCTCGAAATTTTATACCTTTCGTTGGACATCGGATAGCTGAAATTTTAACTACAACTAACGCCAAACAGTGGAGATGGATACCGTCGTCCTTCAATACTGCAGATACAGCCACACGTCAATCAACGACTCTGAAAATCTCAAGCAGCAGCCTTTGGTTACAGGGCCCAACGTTTTTAAAGGCACTTAATGCGGTGTGGCCTTCCATGGTTCCCTTTAACAACGCAACAACGCAACAACGCGATAGAAGAAGAAGAAGTCTTGAATTGCAAGGTAAACTTACCAATAATCAACTATACTAAATATTCATCTTACAGACTTACGACTTACGAGTGGTCGCTTGGTTTCTTAGGGCAAAGAGTATCTGGCTTAAAAAATAAGTTTATAAACGTGTACTAACAGTCGAAGAATTAATGGCAGACGAGGTGACCTTATGCCGCTGGGTACAAGAGAGCTTTGCTAAAGAGATTGCCTTACTGAAACATAAAAGGATAGTTCGATTTATTTACTTTCTCCATATGGGACGTTCCATATCAACCCGGCCTGGACAGTACCACATTGATTGCAAAGCCCCCTGGTTCCAATATTTTACCTCATACCTATTTTGTCAATGTTACCAAGAAAACACAAAATCATTTTTATCCTGCGAACGAAAGACACAATCGGCATGGTTCAAAAGCAGAAAAATTTGTCTTTCCATGGCCGATTACGAGAAAAATAATGGATTTTATTAGACCGTAGATGACCAAACGAAAGCGTTTTTTAAGTCTAAAAGTAGGATTTCGACTAAAGGGCCAGTCTGCATTATACCATTATATTTTTCTCAAAAAACCCTAGATTTAACGGATTTTATGACGCTGGATTCCAAGTGGGATCTATGTTGTGGAATTATCTATGACTTTATTTAAAACAACTCTAATGAATTTTATGAACTACCTGCATACTACGATTTTTCACAGCGTGAAAGGACCTGGCCAATGAGTTAAATCCCCATGGACTACCATGTAAAACCGTTTGTAAGGATCTCCTCTGCGTCCTAGCCTCTAGCAGTTTATACCTTCGCAAGTACTCTAGAGCAGACGGCATTTTGGCTCGCTTTTAAAATTCTTGCCAGCTTAGAAATGAAAATAAACCAACGCAGCCGCGGCAAACCGCTGTTCAGGGCTGCAATATGTTGCTTGGTGGGGCAGCATCAAAAATGTACCTCGATGGGTGCTACATTTTTGGATTCGTTACGAATCCCCAACTTAAACTGCGTTTTCCAAAAAGGTCCCCGACGCAAGGATTCTTAGCAAAAGGACCTCAAAGTTCGAAAAATGCTGAAATTGGCTAGTTTTCCGGTTCTTTTAGAGGCAAACGGATTCATGGTTTGATTCGATGTTAGTTTTTTAACAGATACACTCTTTATCTTTCAAACCCCATACTTAGAATAATTTTAGGATTTTTATTAAAGGGTTATATACAGTTGTGATAGATGAAAAAATCGATTTTTTTATTGCATATTCTTGAAGTATATACTGTTGAGAATACTCTTACAAAAAATCATAACGATCGGAGCATTAGAACCGAAGGTGTAGCTATTTATAGCGCACTACCTGCACATCGGCCATTACAAACTTGAAACTTTAAACGCGATTATCTCAGAATCTTGTTTTTCCGAAACTACCTTTGCGGTGGACACGATTACTAAAAAAGTATTAATCCGATCGACTCAAAATTTTGACCACTTATTTATTATAACAATAACGAAGGATTTTAAATTTTTTGGAAAACTTCTTTTTTTAGAGCATAAAATCTAAAATGATATACCTTGAAAAAGTGAATTTTTTGTTAAAACCGTCGCCATTTTTTTTTAATCAAAATTTTTACAAATCCTTCGTTCAGAAACTAGGCAATACAATATACTAACGAAATTTTTTTGAATTGGGGATTTGAGATGAACCGTTCTTGGGATATGATGTCCACCGCAAGTCACCATCGAAAAAAGACGATCTTGGAATTTGGCTATAACATTTTTATTATTTAATATTTTTTTATGAAAAAATTTTAATAAGTACCCAGAAACATGAACTAAACAACGTCGGCAAAAAAATTTTAATAAATATTTTTTATGGTGTCAAAAAAAATTCGATAAAATGTTCTCCCCTTAAGGGAGAAACAAATTTTAGAAAACCTAGTCAAAAAACATAAAAGCATACAGGCGCGGTCAAAATAGTAGTAGTGTTGCCGTCAAAAAAGTGACCCCAGAAAATGTGTTCGGTTTGTAAAAGAACCGCCCTTATGTACATTTATTGGACATTTTAGATGCTGAGCTCAATCGATCTTAAAAAAGTACACCCTAATACTTGTGTTACGTATATACATATATTTAGTACGTAGTTTGTCGTGAGAAAAATTTAGTTTCCGCAGATCAACCCCTGTTCTAGTGCATGATATTCTTAATTGAAGTGGGTTAGTTAAAATTGTCATTTTATTCAGATATTTATTTGATTTGTGTAATATTTAATACTTACCTAGATGCACATAAAATGAAGTTAAATAAATGTTATCTTAAAAATAATTTTATATTGAACGCATATACATATATATATTCGCATTCCTATGCAGATTCCCTCGGCTCACCATCATGCCCTCCCTCTTACAAATCCATTTAATTACACCTATAATTTGCATAAGGAAATAGTCTATAACACTTAAAGTTACTATGCCTATACATATTTGCGTTTAATATTTATATGAAAGTTTAGGTATTTTTTACAGCTACCAAATAAATTATGTTCCTTCGTTTGTGTAACTTAAAAAGCGTGTTTGGATTTCGCTCATTTTTATAGAGCCTACAGGAAAGATGTAGTAAAAAAAATATGCGATGCATAGTTTCTAGTGTTAGCGATAGAGCATCGTCCATCCTTTAATATTTCTGAGGAGAGAAAATCGTCTTCCGAATTGGATCTGGGGATGGCATAGGCGCTGGTGGCAACTGATAATAGCCTTCAAGAAACGGCTGAGAATGGTAAGCTCCAATGTCATAGTTCGACGTCAGCAGCTGCTCGGTCGAACCAACCGCTTTCGCATTTGATTTCGTTAGTGTTATCTATAATCCTCCAATAATCACCTCCTGTTGAGCTTCGTCATCCATGTCTGGAATTTCCTGCTTGTGCACTATCATTCCATCGCTACTGGTATGACGGGGCGCTGTTTGGCCGTACTTTTGGTGTATACCGCGGTGGCGT
This sequence comes from Drosophila takahashii, assembly GCF_030179915.1. Lineage (NCBI taxonomy): Eukaryota > Metazoa > Arthropoda > Insecta > Diptera > Drosophilidae > Drosophila > Drosophila takahashii. The sequence goes on along the minus strand of NC_091678.1, from coordinate 31,297,304 downwards.
TTAAGCGCGAAACGATCAGCAAACGCTGCCGAGCAAATTTCGCACTTATAGGGCTTCTCCCCAGAGTGTACCTTAGCGTGGTTCTTCAGGTGCGCTGCTTGAGAGAAAGCCGAACCGCAAATTTCACACTTGTACGGTTTCTCGCCCGTGTGGATACGCCGATGGTTCCAAAGGGTAGCGTGTCGCGCGAATCCTTTATCGCACACCCCGCAGACGTAGGGTCGTTCGCCGCTATGCGTGCGTTCATGGTTCTTAAGATGGGGCGACTGTGAGAACTGCATGCCGCATGTTTGACATCTGTGTGAAAGAACATTTAGTACAAAAAAAAACAAATAAAACCCAAAAAAAGAGCGTCATTACTTATAAGGCTTTTCGCCTGTGTGAATACGTGCGTGGTTTTTCAAATAAACGGCCTTCGCAAAGGCCAATCCGCAGATGCTGCACTTGTAGTTCTTTTCGCCGCTGTGTAGTTTTTTGTGTGACCACAGACTTGAATAACGTGAGAACAGACCACCACATATATTGCAACTGAAGGGTTTCGACGGATTCCTGCAGGACGAACACCTTGGTTTGGTTAGCGTAGGATTGGGTTTCGATTAAAGTGCATACTCACTCAGTTTTGACAGTAACCGATTGCTTTATCGATCCGGCAGCTCCACTGTGACCGGCGTGTGAGTGCTGGCCCACCAGCACAACGCCTGAGCCATTGCACTTTTGGCACTTGGTCATCTGCTGAGAATTTCGTTTTTTAACTGGGTGATGGCCCGATCCACTGTTCGCTTCCCGTTTGGGCGTCGTACCTCCTGTCTGTGCGGCCACAATTTGCTGCAGCTGTGCTTGTGCCTGAGGTGTAGTTGATATGATCTGCACGGGATGAGCCATTTGACCTGAACAAAATGAAATTTTTATATTTTCTCAATTGAGTTTAGCTCCACTATTACCGTCTTGCGCCACAAAGAGCTGTTGTTGTTGTTGAGCCGCTTGTTCTGCCTGCATGCAGGATTCGCAACGCACCTGCTTAGGACCTTTGCGTTTGGACTGTTGAAGTATGGGACTGCCGCAGTTCATACACTTGCTTGCCTTTGAATCGTGTTGCTGCTGCTGCATTACTGCTTGCTGCACTGGCTCCAGCGTGTCAGAAGACACTATCTGTATCTGCCCCATTTGGCCATTGCCAATGATATTCTGTGTCTGTACTAGACCCTGGGCGCTTACCACGGCTATAGAGTCGCTGCTTGCTTGCTGGGAGTTGTGTTGTTGTTGCTGCTGTTGCTGCTCCCCCTCTGTATGCATTCGCTTGTGGGCATTGAGCAGGGCCAGGTGTGGAAACATATCCGAGCATACGTCACACTTGAAGCTAATGTTAGATATTGTGTTCTGCAAGGAGGAATGACATTAGGTTCTGTTAAACTATACGAACTTTAAACTATCACTTACAGCTGCAATCGGTTTGTTCTGGTTAACGATCTGGATACGGCCTTGTGCGTCTACCGTGGCAATGCCCAGTGCTGCGCCCTGATTGAGAGGCATACCATTTACCAGGGCGTAATTGTAGCCGCCCACTGGCTGGGCTATGTAGCATGTCTTATTGTCATCCGTGGTGGCCAGCTGCGCAAGATTGACGGTGCCGCCATTGCCCTGCGGAAAGAAAAAGGTTAGAATAGGTGAGATTGTTTACTTAGAGTAAATTTTGCACTTACATTTGTCGTGTAATAGAAGGTGGGCTGCTGCTCCGCTTTTTGGCCTTCAATTTTAGGCTGCTTAAGAATTGTGCCATCCGCGGTCTGGTACTGGATTGTAGCTGGTTGCCCATTAATAGCATTTGTAAAGATTATGTTCTTGGTGAGGTCTTCCATCGCGCCTGCAAGTCACTTGAACCCACAATAAATTTTTTTATTTAACGTTGACCTTTTATTTATAATTTTAAGACGCGTTTTTCAACACAGAAGTGTGCGACGCCAGTTCTACAGAGCACGCGAAAGAGATGGATATAGTACAATCAAGTAACACAGGGAAAGACCGATTAAAAATGGCGACGGTGAGACAAAAAATATGTACATAAGCGACATAAAATTCACCCGTATGAACGACTGCACTTAAGACTTATCGGGCCAAACATATTTATTTATGATGCCCTCAGTAAACATTTTTATGTTCTCGTCCATATTAGGATTTCACAGTTTACCTTTTACGCAACAAGACAACACCAAAAAATCAGCTTTGGCTGGACTGTCTCACAACAAATGTTTAGATTTGGAATCAAAGTAGGTTTGTAATTGATTTAGCCCGAACCAGATTCCCTCTACCACTGACGTGTTTTTATGTGCAGTAATCTTTTGTTTGGAATGAAAGAAAAATATTTATTATTGTTTTTTCTTTCTCTAACAAATTCCAGCACTGACTATGCCCGTTCGTTCTTACACTTGCTAAAGGGAGACGGAAAAAAACCTAAAAAAGAGAGAGCAGACGAGCAGTTTTCGTGTACACGAGTGTGACCGTGGAAGTCCCTTCAACCTTACAAAAATATATGTACAGTAACAAAAATTTACTTATAGGCCAATCCCACAGACTGATAAACACTTAACATTTATGTCATGTAATCACAGCCTTTACCTGTTCTCATATAAAATACCATATTTTTCTAGAGTTCAGCATACTAAGAGTAGACTCTTGGAAAGCCTGACACCCCAAAAACCATTATTTGAGAGTTTTTCTACAGAAGGTGATCACAATTTAGGCGAACAGTTAATACCAGTTAATATCCACTGCACACAGCCGCTTAAAATTGCAAATCGCTGTTGCAAGCGACTGCAACTGTGTTCCCACAGAGAATACTTTAAGAGCGCAGCTGATCACAAACAACCTCGAAACCGTAGGTTGATGACGTGCAAATTTAGTGGTACTTAAATTAAAATGGATTACAACTCAAAACTAATTACAGTTGGAACGCTAGCATATGGCTCATTCCACGTGAAACGCGACAGGCCAACTTGGGTCAAATCTCACAATCAATCGAAACTTTTTTTTCGATAGAGGATTAAAATATAAGGATCGGTTTTTATTTTATTTTTATACCCTTGTAGAGGGTATTATAATTTCAGTCAGATGTTTGCAACGCAGTGAAGGAGACGTTTCCGACCATATAAAGTATATATATTCTTGATCAGCACCAATAGCCGAGTCTATCTAGCCATGTCCGTCTGTCCGTCTGTCCGTCTGTCCGTCTGTCCGTCTGTCCGTCTGTCCGTTTCTATGCGAACTAGTCTCTCAGTTTTAAAGCTATCGCGATGAAACTTTCCCGAAAGCCTTCTTTCTATTGCAGGTAGTACATATGTCGGAGCCAGCCGGATCGGACCACTATATCTTAAGGCTCCCAAACAAATATAAGAAAATTCATTGTAATTTTGTAGGAAGTAGGCGTTTTGATTCTTGACTACTTAAAAACAAAATTGAAATAAATCGAAACGCTGAATCTAGAATCCCTGGAAGTGCACCGAGTGAGTATTCTTTTATCTACAAGGGTATATAAGCTTCGGCTGGCCGAAGGTAGCTTCCTTTCTTGTTTATTTTAACTCTTACCGTTTATTTTTAAAAAATATTTTTGTAAATTAGCTCCGATTTTTCAGTTAGGCAGCACTTGAGACTCGTTTGGGGTATTTTAATATTATATAATATAATGCAACTTAATACCTTAATATCGTTCAGAAAAATATTTAAAAAAATTTTTTAATTTTATATTAAGTATTTTTAAAGTGAATTTAAAATTGTAAAAATTCTGTACGCCGGAATACACGCGATTTCCGAAAAAAATAATTATACTCATGTTGCTTCATCAATTGTTCACGAAGTGGTAAAATAAAATTGTTGTATTTGCAAGACCTACTAGTAAAGACAACGATTTTTGTTTAGCAACTTTGCACCAAGCAACAACAGCGCAACGTGTAAGAAGAGAACAGCAAAACAAGCACCGGAGAGCGCGAATATTGCTTTCCCTTTCTGTCATGGGAAATGAGCCATTTAATATTTTTAGCGGCAAATGATTTGATTGTTATTAGCGAGTTGTCTAGGAATGAGACTTCCATCAAGGCAAGCGTAGGCGCAGGCAAAATATTAAAAGAAGTAGAAATGCGTATAATGTTTTGGTGCAACAGTTGCTAGGTCTTGCCAATAAGAAAATACGCTGGATGTTGATCATTCCCTAAAAAAAGTCATAGTAATATCTCTTTTCAGGATGAAATTGTTCGCAATAACAACCTTTATATTTTCTTGGGTCATTGCAGAGCAAATGCATTCCCTTCCCAACGACATAAACAAAAATCGCCCTTACGCTTATACATAAATACTGAGTATAAGTACTAAAATATTGAAAACGCGGCCTCATTTAGCGACATTTCATGTCTCTTTCTATGTCATTCATTTCTTGTAGAGATAAAGAGGTCATTTTCCGCTTCAACAAAAACCTCCTCTGTATGCACAGGCTGTCAACCTTTGAATAGGAAGTAGATCTGCAGGTCTTTCTCTGAAAGCCTAGTACTCAGAACGACGAAAACTGCTAGCTAAGCATAGGAGTAAGCGAGAGGCAAATAGGTAACTAAAGCCTTAAAGCCTAGTACCTACTCAGTACGACGAAAACTGCTAGCTAAGCATATCACACTGGTCGAAATGAGCAATTTTTTTTGCATAAAATAAAAGTGTTTTGTTTGGCTGGCTCAAGATCATGGATCCATGTAATAAAACACAGTTTTGTTTTCAATTTCTTCCCAATATATTTCGGTATTTAATAGGTAGGCAGAGCTCCATCCACCATCCACCATCAGTTGAAAGTAGGTGATGATATTTGTTTTTATTTATTGTTTATGACGCTAATTATACCCAGTAAAGACACAGATGTAGTTATGATTTATGTTTTAATTATACCGCAACACCAGCACCACAACTTAGCTCGAGAAAAGGTCACAAGAAAAGAGAAAGAAGATCGGTCAGTATGACCAAAGGCTATGTCTTCATTAAAGCCAAAAAGGATATATACTAAATGGTATTTCAATGGTATTTCTGAATAGGAATAGGGGTATTCCAACACGCCCCCTCAGAAATAACATCTATAAAATTATAAACTTAACATAATATATTCACTTGTTAATGTTATGTACTTAGTGTGGGTGGTGTGCATTCTGGGAATAGTTATATGATCCAGCATTTGCTGCAAGGAGACGGGGAAAACCCAGAAAAACCCGCTCAGATCAATCTTACATATACATATGTTTACAAAGAATTTTAAATTTCAATAACTTAATGCTTATACAAAAAGGAACAAAAGTATTTCATGAGATCGATTAAATTCAAAATAATAAAAAAAAACTTCAGCATCAGCAAACAGTGGATCAGTCATCTTGTAGTAATCCCAACTCGTGTCGTATTTCATAGAACTTAGCGGCAGGCAGTGGCTTTGTGAAAATATCAGCAAGTTGATTCTCTGTGGAAATATACTCAAGACAAATGGTGTTACTTTCAATTTGTTCTCTGGCAAAATGGTATTTGATATCAATATGTTTGGCTCGTTTATGACATGAGGGATTATTTGCTATACTGATACAGCCTTGGTTATCTTCGTAAATTTTAATTGGATTTTCGAGATTGATATTAACACTACTAAGAAGAGATTTTAGCCACAGCGCTTCCCTCACAGCTTCAAATAATGCCATGTACTCAGCTTCAGTTGATGAGGCTGCTACTGAGTTCTGCCTCTTTGTGTTCCAACAAATTAAATTTAGATCGAACATTTTGAATAAATACCCTGTGGTACTTTTTCTATCAATCTCGTTTCCTCCCCAATCAGAATCTACAAAACCAATTAATGTATTTTTAAACTCAGCATTTCTTTTAAAAATAAGTTTCATTTCAATAGTTCCTTTTAAATACCTAAGGACCCTTTTTAAGCACTGCCATAGCTCGGAATTATTTTTGCTACTATATCTACTTAAAATATTTACTGCAGTAGTTAAGTCGGGACGTGTACATAGCATTATGTACATTAAACATCCTATGAGATTACGACATGGAGCATTGCAGTTTTCATCTGAATTAAGTAACTCATAATTTAGTTTGTTTGGTAAGGGAGTACTAACTGCATTGCAATTTTCCATGTTAAATTTACTTAAGATTCTTTTAACATATGCAGCTTGGCTCAGGAAAATTTTATCTTCATACATTTCTATTCTAATTCCAATAAAATGTTTTATTTCCTTTAGGTCGGTCATTCTAAACTTTTTCATTAAATAATTTTTGAATTTATTCATTGTTGTCATATTTCCCGTAGCTATAACCACATCATCAACATATAACAGCACATAAATATTTTCCTTGATATCACCTTTATCAAGGATATATATACAGCGATCTACGGAAGAGTTAACAAACTCACAGTCTTTCAATGCTTGTTCAAAAACTTCAAACCAGCATCTAGCGGCTTGTTTGAGACCGTAAATTGCCTTATTCAATTTACATACATTGCCACCTTTGCCCTGTACACCTTGAGGAAGTCTCATATATATTTCCTCTTTTAACGTGCCATTCAAGAATGCTGTTTTTACATCCATTTGATGGACTTTTAAGTTATATTGTACTGCCAACGATAATATAAATCGAAAACTGGAAATTCTAGCTACAGGAGCAAAAGTCTCTTCATAATCGACTTGGTATTTTTGAGTAAATCCTCGTGCAACTAATCTTGCTTTATATCTAGTAGGAGTTCCTAGTTCGTTATATTTAACGGAAAATACCCATTTGCTATCTACTATGTTTTTATGTGTAGGACTTTCTACGATTGTCCAGGTATTATTTAGTTCATGGGCACTTAACTCTGTTTTTATGGCTTCCTCCCAAAACAACTTATCATTCCTATACTGAATTTCATCGTATGTATTTGGAACATCATTGAAGACAGTGTGAGCATTTAATACAAATTTATCAAAACTATTATCATCTTCATAATATGATATTTGGGGCTTTGTTTTTAATCTCTCACTTCTTCTACTCGTTATTTCAATACCATCACTTCCAACTGGATTCTTAACATATCCAGTTTCATCGAAGTATTCTGCTGTTTCATTTTCCCTACTCTCATTCGGGTTGTCTGATCCCTTACTTTCATTCAGGAGATCATCTCGCTTTCTTTTCTTACTCTCATTCAGAAAATGTTCATCTGTTTCCTTACTATCATTCAGGATTTGTGTGTTGTCGCATTCCTTACTTTCATTCGGGAATTTTGTTTCTTTATTTTCCTTACTTTCATTCGGGAAATTTTTATTGGTACTTTCCTTACTATCTTTCAGGAATGCTGTTTGAAATTTAACAGCCCTAGAATTAACCATATTGGTTTCATCGACAACCACATCTCTTGCAACGAGAAATTTTTCATGAACAGCATCCCACAGTTTTAAGCCATTTGCTTCGTAGCCCACTAAAATAGCTTTGTATGATTTATCATCAAACTTTCCTTTTTTAATTTTATTGTGCACATATACAGTTGCTCCAAACACTCTCAAATGTTTTAAATCGGGCTTTTTATTGTGCCACATCTCGTAAGGGGTCATCACGCTATTAACTATTGCCCTACTAGGAATTCGATTAATTAAGTAAGTTGCAGTTAACACTGCTTCACCCCAAAAACTTTTGTCAAGTTGTGCACCACTTACCATGGCACGAGCTTTCTCTGTGATGGTTCTAATCATTCTTTCAGAAACACCATTTAATTGTGGTGTGTGTGGTACTGTTAAATGATAAGTAATACCTTTATTAACACAAAACTGACGCATCTCATTTGAGAGATATTCTCTCCCATTGTCAATGTACAAATTAACAATTTTTAAATTAAAATGAGCTTCACATTTTGCTACAAAGTCTTTAAACATATTGAATACGTCAGATTTGTGTTTTATTAGGTAAGTTACACAATAGTGTGTAAACTGATCAACAAAGATCACAAAGTAATTTTTGTCATTTAGTGTAACTGGAGTAATGGGTCCACAAACATCTGAGTGCACAACAAATAGGGGTCTTTTAATATGTGTTTTATCTTTAAATTGTTTAAACGGTAACCTAGCTTGTTTTCCATTTAAGCATGGTTCGCAAATTTCATCCGATAGCTCTAAATTATTTAAAAGACTGTTATCACTAAACATATTATTTCGTTTTATTTCTAATAACTTGCCATTGCTTATATGACCAAGTCTCTCATGCCATAATCGAAAATTATTTATATGTTTCGCATCTATATTATATGCTTGAAACTGAACAATAGGTATATTGTTAAACATACCTGAGTTCTTGACCACCGTCAATCCATTCTTGGAAATGGTTACTCCATTCTTGTCAAATTTGATTGACATTCCTGCCTCCTGTAGGCGCTTCACCGACATCAAGTTTCCAGCAGCCTGCTCGGAATACAGCACATCCTCCAGTGTTATTTCGTGCTCATTGCGCAAACGCACAATGCCACGCTTAGATGCGTAGATATATTCGCCTTGCTTGGCCACAGCTATCTTCAGCGGCGGCACCAATTCCACACTATCGATGAACAGCGACTCATCATTTATCAGATGATCACTTGCACCGGAATCAAGAATAAATCCACATTTATCTACACGCGACTTTTCTTGCACTTCTTTTACCATAAATGCAATGCCTTGTGATGTTGCGGTTTTAGCTTGTTTATCGTAATTTTTATTCTCTTTATTTCTTTCATTTATAATTCTTTTATATTGGTAGCAATCCTTCTTAATGTGTCCTTCTTTGTCACAGTGGTGACATCTAACCCTATTCTTAAAATTTCCCTTAAATATTTTCTTTTGTTTAGTTACACGATTTTTAAATGAATTGTTTTTGTTGTTATAGTTTTTGTTTTGAACGATCGTGTTTAAAGCTTTCCTGCTAGTGTCATTATTATAATTTTTAATTTTAATTTCCTGATCTAGCAATCTATTCTTAACAAAAGCTAATGTTAAATTATCCTCTGATAATGTCTCTATTGCTGTAATGACACCATCATAAGCCGAAGGCAAAGTAATCAATAAATGAGACACTTTATCCATCTCTTCTATTTTTGCACCTGCGGCCAACAACTCACTTGTCAATTCATCAAAAATAGTAAAATGGGACAATAAGGACATTTCACTCGATAGCTTAAGAGAAAGCAAGCGTTTGCGAACTGCCAACTGCGACGCTAGACTTTTTCGTTCATATACAGCGTCCAAATTTCCAAGAATTTGACGCGCAGTTATATCGCTTGTGGCAAAGTTCAAAAACGAATCGCTAAGGTACTCTATTAACGTACTTTTTGCACAACGCTCTGCTTTCGTCCACTTTTCATCCACTTTGGCAGGTATATCCTCATCAATGACCCTAAGTACATCCAGTTCGGTCAAAAGAGCCCTAATTCTAAATTTCCAAATTGCGTACTTCTCGCCATCGAATGGCTTTATATTACGTTTTGCCCTGTCCATTTTACTGTGCACACATATGCAGTTGTACAAGTATAGGTATACACACGCGGAACTCAACTCAATGTAATTTCACAAGAAATCACAATTTCACAAGAACTAGAAATTTCTAAGAAATTGAAATAAGACTTTTTATATAAACTGTTTCGCAGATCAATTGTTTATTAGGCATGGACTGGGCCCATAACCTATTGTTTATGACGCTAATTATACCCAGTAAAGACACAGATGTAGTTATGATTTATGTTTTAATTATACCGCAACACCAGCACCACAACTTCCCAGCGGGAACATTCCTCTGGAAAATAACATATTTTCAAGAGGTTTCTCCATACAAGCGGAAGGGACAAAACCTCATTCACCCCTTACATTTCTTCCGTCTCTGGTTTCAAAATACACGGGGGTGACACAAAAAGTAAGGGGGGAATGAGGTTTCTATGTGGTTTTCCTTGGGAATTTACATTTTCCCTACACCGTCGCCTGCTGAAAGAAACAGGATTTCCAACACTTTCTGCTAAAAGGAACAGGATTTTCAGCACACAAAGAACCACCTTCTTACTTTCCCGGTGGGTTAGCTCGAGAAAAGGTCACAAGAAAAGAGAAAGAAGATCGGTCAGTATGACCAAAGGCTATGTCTTCATTAAAGCCAAAAAGGATATATACTAAATGGTATTTCAATGGTATTTCTGAATAGGAATAGGGGTATTCCAACATTATTATTTAATATTAATTTAAAATATCGATATTTCGATGATATTTTCTATTTTTTCAAAATATGAAAATTTTAATGGAAGGGGACATCGCAGGCTGTTCATTTAATATTCAGAGAGAACGGTACCCTTAAAATTAAAACAATCTTATCAAATCATATTCACATTTTTTATTAAGTACAAGGCCGTTTTCCTGGCCAGATTCGTGATTCTTTCATAGAAGTATTTTCTAGTAAAATATACATTCAATATCTTCATTTTCGGACACAGCCGTTGAATTAAATCTAATTATACATCACCATATTTTAAAGTAGGCGTATTAATGTTATGAAATGCTATGAAAAGAAATCTATACTTAAGGACTTTAAAAAGACTCGCTCGGTTATAAGCTGGTCCGTCATACGACTGCGGGCATCGCAAACCACACATCGCAAGCAGAGGCCAGTCTTTCGGATGCAACAGAACTTCCAGGAGTAATAAGGCAAGCTAACGCTACCGCTGCCAGATTTGGCATAGTTCGCTTTAGAGCGTTCCAGAATTCCAATGGATCTGTTTGCCAACTAGCATTCGGTATGCTAAAAAAAAGTTTAATATCTTTTTCTTCGGCTTTGTCCGCTTCGGAACTATGAAGTTGTATGGTTTTGTTATGCAGATTCAAAAAACTGTAATTTTCGCTAGATGCTATTGAGTTATGCACTGCGAGTTCCATTTAATCATCAAAGGCATATCTTCTTCGTGGGTACTCCCCCTCATTTCCTTATTTTCTTATTTATTTCTTTCTTACTTCCTAGTGCTACAAGGAATTCCTTATAAATGAATGCACTAGTCACAAAACAAAATTAAGTATAATGAAAATGAAGAATATGTAGGTCCCTACTTAAGTTTTACACTTATATCTAACATTTAATACAATTAACAACTGACATATTACAAAACTGTTAAAAATTTATTTTAATTAATTTTGGTATTTAATTTTAATTTTAATTTTAATTTTAATTTTAATTTTAATTTTAATTTTAATTTTAATTTTAATTTTAATTTTAATTTTAATTTTAATTTTAATTTTAATTTTAATTTTAATTTTAATTTTAATTTTAATTTTAATTTTAATTTTAATTTTAATTTTAATTTTAATTTTAATTTTAATTTTAATTTTAATTTTAATTTTAATTTTAATTTTAATTTTAATTTTAATTTTAATTTTAATTTTAATTTTAATTTTAATTTTAATTTTAATTTTAATTTTAATTTTAATTTTAATTTTAATTTTAATTTTAATTTTAATTTTAATTTTAATTTTAATTTTAATTTTAATTTTAATTTTAATTTTAATTTTAATTTTAATTTTAATTTTAATTTTAATTTTAATTTTAATTTTAATTTTAATTTTAATTTTAATTTTAATTTTAATTTTAATTTTAATTTTAATTTAATTTTAATTTTAATTTTAATTTTAATTTTAATTTTAATTTTAATTTTAATTTTAATTTTAATTTTAATTTTAATTTTAATTTTAATTTTAATTTTAATTTTAATTTTAATTTTAATTTTAATTTTAATTTTAATTTTAATTTTAATTTTAATTTTAATTTTAATTTTAATTTTAATTTTAATTTTAATTTTAATTTTAATTTTAATTTTAATTTTAATTTTAATTTTAATTTTAATAGTAATAATGTTTCGGGTTCTTGTCGAGGTACCAAATTTCAATTTTTCAAATAATTTTCATTTTATGTAAAAGAATGAGATTTCTGGCATTACTCTATGATTTAAAATTAAAGCCGTATATACTATTAGCAAATGACGTGATGTGTTCCCCTCGTTTAATATTAAATACATATCTAGCTATGTTATTAAATGCAATGTTTAACTTCCCAGTCGGAAGTGGAACGCATCCAGAAGGGATGATGGATAGCATCCAAAGCACCGATGCATGCGTGCCCGACCGATGAACTTCTCGCTTCATTTTTACAGCAAAGCGGGACAAAATGGGTGCTATCCGATGAAGCGCTCCTGGAGCGCTCCCTTTTCACGCATCGGCCATGGGTTTCAACTTCGGGAAACGTTCGGGATTGGTTTCCATTTTTCCCTTTCAAAAGATCCGATCCAGAACGCATCTTTTGGAATGCTTCTGAATGCGTTCCAAAAGATGCGTTCTGGATCGCATCTTTGATGTGCTTCTGGATGCAATCCAAAAGATGCGTTCTGGATCGCATCTTTTGGATTGCTTTTGGATGCTTTAAAATGCAGCTTTCACAAGTGAAAAAAAATACGTTTTTTTTCAAATTTTATATTTTTTTCTTTGATTTTCTTTTTAAACATATTAAAATTAAATTAAAGCCTACTTCTTCCCCATCATCCTCAATGGTCCGATCCTTTATCTGCACTGGTCGTCGCCTTTCTTCGTGTAGTCTCTTTATACCCTTCCCTCTTCTGAGATTCTGCAAAATAGAGAGTTTTAAAATTTTGTTAGACGAAATTACCAAATTAACAGCAACAATCTTTAATACTTACCGTACAGAGCTTCGTTCAACGCAGCAAATGTGGAGAACCCTTCCTTTTGCCTACAATTGAAACCAAAACGGCACTTTTGTTACACAAAAACTAAAATTAAATTTAATACTTACAGTTGTTGATGTTGTTGTTCTTCCGTTATCAAAAATCCGTCCATGAGGTCATGCAAAGAATAAAAACAATAATTGGTTAGTACAATGTTGTGAAAAATTCTCATTCGGCACACTGCAGGTACAGTGAACCCCACGCATAATCGGACACCTGTTTTTTCTAACATAAACATTAAAATGTTATTCGTTAGTAATATAAAAAATAATTTAAGCTTTTCACTGACAGCTCTTAATATTTTAACAAAAACAAAAAACCTCCATATTTAAAACACAACTTATAATTGATTTTTATTGATTTTTTACACGTGTGTTTTAAATATGGAGGCTATTCATAGATAACACAAAAATTTAAAGAAGAGCCAAAAAATTGTATTTCCCTTTTTTTGTATGATTTTAGAGCAGTTTTATGATAGAACAAAAATGGGTGTCCGACTATGCGTGGGGTTCACTGTATGTACAAACACTGTGCATAGGTAAAAACCTTAAACAACGCGATGCAGTGGCCGAATAAGAATTATTTTAAAAGCACGCTGTTTATTAAACACACACCCAATTATTTTTGTTTGGTTAAAAAAATTAAATACACTTTTATTTGGTTATGGCTATTTTACCTCGTTAAGAGGTATTATTTTTTATTTAATATTTCCACTTATCACCGCACTATACTTACTTGGCACAAAAAAGCACAAATGATTGTTTTTCAAGAACTATAAACAAATAAAACGATTAAAATTGGTTTAACCGAAAAATCAATTACACTTAACTGGTCAAATTCCAAAAAGCAAGTGACAAGAAATGCATAAGAAACGAAAAAACCGCGCGCGTTCTTGCTATGTCTCTTTTGTTCTTCTCATTTGTTTTTTTCAAAAGTTACCGTTTCAAAGATTATTATTTCATATTTTCCTTTCCAATGGATGCACTCCGGATGCATTCCGATGGATGCTATAATTGCACCGATTGAAAAAACAAAACGAACGATCGGCAAGCGTTCGAGTTTCGGCAAGGGTTCGGTTGCGACGTACGAGAAGCTACGATTGCACGGATCGCTCCCATTTTGCCTTCCAAAAGAACCTATAGGGGAGTGATGACTTGGGTTGCATCTAGAAAGCATTCTGGATGCTGTCCAACATTGTATCGCATTTTTACTGTGGACAAAGATGCGAGCCGGATGCATTCCGAAAACCGACCACTCCAAAACTTCCGACTGGGTTGTGTTGCGAGGCACTGTCACAATGACCAAAAATCTCTATTTGTGTTTGACTTACTTCCCTTACAAGTATTGGCGAATAAAAGTAAATTTTCTTGAAGCTTGGGTCTAGCATGGTAGCTTTAATCAAAATCATGTTCGTTATCATCAATAGCCGAGTTCATCTAGCTATGTCCGTCTGTCCGTCTGTCCGTTTCTATGCGAACTAGTCCCTCAGTTTTAAAGCTATCGCGATGAAACTTTCCCAAAAATGTCTTCTTTCTATTGCAGGTAGTACATATGTCGGAACGAGTCGGATTTGACCATTATATCTTATGGCTCCCATAAGAATAATCAAAACAAGAAAGGAAGCTAGCTTCGGCCAGCCGAAGCTTTTATACCCTTGCAGATCATTCCTATTAACTTACAAATCGCAAAAATTGTAAATTTCGTATTGTTTTGACATTAATTTTTCTATCCTTCCCTATGGCAGCTATATAATATAGTCATCCAATTTTTGTAAAATTCCGAAATATTAAAAAAAAAACATATCCTAGAGTAGAAGAGAAAACAATAAAAATCAACGGAGCTTTAATTTGTTTCCAATTAATTTCCCATTAATTTTTCGATCGTTCCTATGGCAGCTATATGATATAGTCGTCCGATTTTGATCAAATTAAAATTGAAATTCGAAAATATTTAAAAAGAGTAGAAGAGAATACAATAAAAACCAAAGAAGCTAGAATGTATTTTCTATTACTTTTCCATTAATTTTCCGATCGTTCCTATGGCAGCATTATGATAAAGTCGACGAGATTTTTTAAATATTTAATTCGAAATTCTAAAATATTTAAAAAATAACATCCCCAAGAGTAGAAGGTAATATTTCAAAAAACACCAAAGCTAGAATTTTTTTAAAGATTTTTTTTTTCCGATTTTTTTAATGGGAGCTATAAGATATTGTTGTCCGATCCAGTCGGTTCCGACTTATATACTACCTGCAATAGAAAGAAGACTTATGGGAAAGTTTCAAACCGATAGCTTCAAAACTGAGAGACTAGTTTGCGTAGAAACAGACGGACAGACGGACATGGCTAGATCGACTCGTCTCAAGATCAAGAATATATATACCTTATGGAGTCGGAAACGTCTCCTTCACTGCGTTGCAAACTTCTGACTGAAATCATAATACACCCAAAAAAAAAACCGAAAGTTTACAGTTAATGAGCGTTGTATTAAAAGTATACTACAGCTAGTGTTAAACTGTCAGTATTAATTCAAAACTAAATAATGTAGGGAGCAGGCTCAATAGTGTTAAGTTAAGACTAAATAGTGTTAAGTTTATGCCCTGAGTTTAATTTCTATACCGAATTTTCTATTTTCGTTTCTGGTGTGAGGCCAGGATGCTCTGGTTTGGAACCTGGACATTTCGAACAGAAAAAGTGTTACCGCTTTTTAATCTTATTCGACGCGTTAGTATTTTAATGGTTTGACATTAGTGTATTTTGTAAACGACGCTGCGGTCTGTTTAAGGTTTGTTTGTGAAAATTACTTGTGAAAATTTTAATATTTGCTTATTTTGGGCTTATTTGAAATGTAAGTACATTTAAATTGTGTCTTAGTGCATAACTAATCAGTAAACTCTTTTCTTTTTCCTGAAACCACCTTGAATTGCGCTCCAGATGCCGGGAAACTAAGAATCTTGCAATTGGCTTGCATTTATTCTGACCGCGGCCAGCGCAATGTTAACTTCAATATCAGCGTCCTCGACCAAGCTTCGGTATTCATCTGGACGGCCTTCACTCTGGAGACGATCAGCGACATAAGCGGTAAAACGGCTGCATTTGCCCAAATATGCATACGTACGTACATATTTTGTACATGTATTGTATTTATGTTTATTTGTTAAATTAAAAATTACCTTCAGTAATTTATAAAAATGTAAAAAATATTTTTAATAATATACGAAAAGTACAAAATAACATTTTTGAATTTTTGAATTTTGTCTGTTTAATTCGGGGTATAATATTTATACTGGAATTATACTAAATAGTATACAAAATAAACTAGCAGCCTAAATTTCAGTACACTGAGTGAGTATAAACTGTATACTCGTTAGTTTAAACTTGACAACTTCGAAAGTTTCATTTTTATACTTTCAAAGTCCATTACCTTAATACTCAGAGTATCGAGAAATTTTTGACACTCAATAGTTTACTTTTAATGTAGAAAAAGTTTAGTTTCTATGATCATTTTTTTTTGGGTGTACCCTCTGCAAGGGTATAAAAATAATAAAAAAAACTATTGTAACTTTGTAGAAAGTAGGCGTTTTGATTTTTGACAATGTAAAAACAACATTTTAAGTAGGCATACCTGCAAGGGTATATAAACTTCGGCTAACCGAAGTTAACTTCCATTCTTGTTTGATATATTTTCGACATCCCTAGTTGAAAGGATGATTCGTAAGGTCCGCCATCCAATTTTGACGGACTTTGACGGGCTCTTTTATCCGATAGTTAGGCGATGTTTTTTCGGTGCAACTTTGAATTCTTCTTCTTGACTGTGAAAAATGGGACGAGGACTGCAAGCACAAATCAAATCTATGGCGGAAAAAAATTAAAAAATGCTTAAGTTCTTTGTTTTTGGCTATCGTTGAATTATTTATAGTTTCTTAGAGCATTCACCAACAGGTGGCTATGTGTGGGCCAAAATGTAAGCTGTTCTACGAACGAAAACGAAGTCTCAGAATACTTTCTGCACTACATAAATAATTAATATTAATTAAAAGTGTACTATGGACTAGAGCCCTGCACGAGTAGACTTGTAAACAGCTCTGAGCTAGAGCTTGTTTGTTTGTTTGTGATTTTCGAGTCATAGGTTATGGGATTATCGAGTAAGCAAGTAACAGCTCCAAACAAGCTCAGGTTCCTAATAGATACCTTTAAAATAGATCAGTTCAAACTAGAGGTGGAAAAAAATCGATTTTTCGATGTCATGTCAAATGACAAATGTTTTTCGATGTTTTTGACTAAACATGGACATTTCTATCGGATTGGCGTATATTTGCATTTGTTTTTACACATATAAAAATGAATATAAATATACCTTTACAGAGGGTATTTTAATTTCATCTAAAACATTGCTACCAAGAGCAGGAGACAGGCCGGAACGAAAAACATCGATGTTTTTAAATAAAAATACATTTTTACAAACTGGACCATTAAGAAAGAAAAAATAATTGATTACTTTTTTCCGTTTTGAATCTGAAGAGTATGGGCTCGACAAATTCGCTGGCTTGAGATGTTCCATTATATTTGTTGTGTTCCCTGATGTTTTCAAAGATTTTCCCCAGTAACTGCAGATTGCAAGAGCCGGTAATACTCTAGATTAGTGGACTCACCCCCGAAATTCGCGAAAAAAGTAACCTCGATGGACCGCGATTTCTTAAGAATTTAAAATAATCCCCCTTGAATAGCGGTTTCTTTTGATGATCATCATAAAAATACACATGTAGTCATCCATAGTTATGAGAGTTCTTAAGAAATCGCGGTTCATGGAGGATACTTTTTTCGCGAATTTCGGGGGTGAGTCCGCTTATCTAGAGTATTACTAATGGCCTTATTCTCAGATCTTTTGAATTGCTGGCAAACAGTGTAGCCTTCCCGTTTCCGTTTTGGAGATGAGGGCTTGCAGTTTACCTTAGTCGTGCCTGTACAGTGCACGCTTTAGAAATTAGTTTTCCATTTATATTCGGAATTCATGTGTTCATATGTATAAGCATTTTGTTTTTTAATTTTACAAATATCTCTGACCAGTTCAGCTCGGAAAACGTAACAAAATTTCATTTTTACTTCAAAAAAACATCGATGTTTATACCCTTGCAGAGGGTATTATAATTTCAGTCAGGTGTTTGCAACGCAGTGAAGAAGACGTTTCCGACCACATAAAGTATATATATGTCCGTCTGTCAGTCTGTCCGTCTGTCCGTCTGTCCGTTTCTATGCGAACTAGTCCCTTAGTTTTAAAGCTATCGCAATGAAACTCTTCCAAAAGTCTTCTTTCTATTGCAGATAGTACATATGTCGGAACGAGCCGGATCGGACCACTATATCTTATGGCTCTCAAAGAAATAATCAAAAAAATAATAGAAAAACTATTGTTACTTTGTAGAAAGTAGGCGTTTTGATTTTTGACAATGTAAAAACAACATTTTAAGTAGGCATACCTGCAAGGGTATATAAACTTCTGCTGGCCGAAGTTAACTTCCTTTCTTGTTTTTCGATGAAACATCGATGTTTGTAAAATATCATCTAACATCGATCTATCGATTTTCACATCGATTTTTTCCAGGGTTCGTAAAATATCCCTCACAATCTGTCATTTTGCTCAAACAAAATAATTTCAACATAGGGCTGTAATATTTGTCACGCCAAGCGAACAACAAATTCCATTGAAGTTTTTTTTTCTCCTCAACTCACAATGCAAAATGTTGTTGTCTTTTTTATGACTGTGTGTGACTTGTTACTCGCGTGCGTGTGTTTTTCCTTTAATGGTGTTTGTAACTGCACTGCCATAAGGCAGTTTTGAGCACCCTGATTTATATCGTCAAAGACTGCTAGTTAAGCATACGAGTAAGCAAGATGTCAATAGGTAGCTAACGCCTTTAGCCAGGGCCTTTCTTCACAGCGGTTCTCAGATGAGCTAAGGAAATAGGTACCAAAAATTCTAGACTTATCGGGTGAATTCGGATAAGCGCCTTTAGCACCCTAACAGCACTCTGGTCGAGAAAACAAATTTCCTTTTACGGAAAGTTTATCTGGTCTTTATATTTTTTGAACAGACAGTTTTCAAGGACTTTGATAGGGACTCGAGAAAGCGGCCCTTAGCCGATTTAAATACTAGGCTTTTTCTTAAAATGTCGGTCAATTTCGGAACAA
Source organism: Drosophila takahashii (assembly GCF_030179915.1). NCBI lineage: Eukaryota > Metazoa > Arthropoda > Insecta > Diptera > Drosophilidae > Drosophila > Drosophila takahashii. The sequence goes on along the minus strand of NC_091678.1, from coordinate 31,278,350 downwards.
TGTCGTAACCGACCAATTTAAGATTTCAAATTAAAAAAAATTAATAGTAAGCTACGTGAAAAACTAGGGACGATCGCACCTTCAACATACAAAAGTTTTATTATCATTGTGTTTATTAGTTTTATTAACATTTGTGACGAAAAATTATTACACTCGTCATTAAATACACTTTCTAAAATTTTTTCATTCGGCACGCCCTAGCAAACTATTCCAGCCTTTTTTTCACACTTCACAGGCACATTCAATTGCAGCGGAGGAAAATTTTAGGAGTGTATCGTTACTAGTTTTTTACCTCGTAGAGGGCCGTTTTCTCGTCCGTACTTTAATTTGCCTGCCGGGACAACGGAGCGATCAACAAAAAATGGTTTACTCGTCCACCGTGCAAAATTTGTGCGGTTGGATTTTGCGCAAGTGTTGCCAGACATTTGAGCGTTGTCAATCTGGTTCCACTCTTAATTCGAAAACAGGGGATTCTATTTACAGTTAAATATAAATCAAAATTGCTAAGGTCATCCAATTTATTTTAAAACAAGAGAGAACGGTATAGTCGGGTTCGTGTCCCCACTTTTTAATACCCGTCACTCGGCTAAAGGGAGTGCGAGGGAGATAGATATATAACCTTTTTTTGATTGCGCATAACTTTTTAATTAATGATCCGATTTGAAAAATGTCTTCTACATTTCGATAGGTATTTATAAACACTATAAAATTGCATGTATACATTTTTTAAATCTTAAAAGATGTGGCCGCCAGACACTTTTTCAAATCGTTTGTGGGCGATTGTGGACGTTAGAGGGGGCGTGGCGCTCGCCCAAAGAATATGTGTGGGAAATCTCAACCTTCTAGCTTTTGTAGTTTCCGAGATCTCAGCGTTCATACGGACGGACAGACAGACAGTCGGACAGACGGACATGGCTATATCGGCTCGGCTAGTGACCCTGATCAAGAATATATATACTTTATAGGGTCGGAAACGCTTCCTTCTCCCTGTTACATACCTTTGCACGAATACATTATACCCTTTTACTCTACGAGTACCGGGTATAATGAATTCCCGAGCGATTTGTCTGAAGTGCGAACCTATCGGCGCAGATATCAAGACCAAAGAAATTACTTCCAACATTACAATGATGAAGAATTTGTTAAAAGGTTTCGCTTGCGAAAAAGCGGTGCTATTTGCAAAAAATTGTTTTGCGACGTGAATCTAAAGTAAAGAAGTAAGTGCATTCATTTGATTTTACTAATTCCATATAGTCAAAAACCATTATTGCAGGGAAACGACAATATAGTCATGGGTCAATTTTCTAATAACACTTAGATTCTACGCAAGTGGCAGTTTTCTTATAACTGTTGGCAATTGTTAAGGAAGTTTCTTTTGCTACAACGTCGTTTTCAAAACAATTTATTAAGTACCTGCGTGTTTAAGATCTTCAATAGCCAAGTTTCCGAAAGTCATTGGAGCCATAGATTGCACGCATGCAAGAATTCAATCTCCCGGGGGCGATTCCGAAGGCACCGGTTCTACAAGAATTGTCTCCTGTTCATCGGTATAATTTTTACCGCGAAACTTTCTTTCTGTCGACATTGTTTTTTATTAGTTTAAATTTTTGTTTATATCTTTAGCTGTTAGTATGACTGTTTTATGGTATTTTTCGATAGTTTTTTGATTCATTTTTGACAATTAGTTAACTCTTCTGTTGTGCCACCTAGTCTCAAATTAGTGCGACTTTTATTTGGAGTTTTAAATGACGGACGAGAAAACGAAAACCGATTTGCCACCGGGATAAATTTATCCTTCCATTAGCTAAATTTTACTTTGCAGGACGGACGAGAAAATGGCCCAAAGAGGTGTTTTTATTTGATATCAGAAGTTTTTGTTTGTTTACTTTTGCCCTCATAGAAGCTAATATATACATTTAAATTTAAATTGTTCAACCATAATTTTTAAACTATTGTATTGTAACGAATTAAGCTAAACAGGCGTTAAAGTATTTCAAAATACCTTTTAAAAGAGGTAAAGCCTAGTACTCAGTACGACGAAAACTGCTAGCTAAGCATAGGAGTGAGCGAGGAGGCAAATAGGTAGCTAACGTCTTTAGCCGGCGACTTTTTCCCACCTCGGTACTCAGTTGAGATAATGAAATAGTAAGTAAAATACCACAAAGGAGTTGCGGCAATACATATCGCCATGCCAACAGCAAGTTTAAGACTTGCAACCCAGATCGGCTCAACATTTTGTAATATTTTAAAAATTGGCGCCAGTTGATGTTTGTTGTTTGTCAACAAACCCAGCTGATTGAGAGTAAGTCCATGCTACATGCATTGCGGATGAACTCCGAAAACTTCGTAAAACTCTTAGCCGAACTGAGTACTAGGCTTAAAGCACACGTCTGTACCTCGGAGTTCATCCGCAATTACTCATTACGATCGGACCATCAAAGCAGATTTTCATTTCATCCTGTATATATAGTAGTCGCCTTCGCATACTTTCCTGGTGCGCTTCGTCACTACGGACTGCCGTCCACAGTGATTTGTATTTCATTTATATTGGCAATTTATTAATAAATTTTTATTTAACTCAACCAGAATCAGTTATTCTTTAAGAGGTTATATACAGGTAACGCATTTAGCTGGATCCTTTTTTCACCGTGGTACTCAGATGAAATTGGAAATACCAAAAATATAACAGATTTAGCGGGTGAATTCCGATAAACGCCTTTAGCGGCGGCGCAAAGAATAAAGTCAAGTACTCAGTTGGGCTAAGAGTTTCACTAGTCGAAAAATATTATTCTTTTGTAGTGTTGCCGAAGTTTTCAGATTGGAAGTGGGTCAATACATATCGCCGACCCAGGTCGGCTGAACATTTTGTAATGTTTTAAAATTGGCGCCAGTTAATTTGCTTGCTGTTTGTGCAGTGCTTAAAAAACTGTCTGAATTTTCATTAAGCCTGCTTTTGCTGCTGCTTCTAAAAAAGTCGGCATTCGCAGTCGAAGCAAAAGCAAAATACGAGAGCTGCCTACTGTCGAAGCAATATGCTTCTTCTTCTTCAAAGCAGCAGCAAGAAAACATTTTAGGGAGTCGTCGTGTAGTAACTGCAAAGCTACTAGGCGCCTCTTCAAATTGTATTTGGTAATGATTAAATTTCAATAGTTATATTTTATTTTTATTTTGTTTCAACAGATATATGGGACGTTCCATATCAACCCGGCCACCCCCTTTTTTGATTTTTTTTGTATGTGGACAGTACCACATTGATTGCAAAGCCCCTTGCTTCCAATATTTTACCTCATACCCATTTTTTCAATGTTACCACTGTTCGCCGTATATTCGCGCTGAAAAGAAAACACAAAATCATTTTTAACCTGCTTACGAAAGGCACAATCGGCATAGTTCAAAAGCAGAAAAATCTGTCTTTCGATGGCCGATTACGAGAAAAATAATGGATTTTATTAGACCGTAGATGACTAAACGATAGCGATTTTAAAGTCTAAAAGTAGGATTTCGTCTAAAGGGCCAGTCTGCAAAAATACCATTATATTTTTCTCAAAAGGCCCGAGTTTTAACGGATTTTATGCCACTGGTTTCAAAGTGGGATCTCTCTTGAGGAATTAGCTATGAATTCTTTTCATTGATTTGTTAATTTTTTCCAAAGCATATACGATTATTTTATATTACTTATTAGCTTATTCTGACAGTTAACTACTACAAAAACGTACAAAAGAATTAATAGCTAATTCCTCAAGAGAGATCCCACTTTGAAACCAGTGGCATAAAATCCGTTAAAACTCGGGCCTTTTGAGAAAAATATAATGGTATTTTTGCAGACTGGCCCTTTATACGAAATCCTACTTTTAGACTTTAAAAACGCTATCGCGTTCTATTTCTATTTCTATTTTTTTTCTCGTAATTGGCTATGGAAAGACAGGTTTTTCTGATTTTGAACCATGCCAATTGTTTCTTCCGTTCGCAGGATAAAAATGATTTTGTGTTTTCTTTTTAACGCGATTATACGGCGAAAGAGTGGTAACATTGAAAAAATGGGTATGAGGTAAAATATTGGAAGCAAGGGGCTTTGCAATCAATGTGGTACTGTCCACATAGAAAATTAAAAAAAAGGGGGGTGGCCGGGTTGATATGGAGCGTCCCATATGTATGTATTTAAGAAATAGCAAACCAAATTAAAACAAGAGAGAATGTATAGTCGGGTTGGTGTCCCGACTATCAAATACCCGTCACTCAGCTAAAGGGAGTGCGAGGAAGATGGATATATAACATTTTTTTGATTGCGCATAAGGGGCTGTCCATATATTACGTAATCACCTAGGGGGGGGGGGGGAAAGGGCCATTGAAATGATTATGTTTGATTACATGGGGAGGGGGGGGGGGTCTTGCACAATGATTACGTAATCATTTTATATACATTTTTTTATTTAAAGAATTTATTTAAAAACTTTTTTCCTTTAATTATATCAACAAACTTAGATAGGAAAGCAGAGAAAAATTTTTTTTAGTGGCTGGGCGGCGAAAAAGAAAATGTTTAGTGGTTCAATCACACGAAGGACGCGAAGACCTGGAATGGCTTGACGAAGAGTATGTTGGAGATAATTTCAGCGTAGACGAACCGAATGTGTCATACCAAACTCCATTTATAAACAATATCTAAGATTGGGTTGCATCTCCGTTTGAATCCACAGATTAAAACAAAAAAATTTATTCTTGGGATTACGTAATCATTGGGGGGGGGGGTGGTTTATTGAATGATTACGTTTGATCACCAGGGGGGGGGGAAGGGGTCAAAAATTACCAAAAACGTGATTACGTAATATATGGACAGCCGCTAACTTTTAATGAATGGTCCGATTTGAAAAATGTCTTCTAAATTTCGATAGGTATAAATATACACAACAAAATTGCATTTATACTTCTCAGAAACCTTTAAAGGTGTGGGCGCCAGACACATTTTAAAAACGTAAGTGGGCGATTGTGGGCATTGCGTAGCAAGCCCAAGAATATGTGTGGGAAATGTCAACCTTCTAGTTTTTGTAGTTTCCGAGATCTCAGCGTTCATACAGACAGACAGACAGACAGACAGATAGTCAGACAGACAGATAGACAGACAGACGGACAAACGGACATGGCTAGATCGACTCGGCTAGTGATCCTGATCAAGAATATATATACTTTATGGGGTCGGAAATGCTTCCTTCTCCTGTTACATACTTTTGCACGAATACAATATAGCCTTTTACTCTACGAGTAACGGGTATAAATACTTAAATCAAAAGGAAACATAAATTCATGTCCTAACATTTAATATAACTAGCTTTATCTGGAGCGACTTCGTTCGCTTAAAATTAGTTTGTAGTTAGGAAATTAGGTTGTCAGGACTTTCTTTTTTCAAACAACCTTTGTAGAAGATCCTTGAAAAGAGAGAATCAGAAGAATAGAGAATAGAAGAAAGCATTTCCGACCCAATATATATTCATGATCAGGGTAACTAGCCGAGTCGATATAGCAATATCCGTCTCTCCGTCTGTCCGTCAATAACTGCGAGAACAAATCAAATCGATGGCGGGGAAAAATAAAAAATGCTTAAGTTCACTGTTTTTTGGCTAATCTCAGCATTTTTCGAACTTTGAGGTCCTTGTGCTAAGAATCCTTGCATCAAGGAACTTTTTGGAAAACATGGTTTAACTTGGTAAATTTTAGATGTTGCATAGTTTAATAGAAGAATTTCACCGATATCGTGATCCCTCCGATCCATATCGATAGAAACTATCGCACTAAGGTCTGGCAACGCCTTGAGCTGTCAGTGCTTTCCCTTTTTATATCAGTTACTCGAAGACTAAAAGGAAATATTGAATTCGTGCAAATGTATGTAACAGATAGAGGGAAGCGTTTTCGACCCTTTAAAGTATATATATTCTTGATCATGATCACTAGCCGAGTCGATCCAGACATATCCATATGTATGAACGCTGAAATCTCGGAAACTACAAAAGCTAGAAAGTATTCTTGGGGTTCCTACGCAGCGCCTGTTGGTTTTAGCCGAGAACCACGCCCCCTCTTATGACCACAATCGTCTTAGACGACTTTAAAAGGTGTTTGGCGCCCACATCGTAAAAGACTTCGGAGAGGTATAATTTTGTTGTGTTTATTTATACCTATCGAAATGTAAATTAATTTTTCAAATCGGACTATCCGTTAAAAAGTTATGCCAGATAAAAGTTTTATATCCCCATCTTTCTCGCACTCCCTTTAGCTGAGTAACAGGTATCTGATAGGCGAAGCACCCGACTATAGCGTTCTCTCTTTTTTTTATTTGTAATTGGTGATGCGTCCTAAAATTAAAAAAGTTTATGTCAGGGCTGTGAACCACTCCGGCGCTGAACCACTCCGGTTCGGAGTGGTTCACTTTTTTTAGAAATCGAACCGAACCGTAAACCGGAGCGCCGAATTTTTTTATAATTGAACCGGAACCGAACTGGAACTTTTTTTTGATATTCGGTTCGGTTCACGAAAAATTTATTTTGTGTGTTCGTGTTTTTTTATTCAACAGTGTGGGGGGTTTTCTGATTATATTAACATAGAGTTTATTTACTAAGGGAAATAAAAATGCGCCAATTTTTGTGGCTATGCAATGACGGCATCTAACTCAAACAATCTAATAATATATAACTATCATCTTCCAAAACTTTTCGCAGTATGCCCACATTAAAATTACATGATTAAAGCAAAGAGTATACTCTTTGCCTTAACCGGTAAACACTTTATAAATCATAAATCTAGTAACTTTACTTATAAGTCTTAATGTTATGGTACATATTTCAATGAAAATACATGGAAATAAATGTTGACTTTATTATTTCATAAAAAAAATTTATTTTTTTGAACCCTGGTTCGAACCTGAACCCTGCTGCGGCTCATCATTGAACCGGTTCGCAAACCGGAACATTATCTGACGATTAGGTTTGAACCCCGAACCGAACCCATGCAAAAATAATATTGGTTCACAGCCCTGGTTTATGTATATATATTTTATTGCAATACTCAGGAATGTGGCTAGGAAAACGGTCTCCAACGGGGGTTTCTCAGAAAACCATTCCAACCAAATTTCCATGTGCGTAAAATTAGCGTCGATGACTTAGCGGCGATTGTGGAACGGTGAAATTTGGAACATGGGGCCAATTTTAAATCATTAAGCTAAAGCCGTCAGTTTTTGAGAAAGTCACCTAACAGTGAATGCACCTCGGATTTTCCCCATACGAAAAAGGAAGGCAAATATTAAAGTGCAAAGGGCTCCAATCTCAGACGTTGTACCAACATGCACGGTATATTGGCAGATTGGGCATTGCTTAACGCTAGTTCAGAAAACAAATCATAAAGATAAAGCCGTCAGTTCTTGCAAAAATCGCTTTACAGTGGGAGAAGATAAAAAGTTAAAAGAAGTGCCGCCAAATTCAAATTTGAACCACTAAGATCCAAGACAAAGGCCACCATGTAAAAAATGTATTCATAACACTAACCATATGGGAAAATATTCAGATTAATTAGACTTGCCCAGACGTTGTACCAACATGCACGGTACATCAGTGGAAAGGAAATTATTTTAACTAATATGGTACGGTTAATAGGGTCTTCCCACAGAGTTCCATCCATCATCCACCGTCCGTTGAACGGATGGTCCGTAAGGTTTTGCCGTTTTGAAAATTTCTAAGTTAGTTCGCCATCCAATTTTGACGGACTTTGACGGGCTCCATCCGTTTGAAACGGTTGGGATTTTTGACGAATGTGAAACTCGTGTACCCACAGAACTCCATCCACCATCTATCATCCAATAACAGCTGACTGAAGAGCAGTTGCAGTAGTTTAAAAACATATCTGAACGTTTATAACCTATCCTACAACGAGTATGCATACATATTGCTGGCTGGCGGGGGATCCTAACCTCCCGTACCCCACACTCCGCTCTTACTACGCCTCTGCCTAGAAAATATTAATATGAAAAATTTGTAACAAAACCAAATTTATGCTGTTTTTGGTAATTTATAGCAACTTTGGAACTTTATAGGAATACAAAGTACACTTTTAATTAATATTAGTTATATTTACGAAGTGCAGAACATATTTTGACACTTTGCTGCAAGCATTGATGTTTTCGTACGCAGAACAGCTTAAATTTTAACCCACTCATAGCAACCTGTTTGCAAATGCTTTTCCGCCCATAAAAAAATACAAAAAATTAAAAAAAACCCAAAGAACAAAGAGCTGAAGTATTATTTGAATTTTTTCTCGCCATCGATTTGATTTGTTCCCGCAGTCATCGTTCCAATTTTCACAGTCAAGAGGAAGAATTCAGAGTTGCACTGAGAAAACATCGCCTAACTATCGTATAAAAGAGACCGTCAAAATTGGATGGCGTTCTAACTGGGAAAGTTTTGGAACGGCAAAACCTTACGGAACTATCCGTTCAACGGATGGTAGATGGTGAATGGACCTCTGTGGAAAGACCCTATAAAAAAAACCGTTGGCAAACCGTCCAACCTGACAGAAGTACCAACAACTCGAATTTTAAAATACCAAATGTCGGAGTCGTTATCGAAATGTTGTGTTAACAAATTATTTATTCAAAGGTAGGGGAGAGTCAGTCCACATTCACAGGCACTGTGAATGTTTTAAGCCCCAGAAAAAAGTTGAAAATTTTACTATTACGAAATTTGCTCACTTTTCAAAAGGGTGCTAAATGGGTTAAGAACATTGTTGTGTCATTAAAACGGAATTGAAGTGCTCTTTCTATAGGTGCCAAAATGTTTCTATTATAAGTTCAAAATATGAGAAGATTTAACTTTAAAATCTGTCAAAATAATTATGTCGACTAGTGCACTTTTTAAACTGGTCTAGCCCCAATACTGGGGTAATAACAGTACGAAACTTACTTTCGCTGTTAACGGTATAGGGTAAAAGAGATAATTTTCATAACATTTTATTGGACTCTTTAGACCCTAATCCTTTGAACTAAAAGTACATTTGTTGTGTGTTTTTTTCCTTACCTCTCTTTTGCTGTTAAAAAGGCGGTTATAGCTCTTTGACGCGGAGGTGCATCTTTTTGTAAGTTTGTTTTTTTTCATTCTTGATTTCTAGAATTCCATTATTCCTTAAAAATTTTGCGTTGTCAAATTTTTGTTTTGCCATTTTGCTCAGTTTGACTGCAATCTGGCTCATCAAACTCTCGCCTACAAAATCGATCATTAGCGCAACCAATACTGCGACTTTGACTAATAGTTCTACTAACCTTCAGAAGTCATAAGAAATAAAATAAAGACCATGTGTTATCATATAGAACCAAATACTATTTCCACCCCAGAAGAAATGTTTGAAGTTTTGCTAAATACCACGAAGATTAAAGACCAACAAAATATTTAGTAAGAGAAACGCGTTGGGCATAAAATTTCCCTTCAGAAAAGAAATATTTCAAAAAAATCTCGCGAGCAACCAATGTCCAATACAGTGTCCTGAACAGAATGAGACGATTTTCAGGAATTTGAAATTGCACACTGGGCATGCCGATCCAATTTTTGACCAAAAATACAATTTTTATACCCTTGCAGAGGGTATTATAATTTCAGTCAGATGTTTGCAACGCAATGGAGGAGACGTTTCCGAACACATAAAGTATAAATATTCTTGATCAGCACCAATAGCCGAGTCTATCTAGCCATGTCTGTCTGTCCTTCTGTCCGTCTGTCCTTCTGTCCGTTTCTATGGGAACTAGTCTCTCAGTTTTAAAGCTATCGCGATGAAACTTTCCCGAAAGTCTTCTTTCTATTGCAGGTAGTACATATGTCGGAGCGAGCCGGATCGGACCACTATATCTTAAGGCTCCCATAGGAATATTCCAACAAATATAAGAAAATTCATTGTAACTTTGTAGGAAGTAGGCGTTTTGATTTTTGACAACTTAAAAACAAAATTTAAATAAACACGCTGAATCTGTAATCCCTGGAACTGCACCGAGTGAGCATTAAACTATAGGTATTTACTTTATCTGCAATGTTATATAAGCTTCGGCTGGCCGAAGGTAGCTTCCTTTCTTGTTTTTTAAGAAAATGACAAATATAAGTTTGAATTCCTTTTCATAATACATTAAACTAATTTATGCCAGAGTTTTAAAGAATTCCGGCAAGTAGTTTTCTTTTACCGTATTTTCAAAGTGGGAAAGAAAGCGGTGAAAGTGTAAAAGTGAATATTTAGAAATTTGGATCTGTTGGGGCCGGTGGGGATAATCGGCCCCCCGGACTACGTTAGTTATATTCCTACTGAAAATGCTCTTAATATGAGGGGTCAATCGGACGCTCCGTTCAAAAGTTATACCGAAAACAAATTTGCAGGGGCCTAGTCAAAATGAAAACTTAATTCTGTTTGTCAGATTGTCAGTTTGTCCGCTTGTCAGTTCTGAAAGAAAGAAATTTTATGCCCAACGCGTTTCTCTTACTAAATATTTTGTTGGTCTTTAATCTTCGTGGTATTTAGCAAAACTTCAAACATTTCTTCTGGGGTGGAAATAGTATTTGGTTCTATATGATAACACATGGTCTTTATTTTATTTCTTATGACTTCTGAAGGTTAGTAGAACTATTAGTCAAAGTCGCAGTATTGGTTGCGCTAATGATCGATTTTGTAGGCGAGAGTTTGATGAGCCAGATTGCAGTCAAACTGAGCAAAATGGCAAAACAAAAATTTGACAACGCAAAATTTTTAAGGAATAATGGAATTCTAGAAATCAAGAATGAAAAAAAACAAACTTACAAAAAGATGCACCTCCGCGTCAAAGAGCTATAACCGCCTTTTTAACAGCAAAAGAGAGGTAAGGAAAAAAACACACAACAAATGTACTTTTAGTTCAAAGGATTAGGGTCTAAAGAGTCCAATAAAATGTTATGAAAATTATCTCTTTTACCCTATACCGTTAACAGCGAAAGTAAGTTTCGTACTGTTATTACCCCAGTATTGGGGCTAGACCAGTTTAAAAAGTGCACTAGTCGGCATAATTATTTTGACAGATTTTAAAGTTAAATCTTCTCATATTTTGAACTTATAATAGAAACATTTTGGCACCTATAGAAAGAGCACTTCAATTCCGTTTTAATGACACAACAATGTTCTTAACCCATTTAGCACCCTTTTGAAAAGTGAGCAAATTTCGTAATAGTAAAATTTTCAACTTTTTTCTGGGGCTTAAAACATTCACAGTGCCTGTGAATGTGGACTGACTCTCCCCTACCTTTGAATAAATAATTTGTTAACACAACATTTCGATAACGACTCCGACATTTGGTATTTTAAAATTCGAGTTGTTGGTACTTCTGTCAGGTTGGACGGTTTGCCAACGGTTTTTTTTTATAGGGTCTTTCCACAGAGCTCCATTCACCATCTACCATCCGTTGAACGGATAGTTCCGTAAGGTTTTGCCGTTCCAAAACTTTCCCAGTTAGAACGCCATCCAATTTTGACGCAATTTTCTAACGCAATACGGAGCATTTTACTAGCGACCGCCCGAGTCCATATTATCAATCCAAAAACCGGACAAGAAGCCACGATAAACGCCTTACTGGATCATGGATCCGAAGCAACCCCAGTCTCGGAACATACAGTCCAATCACTACGTCTTTAGAAGGTTTCCACGCGCACCACGATTGCAGGAGTTGGAGAACTGGAACGCCGCCTTAAACGATCACCAGATGAATGGATCCGTTATGGAAACGGAATTAAAGAATATTTTGAATTAGGCCAGATAACGCGAAGCGAGTACCGAGCGACAGAACACCCAAGTTAGCGCTAGCAACATATCGGTATCTTCTTGTGTGCTTCCACATCACGCGGTTATAAAGAAAGAAAGCCTATCCACCAAACATAGGATCGTGTTCGACGCATCCGCCAAGACTTCCAATGGTCGGTCACTAAACAACATTCTGTGTGTGGGACGAGCATTGCAAAATAACTTGGTTGCAGTCATTATGAATTGGAGGAAATACCCGTACGCATTCACAGCAGACATCCAGAAGATGTATCGATGCAGAAACGTACATCACAACGACTATCAGTACCAACGGATCCTTTGGAGGGCAGCCGACGGTGAAATCAACGAATATTGTCTCACAACGGTAACTTTCGGCACAGCATCCGCCCCGTTTACCGCGATTCGAGTGCTGCATCAAATTGGCGAAGACGAAAATAGCAGATATCTGAGAGCGAGACATGTCCTGAAGCACGCGATGTACATCGATGACATGCTTACCGGCGACTATACAGTTGAGGCAGCACAGGACAAAATGGAGCAAGTATCTGGAGCCCTCCAAAATGCATGCATGGAGTTAAGGAAGTGGGCGAGCAACAGTCCATCATTGTTGGCAGATATTCCCGTCGAGCACAGATGCAGCAGTACTCTGCTACAATGGGACAGTGAGGACCAGGTCAAGACATTGGGAATGTTCTGGATACCAAGTTTAGATGTGTTCAAATACAAAATCCTTCACAAACCTCCGATCATCAATACGAAAAGACTAATCCTATCTAATATCTCACGATTATTCGACCCGCTCGGCCTGATTACCCCGATTATCATATCGGCTAAAATTATATTAAAGGAAATAATGGTGTCAACGATCACACAGTGTGATGGAACCATCACCGGATTGCAATGGGATGACCCAGTTCCTTCTCATCTCGCGGCACGTTGGACGCAGTTTCTCAATTCTTTAGATGACATCAACACCATTACTATATCACGCTGGACCGGACTCTCCTCCGACTCTGGCGAGCGTTATCAAATCCACGCCTTTTGTGACGGCTCATCCGTAGCCTACGCAGCAGCAGTCTACTTACGTGTACAGCAAACTAATTCACATTTAGGGTGTTCAATTGCGTTGCAAACTTTGTAAAGTGCATGTTTAAAGGCATGTGTGTTTGCATGTTTTCACCTAAATGTGCTAGGTGCGCTGGAGACCATGACACCAAGGAGAAGGATAAGTGCCCAGCACTGAAAGAGGATCAGTTTAAGTGGCTCAAAACATAGTGCTTCCTCCCGCAGTTGTCCTGCCTATCTAGAACAGTGTGAGAAACGCAAATCTAATAGCACTCCAGAACGTCTCAAAAGCAAACGGTTGCTGCTCCGATCCCAAGACAGAATGCTTGGTTCCCTTCACGTCCTCCTGTTTTCTCAAGTCAGCCATTGACGTCATCAAATTCATTTAAAAATTCATTGCGTCCGCTAAGTCAGCCTAATTTTGAAAATGCTACTAAGGCCTCTGTGGTAGAACAACCTGCTCAGGACAGACTCTTGGAATTTATTAATAACTTACAAAAGCAGCAAGAGGCTGCTGTAAATGCCCAAGCGGCGGCAATTGAAAAACTACTGGAACGTTTTGATCAAATGATGTCAGTCATGACGACGACGCTGCAAATGCTACAGAGCGTGATGTCCAAGCACGCCATTGAGTCAACGCGCCGCAATGACTAACTACGGATTAAATATAATAATATGGAACGCTAACAATTTAGTTAGCAAATCCTTGGAGGTGGAGCACTTCCTCCAGGAACGTAACATTGATATTTTGTTAATCTCAGGGACTCATTTTACCAGCCGTTCATTCTTTCGAATCCATGGATATGCTGTGCACTGCGCCAACCACCCCGATAATAGAAATCGTGATGGTGCTGCTATCACTATTTAATCGTCCCTGGACTATCACCTGAGCACCACAATAACTGAGCCTCATCTGCAAGCAATTGCCATAAGTTTGGTCACGTCGTTTGGAAGAATTTCGTTTAGCGCTGTCTACTGTCCTCCTGGTCATCGTCACTTGTGTCCAGCTGCGGAATTTCTGCGCCTTTTCGGCTCTGTGGGTAGCCGCTTTATTATTGGAGGTGATTGGAATGCACACCATAGCTTCTGGGGTTGCAGACGGTCCTGCCCTCGTGGAAACACTCTGATGTCTGTTGTCTCTAGCTCAACCATGCAGATTCTGGCGACGGGGGGACCCACGCATTTTCCCTGGATTAATAATCATCTTCCGACTGCCATTGATTTTGCAGTGTATAGAGGTATCCCGTGCAGCCACCTTTCCATCTCTGAATGTTCGGGCCTTTATTCTGATCATATCCCGCTCCTGATATATTTCTCTGTGGCTGCCTATCAGGTCATCACCAAAACTAGGCTTCTACCTCGGGGCTCGGATATTAGAAGTTTCAGTGCCAGGCTCACTGCTTTGACTGAAGAAAACCCTCCGCTTGTCACTGCGAATGACGTTGATTCGTTTGCTCAGGTTTTGGTAGACAGGATCCATCAAGCCGCCCCTCCTGCTAGAAGTGTACGTATACCGCCGCCAGCATGGGCTTCTTCGAAACCTGAAATTGCAGTCTTGGCCAGACAAGGTCGTACACTTCGCCGCGTTTGGATGAGGACAAGGCATACCCTGGCTTTGAGGGCTGCCGTGTCAGAACTTAGAAAAGTCCTTCGATTGGCAAAATCTGAATTTTTCTTGAATCATCTCAGTGCCATTGATCCCAACCAGGATCATGAGTTTGCATTATGGAAATGCACACGAAATCTGAAAAGACAACCTCTTCACAGGTTTTCTCTTAAACGAAGCGATGGCACTTGGGCTCACAATGATTCTGAAATAGCAGATGTATTTGCAGATGATCTGGAAAACCGATTTACTCCGTTCGATTTCTCAACTGACCAGGAAGTTCGAGCCACATTTCTAGGTTTGGACTCTCTTTCGGTCCTCCTGTTGTTGTGCGACCAGTGGATGAGGAAGAGGTCCGTGAAACAACAAAAGCTCCTGGTATGGATAAGGTCTATGGTAAAGTTGCGAAGTCACTTCCCAACTCTGTCATTGCACAGCTCTGCCTTCTTTTTAATGCGTCACTGAACCTTGGCCATTTTCCATCACCTTGGAAAAGTGCTCTAGTTACAATGGTCCCCAAAAAGGGCAAAGACCCGTGCGCTCCTGAGTCCTACAGGCCAATAAGTGTCCTGTCCACGTTTTCCAAGATTTTTGAGCGGATCGTACTTAACAGGCTTACGGATATTGACACCTTTAATGAAGCTCTACCAAACCATCAATTTGGTTTCCGTTGTCACCACTCCGCTGTCGAACAGGTTCACAGAGTCGTGAACCACATTCTAGATGCCTTAGAAGGTCATAAATGTTGCTCGACTGTTTTTCTTGATGTCAGACAGGCTTTTGACAGGGTTTGGCATGAAGGTCTATTCTATAAATTAATGCCACTACTGCCTGAGGGACTCTGGAAGCTCATTGTGTCATTTCTGGACTATATGATGTTTGCGGTTGACATTCGTGGACATCTTTCTGGACTACGTCTAATTCGTGCTGGTGTCCCACAGGGAAGCGTCCTTGGCCCGGTTCTGTACACAATTTACACTTCGGATCTCCCAAACCCAGTGGTTCGTGGTACTCTCCTTGCCACCTATGCAGATGATACTGCATTCCTAGCTACTGGCAGCTCCCCCTCCTCGGCCTCGTGGCGTGTCCAGACATTTTTGAACGAGTTTGAATGTTGGGCCTCTCGTTGGAATATTGCGCGAATCGTTGATAAAACGCAACATGCCTGCCCTTTGACCTGGCCGATCCCGCAGTCTTTACTTGGATGGTGATAGACTTAAGCACGAGCAGAGAGTAACATACCTCGGTGTTACCTTAGACCGCCGTCTATGCTGGAAGGGTCAGATTGACCGTGTCTGTGGGTCAGCGAGGACGAAACTGGACAAAATGGACTGGCTACTTCGCTCAGATAGAGGATTTTCCCTTCAGGCCAAGGTGCGGCTCTTTAAAGCCATTGTTCTCCCGACCCTAAATTGGGGAATAACATGCTGGGGCACCGCTTGCGACACGTCGCTAAGAAGGGTTTAGACTTGCATCACAAAAGCATTACGGAGGATGCTTGGGGTGAAGTGGCATCATTACGTTGAAAATAGCGTTTTATTTCGAGACACAGGTGTACCAACAGTTACTGAGATGAAAACTGCGGACCTATGGATCCTCGGCCGTGATAGACACGGGCGTCTTTTGTAACTTATTAACCCAGATGTAACATACCTATGCCATACTATGGCTCACCTACCCGCAGATTTCGGGATTATTTTTACTTTGCTATATTATCGACAACATGAAAACAAGAACCATTTCTTGTGAGGCGTGTTAATAAAGAATGTGCCTACTTCGGCTTATACAAAAAAAAAAAATACAGTCAAAAGCAAAGTTTCTTCTACGAAACCCCTAACCATTCCAAGAACCGAATTAAGCGGAGCAGTTCTCGCCGTTAAGTTGGTACGATGGGTATTGGAAAAT
Organism: Drosophila takahashii; assembly: GCF_030179915.1. Classification (NCBI taxonomy): domain Eukaryota; kingdom Metazoa; phylum Arthropoda; class Insecta; order Diptera; family Drosophilidae; genus Drosophila; species Drosophila takahashii. The sequence goes on along the minus strand of NC_091678.1, from coordinate 31,261,977 downwards.
AATACATGGACCGACGAGCCCATTCCGGTATTCTACTGGACGGATGCAACAATGGTTTTACATTGGATAAACGGGAACCCAAATCGTTGGAAAACTTTTGTGACAAACAGGGTGGCATATATCCGTGCACACTCAAACCCACACCAATGGACCCACGTGAGCACCAACGAAAATCCTGCCGATCTTGCCACTCGCGGGAGAAGTCCCAAGGAGCTTTCTACAACGTCCCTGTGGTGGAACGGCCCAACTTGGTTGAGTCTCAACGACAATGATTGGCCTACCAATTCCAACCCACCAATCGTCGACCCAAGTATGCTAGAAGCCAAAACAGACAAGATCAACATCGTAAAGGAAGACAGCATTCTCAACCGCTATTCAACCTTTAGCCGTCTGATTCGCATAACCGCCTACATTCTCAGGTTTAGTATAAACTCTCGGCACAAGGCTGATCGACTGAATGGTCATCTAAAATTAAAGAACTCAATGACGACCTCCTATGCATAGTTCGATTAGTTCAAGCTGAATCGTTTACAGCGGACCTAAAAGCAATACGTTTTTCTAAACCACTTCCGAAGCTAAGCAAACTACGAAATCTAAACCCATTCATCGAAGATAACGTTCTTCGCGTCCGTGACCGCTTAAGTCACGCGCATTTATCGATTATCCGATAATCTTACCAGCACAACACTCATTCACAGATCTCGTCATTAAGGATGCACATCATGCCACGCTTCATGGAGGAGTTCAGCTAACATTAGCGCAGACACGTTTACGCTTTTGGATTGTAAACGGACGCGTAGCTACCAGAAGGATGATTCGAGGATGCATGCAATGTTTTCGTGCTTGCCCAACAGCTGGCAAGCAACTCATGGGGAATTTGCCAACTCATCGAATCAACCCGCCATGTCGTCCCTTTTGGGCTACCGGCATCGACTACACCGGAGCCATTGAGCTAAAGGCTGCCCGACTGAGAGGAACAGCAACGTATAAGGGTTATATCGCCATATTCATCTGTTTGGCGTCCAAGGCGTCCACCTGGAGGTAGTCACCGGGCTCACATCGGATCATTTTCTGTGGGCACTGGATCAGTTCATGGGACGACGCGGACTATGTCGTCACATATATAGCGACAATGGCACCAATTTTGTGGGCGCGGACAAGGCACTACGGAATGAGCTCTCAAGGTAGCGGGACAACGAGAACACGGCCGCAGCAAGATTAGTTGACAAGCAAATTGAATGGCACTTTAGCCCGCCCCGATCGCCGAATTTTGGAGGGCTTTGGGAGGCGAACGTTAAATCAATCAAGCACCATTTGACTAGAATGGCTGGAAGCTCCTGCCTCACTTATGAAGAGTTTTCGACGGTACTCATACGCATAGAAGCATGTCTGAATTCGCGGCCACTGTGCCCCCTTACCGCAGACCCCGAAGATCTAAGCTACCTCACTCCAGGACATTTTTTAATAGGCGATGCCATGCTCGCACCACCAGACTGCAGAGCCGCATTAACTAAGTTCAAAGAAACCTTTCTCAACCAGCAAAGGAAGATCCATGCATTCTGGAAGAAGTTGCCCATTTGCAGAAACGGCCAAAATGGTGTGAAGTCACAGAAAATCTGCCACTCAATGACCTGGTGATTCTGAAGGATGACGGCACTCCGCCTGCTCAATGGAAATTAGGGCGAATCATTTAGTTACATCCCGGTTTGGATGAGCTCGTACGGGTCGTAACCATCAAAACTCAAAACACAACATTTAAAAGGGCAATTACAAAGCTCTGCCGTTTACCATTACCTCATTAACTCTGTCTAATCCTTTATATATTCCGAATAATCTTGCATTCTACAGCGCTGATTCAACTAGAATCATATCATGCTACCTCGAGCATTGCCGGGCGGCATGTGCAGTTTTGTCATCGCTAGTTTCTGGCGAGAAAGCTGAGAGATTAGGAAAAAGGAGATCGGTTCGAGTTGGTCACACTACGAAGAACTTGGAATAAGAATGGAAGACACCGTGAATTTGATCCGCGAATAAAACCTTGAATTTGTACCCCTAAGGAACCTTCAGTAATCAATTTAAACGAGCCGTTTGGCCGATATGGCCACATACTATTGATGCCCTTGTACTATTTGAGCCCCCTTCTCCCCTGCTTAGTATTGTAGTTAAAAATACAACTCATTAATGATAAAAAAAGTTTAAGGTTTTGAGAAATTAATAAAAACATGCCGCCTTTGCAAAAAGGTGGCAGCACTGTCGTGAAAAATGTCCTTTTTTTGCCGGATAAGAAAGAACAAGACAACATGAAAGTAAAAGAAAACAATTGTTGATAATTATTAATATAAACTAATAAACGATGATAATTTTTAAGAGTAAACGTAATTCAGCAGCACAAGATGCCTTATTCTAGCGAATCATTCGCGAAAATATCGACATTGCTGTACTCAGGGCGGCCGCGTTCTTGTGACCACTGGCTTACTATGTAAAACCACTTCTTCTCCTCTGCATCCTAGCCACTCGGAGTTTATTTCCTCGCAAGTACTCTACAGCAAGAGTTCGGGCCGATGGCAAACCTAGTTTTTTGAACGGTTGGTTTCTAAACCAACCGTCCCCAAATCCGTGTCCCGGTTTCTGTGACACCCCCGCAAGAGTAGAATTTCGAAAATTTTTCCTTGAAAGTCGAAAAATAGGGATCTAGTTTTTTTAAACCCCTGTAAATTTCTCCTTGAGAGTCGAAAAATTCTGATATCGGATTTTTTTTAAGAACAACACGTAAAGGCAATGAGGGGATTCTCTAAACTGTTGAGTTGCTGAATTGTTGAATTTTTGTCAGTTGTTAATCAGCTGTCCCATACAACTTTCAGAAATTTCAGCAATTCAACAGCCTCTATGTTGTTGAAAATTTTGTTTAATCTTTGAAAACCAGAGTTGTCAGCTTTTTTATTAAAAGTCATGGCAACTCTGTAACATTTTATTTATTTCAAAATCAAATTAGGAAGCATATTTGTGGTTCTTTTTTTTACCTTGGTAACAATTTTAGGCAGTAACTAGCAAAAATAAATCAAATTTCACATGTTTTAAGTTCCGTGAAACTTTTCAACAAGTAACAGCTGTTTGAAAATTCAACAGGAACCATTTTCAACAATTCAACAGTTTAGGAAATAACCCGAATATGTTGATTCATAAAAGGAATTTTTTTTTTAATTTTTTCTTGGAGACCTTTTTTTAGGCTTAGGGCTAGTACTCAACTCAACAAAAAGTCGTCCAAAACAAAAACTTCATATGAAACAAAATTTTTTGACGTTGTTTTTCATATGAAGTTTTTTGTTTTGGACGACTTTTTGTTGGGTTGAGTACTAAGCCTAAATTTGTAATTATTGCATAAAAATATATAAACAACATAAGCTTTCATTTGATGTCCTCTTCCATTAAAATGTTAGTATTTTGAAAAAATAGAAGATTTCATCAATATATCGATTTTTTAAAACTTCGAGTACCCTAATAGCGACTTATTTCCGCCGACATAATTCCGTCTAGTACATTCGATTCGCGAACGTATGTAGTTTTTTTCTGGCGAAATTATGTCGCTGCTAAACGTCATAAGATCGCGCGAAATTATGTCGTTTAAAAACTACTGAGGAAAAAACGACATAATTTCGCCAGTCGAGAAATTGGGATGAAAAGCCTTTTTTGTGGCATAAAGTCTAAAATCATTTTGTGAAATTTTAGTTTTTTTCTTATCCGTTAAAGAAATGTTTAACTATCATAAAACTATTTATACCCGTTACTCGTAGAGTAAAAGGGTATATTGTATTCGTGCAAAAGTATGTAACAGGTAGAAGGAAGCGTTTCCGACCCTATAAACTATATATATTCTTGATCAGGATCACTAGCCGAGTCGATCTAGCCATGTCCGTCTGTCTGTCCGTCTATCTGTCTGTATGAACGCTGAGATCTCGGAAACTATAAAAGCTAGAAGATTGACATTTTGCATGCAGATTCTAGGAGTTCCTACGCAGCGCAAGTTTGTTTCAAATGGGTGCAACGCCCACAATCGCGTATATACGATTTTAAAAATTTCAATATTTCGGAAAAGTAAAAATGCAGTTTTAATGTGTTTATCAATACCTATCGAAATGTAGAAGAAATTTTTTAAATCGGACCATTCGTTAAAATGTTACGGCAGATCAAATTTTTTTTCTCCATCTCTTTCGCACTTCCTTTAGCTGAGTAACGGGTATCTGATAGTCGGGGCACCCGACTATAGCGTTCTCTCTTATTTTGAAATATTTTTGTGACCATCCCTGGCTTTTTGGCAGGTCTTTAAAGTCAGCTGTTCGAGTTAAGTTGCGTGCGCCTAAATTTTTCTACGAAGTGTCACAAAAGATTAATTATTTATTCTTTTGCCAATATCGCGCATTCTTTTCGGCTAAATTATGGAAAATCTTCGTCAAGGTATGTATAAGATTGCATAGAGGGCTTACACTATAAATGCTTTTGTTTTGTGCTGTTTTTAATTGTTTTAGAGAACCATGTTTTGGGTAGAAGTCAGGG